>NW_006760401.1:545341-584993 GCF_000271605.1 Fomitiporia mediterranea MF3/22 | reverse complement strand
CATACTAGTACTTTTTAAGTTAAACAAGGTTGTTATATAGTATTAAAATGATTTGGTATATAAATAAGTAAAGTAAATGAGGTTTAGAAACTCAAACTTAGTATTTAATTAGAGAATATGCTTAGTAATACCGTATACTCGTATACGGCGTATACGGAAATTTTTTACTTATGGTATACGCATACGCGCGTAAAAATACGCCTGTATTTTCAGCTAAAATTTTCTCTTACGATACGGTGCGTAAGCGTATACGCTGCAGGCGTATCTGTAAATTACGCTACAGTGCAGAGCACTACCATTTTGTAAAATAAATGTGTAATGTAATAAAAACCACTATTAAAACTTATCATTCATCATGTCTGAGGAGCTTGGATGTACACAGAACCCAGATGGAACACTCAAGGATGCTAGTGAAATTGTTTTCACTTATTCTAGAGAAGCTTCCCCTGTCAATCTCTCAGCTCCACTTCCAGATATCCATGCTTCCACTGGTATTCATCCACAAACGAGTACAGTTGATGATACATCTCTACCAAAGGATCCAGCCCATGGCAAAGCACCAAAGTTGAAGCATCAAAAGCTATGCAGAGGCTGTCCAATTGCTTTCAAAGCTTAATGCACTCTTTCAGAGTGAGATTGGTGCTGAGTTTACTGAGGCTAGAGCACTTTTTCCAAAGCTTACAAGAAACCTACAGAAGAAAATAAATATTTCTCTTGAACAGACTGATATTCAGTTGTTTTTTAAGTAGACAATGTATTATTGAGTTATGTACTACAAATAAGGAAATTTTATTACTTTACTTAAGCTACTGTCAACAAGCATAACCTCTTATTAAGCATGGCCTCACCTGTCCACAGTGGGTCATGCTTAATGACAGGTTTCACTGTATATGAATGGGTCTACCGTCCGAGAAGTTCGTACTAAAGCTATGGTTGGTCAACCACGTTGCGCTCTCCATACTGTACGACAAAAAGGACGAAAGCCCTGCAATGCAAGACGACTCAATTGCCAACCCAGATAAGTAAAGATTTCGGAGAGTGAAATAGCATACTCTTTCACCCCGTACAGCTTATGCGCAGCATCTAAGCCTTCCGCAACTACACTCGTTGCATTGTTCCACGGAAAATTTTCCGCCTGCAAATATGGGCTTACGTTGAAGTAAACCGTCGCTGCGAGAAGATATTAAAAAGAAGTCGGCCACTACTCATATACGAGAAATGAGAGGAGTATGACTATTAACGACCTTGTGCATACCCGAAGCACGATCAGAAAGCACACCAAAGGAAGACGAGATGGCATTAAATTCAACGTGCTTGAGCGAGAGGGGTTCGTCCAAGTCTTCTGGTGCGTGGAGGAGGTAGTCCGAGTGGAAAACACCCAGATGAAATGGCTACACAAACACGCAGCCTCATTTCAGTTTCATTGTCCACAAACACCATTGAAATAAAGGCAATACGTACCTCAGATATCCATTCATCCCTCATCGTCTTCCAGCTCTTCCAAAGCTCGCCCGTAGACTTATCAATAGGTGCACCTCCTTGTCCATAACTTTATCTAAGTGCTCTTCGTCCATCGCGGTTCGCGCGTACAACACGTTGCATATCCTCTGTAATGATTGTAATCGTAAAACATTTCGGAAGAGACGGCGAGGAAACGGGGCAGGGAGGCGACATGCATGGATGGCTGAGGGCCGCGGAGGTGCATGCTGGCGGTGCAGGGAAGGCACGTGTTAGAGCATTTAGATCTCTAACGTAGTCTGTACATCTTATTTTGTACACGTTTCCTGCTAACAGTGTAGTTGCATTCATAATGATTCAATCGCTTTGATCAAGCACGCTGATAGTCTGTCACTTTCTCCTAATCCTAGAAGACACGAAATACTGTAACCAGTTAACCTGGCCTTTAGCAGTGAATCAGCGCTGCAAACACAGGTTGTGCAAGCCCGCCATTGAGTGGCAGGTCAAAGTATCTCTGAACATCTCTCTTCATAAATAACCCTTTTCAGGCAACCAAGCTCTGCTGCTTCTAGTCCACTGTACAGGATTCCCGGTGACCTTTGCCATTCTCTTCTCCTCCCACCTGACCTTGATCAGCACTGGTAAATGAGTGTCAATCAACATTCTATCGATTCATGTGCTGACACAAAAGGAATCGAACATCAGGCATGCGGAGGGCCCATGGTCAATGCTCTGTTTATATCCACCTACTATGGGCGTTTGCGAAGTCTATTTTTAGAACCAGAGGACCTTCGATAAGCGGAGGACAGTTCCCTCCTCCATCACGCCATGACCTCTACCTCAACAGCTTCTCGCCTCTCCCTGACAGGTATACTTTCCTCTTGTCTCACCTATTTTACATCACGTTGATGGGCTCTGCAGTCATTCGTGCTTCCGACATAAAATGGGATCCAACCAATCACAGAAGACTGCCAAATCTATATGTTCAGGCCGAATTCAACAACGTTAAGAGACGTACCAGGACCGTCAAGAGAAATCTATCTCCTAGGTGGGATGAATCACTTTCATTTGATCTGTGAGTAGAGCTTTCGGTTCGATAAAAGGTCTCCTCCTAATCGCACGTCTGCAGACCGCCTACAGGCCACGTGAGAAGGACAAAGTTTAACGTTCAAGTTCGGCATGATTCGTCATGGAAGGACAAGTGTGTGGGCGAGATCGAAGTGGAACTCTCTGACTTATTAAGTAACTGCACTCATGGCAAAGGTGTGTGGATAGGTTTTCATATATCTCTGATGTATTAATTAGACTGCCAGAAACGGAGCTTCGCCTTAATATGGCCCGCGATGCAGCATCGATAGAATGCACTGCAGTCCTTCACTTGCGTCTAGAAGCCGTGGACGCGATGACAGGAGCTAGCCGTAACATCGATGATGTTGAACAAGCAATCCAAAACAGTGATATTCCGACTTCAGCGGTTGCTACCGATTCGGCCCTTGTTACATCAGTTGATGCTGCCACGAATTATTTTCAAGGTCACGCTGATTTGTACGACTCTGTGGGAACCCTCGTTTCGAAACTTGACGTGTTTGTCCGTGCCATGGACGCGTTGTCACAAGTAAGCTTTCAAAAGCCTTTAATTATGTAGATGATGTTTAGACGTACTAGGTGCATCCGTATGTCATCTTCGCATGGCAAGTGGCCTCGGCGCTGTACAAGGTGTGTTCAAGAGCATAGCATTCGACTCTCGGCTTGACATCATCTGCAGGCCGTCGAGCACCAATTTGAAGTTGACAAGAAAATTGTTGAGCTCGCACATGTTATGAAGGATGCGTTCGGGTTTATTGATCAAACTGAATCTCTCCCAGAGAAGACAGAAAGGCTCGAGACCACGATAAGGCGCCTCTTGGAACAAACAGATGAGTGTTGCCTCTTCATCCAGGAGTATGCACGACGCAAATTTGCAAGTACGTCTGTATTTAATCATCTTACCTTGAGTTGCTTCATTTAAAGTCAGGGCGAATGATTATGCTGGACGCTAACTCGACGATCGATGAATTTCTTCACGCGTACCGGTCACTCAAAGACTCAATGGACTCTGAAATTGGGGTTCATGTTGCTTTTGTATCGTCGCGGACTTATTCAAAGGTCGATGCCTTGACATTGAAGGTCGATGCAATGTCTTCCAAGGTCGATGTCTCATGTGCGTAATAGTATCATTGTGATTTTTGGCTGTTGATGACGTTACAACAAGTTCTGGAAAATCGACTCCAGCCAGAGAAGATGAGAGCATTTGATCGGCCGCAATGCCTCCCTGGCACGCGCTTGGAAATACTGGAACGGGCCGTGGAGTGGGCATTGTCAGATTCAAGTCAGAACATTTTCTGGCTGTACGGCGTCGCAGGATCTGGCAAGAGCACTGTTAGCACGACAATTGCGGAACATTTCCGTGGCATATCCCGTCTTGGTGCTCATCTATTTTTTGAACGAGGCAAGAGTGAGCCGAGCTCTGTCATCTGCACACTCGCTTATAAACTAGCCTTATTCGACTCTTCCGTGGCTCGACATGTTCTCGAGGCAATTGAACAAGACAACGACATTGCTTTAGCTCCGGGGTCGACCCAGTTTGCGAAACTCATTAATGATCCTCTTGTCCAGGTTGGCAAGGCAATGCAGGGACCAGTCATCATTGTTCTCGACGCACTGGATGAATGTGGAACGGGCAGCAGCCGAAAGCACTTGCTGGAACTCCTCCGAGAAAGACTTCCCACTCTTCCCAGGAACTTCCGATTTTTCATCACGAGCAGAAGGGAACTAGACATCGATCGAGCATTTTCTTCCCGACTTGAGTGCATTTGCGCCGTTGAGCTAGTACACGACTCGACAACGTGCAAGGATGACGTGCATCGGTATATTGATTACGAGATGCGCAAGGTGTTCGCGAAAAATACACTGCAGATCTCAGGTGATTGGCAAACGAAGATGGACCATCTCGGAGGAGCAGCGGATGGCCTTTTTGTCTGGGCATCAACAGCGGTGAAAATGGTGGATTGCGATGACCCAATTCGGAAATTGAAAGAATTGACGTCTCGGTCACACAACTTGTCGGGGCTCAACCATCTATACAACTCTGTTCTTAGAGATTCAGGCATCTTGTTTGACGACGAAGCATCCAAGACTCGCTTTTCGCGAATACTCGGTCTTATCATTCTCGGCAAATACCCACTCACCGATAATATGATCGACGAGCTTCTTGGGTATTCGGACGAAAGACCATCACGTCTTACTCTTTCTCGCTTACGGTCCGTCCTCGTGTATACACCTGGAACTCCAATTCGCTTTTGCCATACGTCGTTCCGTGACTATTTATTGTCACCAGATTGCAAGAGCGACCCGTGGTTCATAGATCCCGAGGCTCAAAATGAGTTCATCACTTCGCGATGCTTTGACGTCATGAGGGACAAGCTGCAGTTCAATATCTGCGACATAGAGTCATCATATATCTCTAATGATCGGATCCCTGACCTTCCCGACCGTATCAAGGCGAAGATTCCCCCACATTTGGACTATGCCTGTCTCTTCTGGAGCCAACACTTGCAGGACTTGCAATTCACGCATGCATTGCTGGGTGTCCTGACGGAGTTTCTTCATGAACGTCTGTTCTATTGGCTCGAGGTGATGAGTCTCTTGAGGAGGGTCAACAGTGCTAGTCCAGCGTTCCTTCGTGCCATAAATTGGGTCTCGGTGAGTACGTAGACATACAGTTTAACCTGAAATTCATGTGCAAATTCAATAGTCACGTAATGCGGAAGTGCTGGCGTTCCTGAGAGATGCGCGTAGAATAATCACTCGATTTGCGTTACCTATCTCGGAGTCCATACCTCATATCTATGTATCTGTCCTCCCGTTTGCATCGATGGAGTCAAAGCTTATAGCGCGCTACTTGAAACCTGATACGTCATATATACGAATAGAGCAAATAGGCGAGAAGCAGCGATCCCCGCTCTTGCAAGTGCTCACTGGTCATACTGACTGGGTTAATTCCGTTGCATTCTCACCTGATGGTACTCGAGTCGCCTCCGCCTCTGACGATAAAACGGTCCTAATATGGGACACTGAAAGTGGACGAGTCATTTCTGGTCCATTTGAAGGACATGAACGCAGCGTATGCTCTGTCGCTTTCTCGCCCGACGGTGCACGCGTCGCTTCCGGATCCAAGGATAAGACAATTCGAGTCTGGGACATCGAGAATGGGCAGGTCGTTTCAGGGCCTCTTGAGGGACATACCGACTCAGTACCATCCGTTGCTTTCTCGTCTGATGGGATGCATGTCTTCTCTGGATCGACTGACAAGACTATCATGGTTTGGGACATTGAGAGTAGACAAGCCGTCAAGTGTCTCGAAGGTCATGTGGGCGCTGTGAATTCTGTTGCACTCTCCCCTGATGGAAAGCACATTGTCTCAGGTTCCGACGACGAGACTATTCGAATCTGGAACGTTGAGAAAGGACAAACCATTTGTGACCCTCGTGGAGGTCACGTAGATGCTGTCTGGTCTGTCGCTTTCTCTCATGACGGTACACGCGTCGCCTCAGGTGCTGCGGACAACACAATTCGGATCTGGGAGAGTGGACAATGTTTATCGGTACCTTTCGAAGGACACGATGATGAAGTTTGTTCTGTCGCTTTCTCACCAGATGGGAAACGCGTCGTCTCTGGTTCCGATGACCGGACTATTCGAATATGGGATGTTGTAACTGGTCAGGTTGTTTGTGGGCCTTTGAAAGGGCATACTGACTATGTACGGTCTGTTGCATTTTCTCCCGACGGAACCCGTGTCGTGTCAGGCTCTGAAGATGGCACAGTCCGAATCTGGGATGCCGAAAGTGTGCATGTCGTTTCTGGGCATTTTGAAGGGCACGTAGATGAAGTCACTTCTGTTTCTTTTTCGCCCAGTGGGAGACTCATTGCTTCTGGCTCTGATGATACGACGATTCGAATCTGGGAGGCTGAAAGTGGGAAAGCTGTATCTGGACCCTTCAAAGGGCACTCAAGTTATGTTTTATCTGTTGCCTTCTCGCCGGATGGAAGGAGACTTGCCTCCGGTTCTAGCGACCGAACAATCCGAGTCTGGGACACCGTACGCGGGAATATAGTTTCCGGACCTTTCAAAGGACACGAAGAGCAGGTCTTCTCTGTCTGCTTCTCGTCCGATGGGACACGTATTGTGTCCGGCTCAGAAGACCAAACGCTCCGAATCTGGGATGCCCATAGTGGAGAAACAATTTCAGGTCCTTTCAGAGGGCATGAAAGCTGGGTTGTGTCCGTTGCTTTCTCGCCTGACGGGAGACGTGTTGTCTCTGGCTCTGGCGACAAAACAATCATAATCTGGGATAGCGAAAGTGGGGAAGTCATCTCTGGGCCCTTGAGAGGACATACAGATTGGGTTTGGTCGGTGGCATTCTCGTCCAACGGCACACGCGTTGCTTCCGGATCTGATGACACAACCGTCTTGATCTGGAACGCTGAGAGCGGACAGGTCGCGGCTGGACCTTTAAAAGGACATACAAGCTCGGTTCGGTCAGTTGCCTTCTCCCCCGACGGGGCACGCGTCGTCTCGGGTTCCAATGACAGGACAATCAGAGTTTGGGACACTGAGAGTGGACAGGCTATTTTCGAACCCTTTGAAGGGCATACTTCGTTCGTCGTGTCTGTTGCATTCTCACCTAATGGAAGACACATCATATCTGGATCACGGGATCATACAATCAGAATGTGGAATGTAGAAGGTAGGAAGGCGGCTTCTCTCTTGTACAGCACTCAACGCTCTGACACCTTGTCTCCTACTTTTGCCGTCAATATAGATCCCGTCTTTGACTGGACGTTGGGTGAAGATGGATGGATACGTGGACGCGAAGATGAGTTGATTTTGTGGGTTCCGCCTGATATTCGCCCAACGCTTTGGCGGTCGCAGAATACTGCAGTTTTCAGTTGCCCGTTTTCAACTAGACTGGACCTTTCCAGCGCCGCTCTTGGGGAACGATGGCAGGAATGCTTTGAGCGACCTTAGTAATACTACAACCCTGTTGCCGATATATGTGAATTAGCATCTATTTGGCTACATCATACTTTCACAGATGTGTTTGACTGTGATTCATGGAGCATGTATACATTTCACATGCATTATTGAACAATTTGAACCGGATGTATGCTTGTCAAGGGCTCTATTTTGCTCAATCCACCAGAAGCACAGAGTCAAGAACTGAAAACCCAACGGCAACACCGCCTTCGTCACTCTCTCTTCCTTTAGTTCTCACAAGCCATGCACATCCTCTGCTCTCATCCTCATCCTCATTCCCGATCTTTCCTTGCAGGATTTCCTTCTCTTGTCCACCCGGTCCACCGAAGAGTGCCCAACCGAAGATACCTAGCTCACTCACGACGTCCGATCGTGCGTTTTTCACTCCTTCACCGGAATTAACGGAGGCAGTACCAGACCCTGCACGAACTAGGTAGCCGCCTACTCCAGCAGGAGGCTCGATCAATCTCATAGCAATCCAGGCTGCTCTTTCTTTCTCATCTAGTGTCTCTAAAAATGATGGGACGGAAGAGTGGTAGATGTTGTTCCCGCCACCTTCGCGTTGCGGTTTGAGTACGAGGTGTTGGTATTCTTGTTTTGCACGGGTTATTCCATCTGGTTGAGAGATGGAAGGTTGGTCGGAGAGGCAGAACATCTGGACCCAGGAGGATCGTAGTAATTGTAAGTCCTCCGATGTAAATGACTCCGGTCCGAATTTCCTAGAGGAGGGTTGGAGGAACCTCTCAAGTACACCTTCCTTTGTCAACACCTGCTGTACTTTCTTACCACCCGCAAGCTGTAAGGCTAATGTTGGACAGCTTATTGCCTTGGAGCGGCTCAGTGTTTCCCGGAGTTTGTAGTACGCGGGTGCCGGGTAGTCTTTGGGAGTGTAGCCCGCGCGGAAGTAGATTACTGATATCTCAATTGGTTGAGATGAGAGTGAGGATGGATTGGAGGGAGGTGTGAGGTGCAGTATTCGGGAGGGTGTGACAGTTGCGCTGACGAGGAATTCGTCAAATGTTTGTCGGATGACATGAATGTTATGTCTGCATCCTGTGTTAATTTATAGTCGGTGGAAAGGACTAAGGAGACGCGCCGTTCGAGAAGTTCATACTCAAGCCATCGTTGGTCGAACACGTTGCGTTCTCCAGGTTGAACGACAAAAAGAACGTAAGCCCTATGATGCAAGACAACTCAATTGCCAACCCAGATAAATAAAGATTTCAGAGTGTGAAATGGCATACTCTTTCACCCCGTACAGCTTATGCGCAGCAGCCAACCCCTCCACAACCGTGCTTGTCGCATTATTTTTCGGAAGGTTCTCTGCCTTAAGGTATGAGCTTGCTCCGAAATAGTTCGTCGCTGCGAATAGATATCTAAAAAGAAATTAGCCACTACTCATATACGAGAAACGAGAGAAACATGACTATTATTATTAACTAACTTGTGCAAACCCGAAGCACGATCAGAAAGCGCACCGAAGGAAGACGAGATGGTGTTGAACTCGACTTGCTTGAGCGAGACGGGCTCGTCTGAGTCTTGAGGTGCGTGGAGGAGGTAGTCTGAGCGGAAGATACCCAGATGAAATGACTACAACACGCGAATTAAATTCAGTCTCTTCTTCCACAATACTAATGAAATAAAGGCAACGCGTACCTCAGATATCCCCTCATCCCTCAGCCTCCTCCAGCTCCTCCATAGTTCGCCCGTGAATTCGTCAACAGGTGCGACTTCCTCGCCCATGACCTTATCCAGGAACTCCTCGTCCATCGCGATTCGCGCGTACAACACATTGTATATCCTCTGTAGCCGTAAAGCATTCTGGAAGAGATGACGAGGAAATGGAGCAGGGAGGAGAGAGAGTGGTGCATGGATGGCCGAAGTCGGTGCTGGGGGTGGCAGAGCGTCGGTGTTGGGAGGGAGATAGAGCAGACCGTGCGAGAGCGCGTAGGTCGTTGCAAGTTCAGTGAGGTGTGTCCGTTGGGCGTCGGTTAGTGCGGGCGGCCACTCAGCAAAGTTGAAAGATGAGTTGACCATGTCGACGACGCTGGCGGTCTGCAGCTGGTCTCAAGAATATATGCTATCGCAGCCATCTTATCGTGTACGCGTCTTGCTGACGATGTCATTGTGCTTATAATGATACAGTCCTGCTGATCAAGCACACTATCCATCTCTTTCCACTCTCTTTCTACTAAACCAAGTAGACAAAAAATACAAAGCAAATATTACATGAAATCGTCCATCATCTCCTGTACACTCTTCGGCTCGTTCGTCGCCTCGCCGTCTTCCGGGTCCACAACGTCCAACAACGCATAATCTCGAGCAGCTTTCTCCGCTGCTCGTTGCTTTGCAAGTTCCTCCGCTTCTTTTCGCTGTACACCAAATTTGAATGTAATAAATAAGAATGACTTCAACGAAGATGGCAGTGAGGAATAATAAGAACTTGCCTTGGTAGCAGCGAAAACTCTGCTGGCTTCTTTCTCTTTCCTAAGTCGTTCGACGCGTTCTGCCTCATGGTCAACCTCGCGTTCGACCTTTGTCTTGTTCAATCGATTCACGATAGCGTTTTCTCGCTTCTCAACGTATACTAGCAACGGATCGGTGTTATGGTTCACCAAAATACCGGAGAGAGTGTGATGATGCACGACTCTTACCTCGTTTGACCTACGTATTCTTCTCCATCGGTCTAGAACAATATTACTAGAACGACGAAAGGTACTCACTTTCTTGTCACTGTGAAACGAAACCTGGCCAACTGCCATATCACCTGTTTTCTTTCGGAAGAACAAGAGTCAGCATCTCAGCAGCCAAGATAATTTGTCGATAATGTTATTGAAACTTACTTTGAGATTACTTGCCGGCGTGTATATGATCGTTTGATTATCTTTCTTATTCCCTATAACAAACAAACATTATGGTCAATATAGCATACAATATGGATATCAATGGGCTCTACCTTCGATCGAGTTCGCTTTGACAAGCTGCGCTGCATCGTCAAGCACAGCCTGGGGTATCCCCTCCCATGACGGTACACTCTCTGGTAAACGTACGTAGACATGTGCACTCGAGAGCTTGTCAACATGGAACCACACGTCTTGTGGCCATGCATATTTGATTAGGTCTTCGTCTAATTAAGTGGTATCCATTTACGATCATTGAAATAGGAGTTTAGGAAGAGTGTGGATGTGGCGACGCAGTGAATTAAAGGTCTTAGTCGATCTCATTAGCGAAATAATAGCTTATTTTCTGACCCACTTTCGAATTTGTCCTTGCCCATGTAAATCGTAACGGGCGGGTCCATTGCTGATAGTACAAACCAAGGAGAAACCCAAATCAGTGTGACCTTCAGATCATTCGCGAGACGTCGAGACAAGTACCAGTAGAAGTGAAGAATAGAACCATTGTGCTTGAGATTCGAGAGTATTCCAAGAGATATAGGACGCGGCAAAGAAAGAGGATAATAAACAAGAGACAGAGTTGCTACCAAGGAACCCAATGAACGAGGCAACGATAGATTATTATTTGTTTTCAAGGAAGGTGAACGGGCGCGTCGATCTTCAATTCAAACTCAGATCAAGGAGGCAAACCTTATATGCGTGTCGAAGGACAAACATTCCAAGACCAAGAAAAGAAAATTACAATTGTATTCCTAACCGGCAACTACAATACAACCTGATAGTCAATTCAAGTTTCGAGGTTTCTTATCCAGTTGATTCTCGATGATCGTCACTGTACCCACGGGCGATCCCACTTCGACCTTGTTCCAGTAAACTAGGTGCATCTTGGCCTAAACGAGGATCTAATCCTTGGTACGATCGTGCGTGAAGAAACTGAGCTGTGAATCATTAATAATTGTTAGCTCAAGTCTCGGATAGTTAATGACAGGAGAGATTGCTACCTGCTGCACTGTCATCCATCTTCGTTAGTGCATTGTCTTGCGTGCGAACTGTGAGCTCTTTAGAGTCTATTACGGTTTCCTCTTTCTCGTCGTTGCCTTGATTTCAAGGGAGGGGTTTAAATTGATCATAAACACGTTGTATTATGAAAGAATCTTAATATACTTACCGACACCGTATCGCTTGGCATGACGGTACGTCCCACTGACGAGAGAGAACATTGGTCGATCTAGGTCAGCGTCTTCTTTCCTCTCCTCGTTTTCTGGAATTAAACAAAGGGATAAATCTATACAGTGAAGATGGATATGTAAAATGGTGCTCTGATTACCTCCATCAAGCGACGCTTTTGCAAGAAGCTCTTCGAAATCAAAGATATATTTTCCTGTCCAGTCGGGTTCTGGCTGCAATGCAAGCTCGAGTTCGTACGGAGTGATGATCGGTCGAAGGTAGTCCTATTCAACATGCACAATTATAAATCAAAAGGGTTATTAGTCACTCGATGGATAACGAAGTACTACCTTTGAATCTACTATACCCTCACTACATGCAACCCATACCCAACATTCAATCTCCATGAAGTTCGCAAGCTTGGCTGGATTGATCTTCCCTACAGAGACTGTGTAGGATTTTTTGTGTGCTCGCTTTAGACGTTCTCGGAGGTATTTCATCAGAGGCAAATATGATGCTTATTTTATTAATGGAAGTATTCAAGAGTCTGTAAGTAATGCAAAGTAGGAATTGTGAGTTGGCCTTACCAACTCCGAGCGTGCCGACGAGGATACCGAAGACGTCTGCATCCCGAGCTTTTTGAAGGATTGCGTATCGCCGCATCAGGAGCTTGTTCGTTCGGTATGTCTGCTCTTGGACGACGCCTGACTGTGGATTATACGAAATTACCTACCCGATTACATGGATGAGTAAATGACAGGCATAATGATGGGAATTTGTTGGCGCCTACATTACTCCCAGATGAAGTCATCAAGATCTTGGTGAGCGTTGGCGGTTCCTCGCCGACCCAAACCATTAAAGTCCTATTCAATGAGGAGTCGCTTGACGATGTTGAAGCTGCGCATATAATTGGTTCATTGATAGCTGCCGAACGCCCTGCTTGATGTGGGTCATTTGTACCTGCAGATCTAGGTATGGTTTGCTCCGGCAGGTGTTCATATTTTATACAGTATCGATCGTTCGTTGCAAGCCGAAGTAACCTAGCAAGCTCGTCTGTCAATGATCGCAGTCAGCTGCCATCGATATTTGTGAGTTCTAATACGTAACATACCACCGAGGTGTGTGAAGCCAACGTCATGCCTTAGATGAAGGACCTTGGTGTCCCGTAGATTTTCGACATTGTCCATCAGATAAGTAGAGATTTTATCGACGCAGTCTTCCACGTTAAGCGTCTTTTGACCAAAGACGTAAATAATTGGCAATCGGGATGTCCTAGAGCACAATTAGTAAGTAAATAAAGCAATAGCAGGTTCCTCATTGAGCTATGTGATAGGATTTTCGCGTACTGGCTTAAACATGCGTGTCCGTAGTGTACTAGGACGTCTGCATCCACATGTGATGCAGCAACCTCGTCAACGCAACAGCTTGATTTTGTAAGTAAATTAACATGCATATATGCGCGCCGCACTCGATAAAGGAAGCTCACGCACCTGCCATATGACGTGTCAGCGAGAACGTATGCTTCTCTTTGCGGACCCAGCCTTTCTTGGAGAGTGCGGAATATTGGTACAGAGTCATGTAGCAGCTCGTCCGGGAACTGTAAAGCAATCTAAACATCAAGAATTCGGTGACCAGCATTAAAAATTAGAAGCGACATTTCTAGATGAGTAACGGGACTTCGAACGGACCCGTTTATAGTTTCCTTGTTCAATCTTTCTGACGGTATTTTCAATCTCGTAGTAAGCAAAGAAGCTACTCGATCCTGGAGCTGGCGTTTTTTCAGAAGAGACATCTAGAGATCTAGTAATTGCATCTTCTCCAGGAGATGAGAAGGCTTGTAGTTGAGCTTCGGTTGAGGACATTATACTTTGCTGCTTTCCTGGATGGTTTTACAAGCCAAGGAAGTATAAGACTTCATGCGTGTGAAATTGTGTTTAAGTAATTTGCTTAGGGCCGGCCCGTGCCGCCGAGCAAGTTCTGGTGCTTCGCCTTGCTTCGTATTCTCACCTCCATGTGCCAATAACTTGATTGCATTGCTAAAATCTCCGTACAATTGGTTACACTAATGAGGTAATGACCATTAACAATTATAATTCATTTCTCTTCTAGAATTGGCCACGGGTATACCGCACCGGTCTATGTATACACTACATGTTCGCAGTTTGGAACGATATCGAAGATTAGGAACCTAGCGTACACACAAAATGATCTCTGAAGGCCAATGGTGTTCCATTGATTATGCTGACTGGGGCGCTTAGGACAGCCGCAGACCTATTCTCCAAAGTAGGGCTAGCATTCTGACATCTGATTGAACCAGGCCTTGCATTCACGCCAGGGAGCTGGTCTCGTGTGACTTCATAACACTCAGAACTTCGACCTTCAAAGAGACTTTCTTCTCTCGATAAGAAAGTCCGGAACGCTCACCGTTCTTCCTATTATCCTCGCTTAAAGCTCGGATCGCTTGTTTTCCTCTGAATTCAGTCGGACTCATTCCCCACTGTTAGCATTTCGAGAACCGCCTTACTAGTATCAGCACGCATTTTCCGATACCAATAGGCTTGTGACATCCCGCTTTGGTCTTCCACGCGCAGATCATGTATCACCTCTTGCTATTCTCTTGGCCTAAATTTAGGTGCAGTTCTCTCAGGGAGTCTACAAGCTGGGTACGAAACAGAACATATGGGATTGAGGTAGAAGAATCAAGGGCCAGAGAAACTGAAAGAGTCTCTTTGCTTATAAGCTGATAGACCGGTACGCTTGAACTTTACGACCCATCCAAGTCGTGCGCCCCAGCATGCGTAAAGTTGCCTTCCTCAGCTTGCTCGTCGGAGCAGCCACGGCTGCACCGTCCCCTCGTGCAAACCATGTATTGCATGAGAAACGAGCGTTTGAACCAGAAGAATGGGTTCAATCTGGTCGTCTCGATCCTGGCCAGATTCTTCCACTACGCATTGGCCTTGCACAAAGCAACTTAGATCAACTTGAGGACATGCTGATGGCAGTTTCTCATCCGACTTCTCCAGACTATGGCAAGCACTTGACTCTGGAGCAGGTGATAGATACCTTCGCGCCAAGCCGTTCGTCTGTCGATACTGTAAAGGATTGGCTCACTAGCTTTGGTTTCTCCGAGGACAGGATCAAGTTATCTCCTAGCAAGGTCTGGATGGATGTTGTAAATGCAACCGCTTCGGAGGTAGAAGATCTACTGAACACGGAGTATCATGTCTATACGCATTCCGAAACGGGCCTGGAGCAGATCAGTAAGGAGCTTCTCCTGTCTCTTACTGGCTACAACTGATGTTCGCTCGACGCGCATTTCAGGCTGTCACTCATACTATGTGCCTAATCACGTCAAGGACCACATCGAGTTAATCAAGCCAACGGTCCACTTTAAGCGTACTTTGTCCGGTACAGCGAAGCCTCGGCACAAACGTCAGGCCGGAAAGAAACCGCTCGTGCATTCCCATTTGCGCGGGCCGATGCCTCTCGGTTCCGACGTCACGATCACGCCTGCATTGGAGAACTGCGATGAGACAATTACCGTGGCATGCCTCCAAGCGTTGTATTCAGTAAATTACACACCAGTCGCTACCGACAGGAACACGTACGGAATAGGTATGCTGCGGGAACAGCTTCTGATAAGCAATCTCTAATTGCTATGCTTCTCTTTCCAGTGGAATTCACTCCAGTAGCGTTCCTCCAAGGCGATCTCGGTAAGGAAAAAAAGTACATGGCGATAAAGTATTGAATGCTCATATTGTGCGAAGACCTCTTCTTTGGAAACTTTTCACCCAACCTAGTCGGTGTTTCTCCGAATCTCGTTTCCATTGATGGTGGTCAGTTTGCCCCTTACATCGTTTCTCCTTTAAAATTGATTGAAACTTCTTAGGTGTGGACCAGACGCAGCAACAAGGCTTCGACGATAACGGAGAAGCTGACCTTGACCTCGAATATGCCATGGCCTTGACAAATCCGCAACCGATCACATTGCTTCAAACTGGAGACCTCGTGGAGGGCAAGATTTCGATGTTCTTCGCCACGGTCGTCTTGTATGCTAATTATAAATTTTCGTACAGGGGCATCCTTTGATAACTGGCTGGACGCTGTCGATGGCTCATTCTGCACGTTCGAAGGTAAGCCGTTTTCTTTTTCAATAAGACTACGTAGTGAAAGCGATTTTAGGAGGGGACAATCCGGAATTCGACGGCATCTATCCAGATCCGGCGCCCGGAGGATTTAAAGGTAAAACCACATCCATCATCTCACATTCCATTACTAATATCCTTTTCACCTCAGGTCCTGAATCTTGTGGGATATTAGCACCGCCGAATGTAAGTCCATCTTGATTTCCTTCCATACCATTGATAAAAGCATAGTTCTACAGGTGGTCTCCGTCTCTTTTGGTTCGGATGAGGCTGATGTTACCCTTGCTTATGCAACTCGACAATGTAATGAGTACGGGAAGGTAGAGTTCAGTAGCATGACATCTAATATTCAGCGACTCATGTAGTTTAAGCTGGGTCTCATGGGCAGCAGTGTTCTATACAGCTCTGGAGACGACGGTGTCGCAGGGAATGGTGATCTTTGCCTAAATGCTCGAAGTATTTACTAGAAAATCTTATCTTCATAACTATATGCTAATTACTGGGCTACTTACAGACCGACCTGTGCGAAACGGGACAAAATTCAATCCAGGTTTCCCAGTGACCTGTCCATTCGTCACGGCAGTCGGTGCAACGCAGATCGATCCAGGGAATACGGTAAACGATCCGGAAGGCGCTTGCGAACAGGTCATCTTCAGTGGCGGAGGATTTAGCAACTTCTTTGCGATGCCGTCGTATCAGGCTGATGCTGTTACTAACTTCTTGACCAACCATCCACCGCCGTTCACCTCCGCCCAATTTAACAACTCAGGAAATGTGCGATCCTTCTGATATTTGTATTATGGTGGACTTTCTGATTCGATATGTTAGGTTCGTGCGTTCCCGGATCTGAGTGCCAATGGGTGAGTGATTGTAAAAATACAAATTAAAGAACGCGTTTGTGATGAAAATTACTCATAGTGCAAACTATGTGATTGGGTAAGTGCTCGTCATGCATTTAGGATACTAACTGCCTAACAGACTTCAGTGTCGACGGCGAATTCGAGCTAGTCTTTGGAACATCCTGTTCATCTCCCGTTGTCGGCTCCTTCCTTACTCTCATCAATGATGCGCGTATTGCTGCCGGGAAAGGACCAGTTGGTAAGGCTATCACATGCGATGAAAGCTTAAAAGTGGTAAATCTGACGCCCCTGATTTTGCTTTCTCAGGATTCATCAACCCGACTGTGCGCATTATGTTGTATATCTCTTTAATTTGCTCCCAACTCGAACACATGTAACACAGATATATTCCGCGGAATTCGCAAGTGCATTTAACGACATCACACATGGTGGAAATCAAGGATGCGGTGCGTGTCGTTTTGGCAACGACCTCAATGATCCTATGTAATGTAATTCTGATATGATGGACCATTTGTTACATAGGTACGCCCGGGTTCACCGCGACGACTGGTTGGGATCCGGTTACTGGTGTGTATAAACTTTCCTGCATCACCTTGGTACACTAGATTTGATATTCCATTGGAATAGGCGTCGGTACTCCGAATGTTACCAGACTGATGGAGCTGTGGCTGGCTCTTCCATGAGGGTTAACGCGGAAACACAAAGGATGAACGCATGAAGGGCAGATTGCGCTGCAAGGTGACTACAAGGAGCCAATGTACAGATTTATTTCTTTAGTACGTGTCGATCGTGATGAAAGGAGCGACTATCTATCTATGAAACAATTATGCCAGCATTTAGAACCAGAACGGCAAAGTGAAAGCAAGCACATAGCGAAGGGATAAATTAAAAAAAGGACGCACAGCGTAAGACGGACGACAAAAAGACATGGCCAACACTGAAAAAGGGAAGTCACACGGAATCATGCTTATCTCTGCCCATACTCGCAAATGCCTCTTCCGGTTTTCCAATAATTATTACACTATCGGCTTTCTTCCACATCATTGAGCTTTTCTTGTCCATCTGGACCTCGTGCTCAGCCACGTTCGGTGCACCGACTCGAGACTCGTGCGTATGCACAGCGAGATTCGCGTCACTTAATGTCTCTGTCTCAGACAAGATAGTAGAAGTGGGGTTTCGTGCAAAATTCCCGCGGGGTGACACAAAATCAAAGGTGGGTCCGTCAAGATTTCTTGTATCCTTCGGCGGTGGTGGAGGAGGCTTGGCTGGTAGCCAAAATGCCCATGCACGAAGAACGTCCTACAACACAAAAGGATATGACTTCAGAAATGAAAGCTATTAACTCGCGCGGAACAAGAGACGAACCGACTGAGTGCCAAAAATGATAAATACGCCCATTCCGACTAGACAAGCGTGATTAATGACCAGTTTATTTTCAACTGAAAGAGTTGCTCACTTGATGCGGCGAAAATATCGGGCACGGCAGATTTAATGCTGTAGACGGAAGCCGCATTAAAGCTAGAGTCATGGGAGGACCGCGGATTAGTTCGTTCCTTTGCGAATTGGGAAAGTGCTTGTCGCCTTACATCAACCCGATGAGGACGTAGCCAGAGAAGATAAATAATCGAAGGATTAGTTGCATATCAAAGCCACGTCTGTGGATTGGAGTATCGTTCCTAAAGTTTCTAAACGCTCGCCAGGCCCGTATGATTTGAACGGCGATCAAAACTAGGGAATATGGTATCAGTCAAATTGCGGAAATAGAATATGAAACAAGAATGGACAGACATTCAAAAATTAGGCAAATCAAACAGATGACGGAACTGAATATTCCCATAGTGTTTGACCTTCATTTGACGTCTTATTAGGATTTGTATAGAAATATTGAAAATACAAAAGGACTTACAGCTTATTGTTGTCAACAGAGCAGTAAAAAAACCGCCGCGCCCGATTAACCTTTCGAAGGTCTTGAATGGCAACTATAGAAGTTGCCAAAGCAAATGAAAAGAGTGCAACGTAAGGAACGATCAATAACTGCTCGTGTATGCCATTCAGTAGTGATCTGAGTGCTAATATATGCATGCTGTACTTACAGTGTAAGTCCAGAACATGGCCACCCTGGGATTACGATTTGACGACCTGCATGTCATTGAAGCCCATACTGTGTATATTAGAGCAAACGCAGATAGTGACACCCTTACAACCGTGCGTATCAGACGTCAATAAGGAATTAAGGTCTTGATATTAATAGAACGTCACACACATCGGTGGAGTGCCTTCCAGCATTGCAGCTTGAAGAATGCACAGTGCATTGCCTGGTTCTGCGCCAGACTGCTTCCCCGCGTAAAACCTGTGCGAGCTCGTCAATGAAAATCTGTAGATCTAGCGCACAAGAGTCGTACAATAGCGATGAGGAAACACCAGCAATGATCCAAGTGATGCACATATTGATCAGTGTAGGATTTCGTTTAACAGTTTTGGCAAATAAAAACGTCGCGACAAGGATGGGCAGTCCAACATGATCTGCTGCGATTTGAAAGAACAGCCAAACCGCAAGATATGTACCAGCGTGAGGGTCGGATGCCTTTATGCCTTAGGTATTATGAGTACGAAGCAACGGCGACTGAGCGTAGTGAGGTCACTCTTACCGACTGCTGATTCGTCTTCCGCCATGTGAGCCCGCTCTTAGCGCCTCGAGAAGTTAAGACTAAGAAGAGCAAATCCAGTTTGCTGAGCGAATGAATAATTTACAACGAGAAACCGAAGGGAAAGCCGAAAGCAAGAGAACCCAAAGGAGAAAGGGAGTGGAAGGAAGGGAGGGAGGGAGGAAGAGGATGCCGCTAAACGTCCCAGTTATGGTCATGGCGGCACGCATGCTCTGTGAGAAGATATCAAAGTGCAAACGCTTGCTATAACTCGAGATGATGATGGAGGAGAGCAAATGTTGTGGCAACCGCGCGCCAATCAATTGAGCTTCAATCGTCCGGATCAGGCAGGCATACCCACATATAGTAATGTCGATCTCCATATTCAGAATCGAATGTCCCTCAACCCTCAAGTTTGCCTCTCGTTTCCATGTTCTACTGGCTTAGCGCTTATACATTCAATGGAAGATTATTTGTGCGTCTCTCCGTGCATCATTGCATTAAGGATAAACGCTATAGGAGCTGAGGTTTCCCTCGAGCAGATTACCCCTGACTAAGCTTTCCTGGGATGGTTGGCGTTGCGACTCTGCTGCATTTTCAACTTTGCGTTTTAACCGAGATGGGGGCTGGTCGCTAACCAGCATCATATTCCTCGGTCATCGGAGCTCATGGAACTCCTGAAATCAGAGGGCCAGCCAGGAGGATCCTTAACTAGTGAATTTGATAAATCAGACTTGATCTCCGTGAGAACCCGAAACGAGAGCACACACTTAGTCATAACTTGTGAACACCTCAGTTGATACTGCTAGAGTCTATCAATCGGAGCTCTCACAGAGCTGACGAACTGGATTTCTCTCATAACGCTCATGTTTATATCTCCCCTTTAACGACATTAATATCTCTTGATATAACTCAAAATGACGATTGACGGGATCAAGTACTGCGGCAAGCACAAACGTGCGCTGATCGCCTAAATCAGTCTTCAGCTATGCGGATCAGGTAGGCTTACAGTGAAGTGTACTTGAGTAAGTTGCTTTTTTCATTTTATTAATTGAGGAGAAATGTACAATCATCTTATGGTTATACAAACAACTAGGGAGAGGATTGTGCGACGGTACTTGAGGTAATAGGTCCCATACACTAAGTGGCAGCGGAACGATGCTATCATTGAGGCGGTACAAAGCATTCTTGCCAACGTTTTCCAAGAGCGGCATTTTTGAATTCCAATCGGGCCGAGAACGGACAATTAAATACCGCAGAATTTCGCGCTTGCCATAACACAGGGCGGAGATCATGTGGAATCCACACAAGCAACTCGCCTTCGAGTCCACGGACCCACCCGTCGCCATCTAATGTCCAGAAAAAAGCAGGATCTATATAAAGAGCAACATATCAAAGTGTTAATCTCTAACTATTGAGCAAGGAGGATGCTGTCGTCATACCTTGTACATTCCACTCTCTGATTGTACCGTCCTTGAATCCAGAAATGACGTGCCTTCCATCAGGCGAGAATGCAACGGACGTTATAATTGATGCGTGCCCTTTATAAAGTTCAAGAATAGTCCGACCACTCTCGGCATCCCAGACACGGATCGTGTTATCCAACGATCCCGAGACAATACGTGCTCCCTCGGGAGAGAAAGCAACTGACACAACACAATTGGTATGGCCTTCAAAAGGACCAGCCACAACCCGTCCACTATAGGCGTCCCAGATTAGGATGGTCTTATCAGCAGAACCAGAGACAACACGTCTGCCATCGGGCGAGAAAGCTACTGAACGAACTTTATGCGTGTGTCCGTTCGAGGAATTGGGACTGAAACCAGAATATTCGTCTCCATTCAAGGGTCCGAAAATAATCTCACCACTTCCGGCATCCCACATTATGATCGCTTTATCAGAAGATCCAGAGACAACGCATCGCCCATCGGGCGAGTAAGCAACAGAGTTAACACCACACATATGTCCTTCGAAAGGACCGGAAATTGTCTGTCCGCTTTCAATATCCCAGATTCGGAGCGTTTTGTCATTGGAGCCAGACACAAGGCGTCTCCCGTCCGGGGAGAACGAGACGGAGCGAACTGCTCCTCTGTGTCCTTCGAGAGGACCGAAAACTACCACACCGCTTCTAGCATCCCAGACTCGGATTGTATGGTCAATGGAGCCAGATGCGACGCGCCCCCCATCTGGCGAGCAGGCGACGGACAAGACGCATCCTGAGTGCCCTTCGAAAGGGCCCAAAAGGACGTTCCCACTTTCCACATCCCAGATTCGGATTGTCCCATCGTCTGACCCAGAGACAGCGCACTGTCCATCGCACGAGAAAACGACAGAATTTACTCCGTCAATATGCTCTTCGAGATTGTCAGAACTGTCTTGAACAAATTCGGCATCCCAGATACGGACTGTGCAGTCCTCTGAACCTGATACAACACGTGTTCCGTCGGGAGAGAATACGACAGACTCGACGCCGCTAGTGTGTCCTTTGAAAGGCCCTGAAATGACACGCCCGGTCTCAACATCCCATATTCGAACTGATTTGTCCTTAGAACCAGAGACGACGCGTTTCCCGTCCGGCGAGAAAGCGAGAGAAGTTACTTCGTCGGTATGACCTCCGAACAATTTGGAGATACATTCCCCTCTTCGAGCTTCCCAGATCCGAATTAATCCTCCTGTACAGCCCGAGGCAATGTGCACACCGCCTTGAGAATAAGCAGCTGTACAAACTTTGCCTAGGTAACCATCGAGAGGGTCGCAGACGAGCTGTCCGTTCTTAGCATTCCATATTCGAATTTCGTAATCATCAGAGCCAGAAATAACAAGCCGTCCGTCGGGAGAAAAAGAAACAGAATTTACTACGGCTTTGTGTCCTTTGAAAGGCATAGAAACGGCGCTCCCGCTTTCAATATCCCAAACTATGATGGTCTTATCATCTGAACCAGAAGCAACACGTTTCCCATCCGGCGAGAAAGCAATCGAAACGACGGCGTCTGTATGTCCTTCAAGAGGCCCAGAAACAACTTTCCCAGTGCCAATGTCCCAGACTCTGATCGTGTTATTTGAAGAGTCGGTGGCAACGTGCACGCCGTTAGACGAGAAACAGACAGAATAAATATAGTCTTCAGGACATTGAAAGGGGCTGGAAATGGCTCGCCCGGTTTCTGCATCCCAACTTCGGACTGTGTAATCGCTGGAGCAGGAAGCAATGCGGGTACCGTCAGGGGAGAATGCGACGGAATAGACCGAATCTGTACGACCAGTTAGTACCATCAGGAGCGGCGACCTTTGCCTCACGCCTATCTGCTCTACTTGTACAAGGGGTAGATCAGGTTTCCAGTAACGTGCTATCAATCCCGACTCCATTGGTGCAAACGGGAGGACAGATACGTAGATATGAGGTGTCGATTGCGAAATGGAAGGCGAATAATAAGTGATCATTCTGCGGGCATCTCTGAGGAATGCCAAGACATTTACACAGTGGGCCTACCAGAAGAGTAGCGTAAGTCTCGGATTCAGAAGGACATGTACATACTCACTGGGACCCAATTCATGGCATGAAGGAGCGATCGACCGGCGCAGTTGACTTTATCGAGGAGACTCATCACCTCAAGCCAATAAAGAAGGCGTTTATTAAGGAACCCAGAAAGCTCATCCAACAAAGCTTCTGAGAATTTCGAATAGCATAGATGCTGAGCCCAGAAGAGACAAGCATACTCCAAGTGCGGAGGGATATTCTCTGCGATGCGGCGCGGAAGGTCCTCGATCTGATCGTTAGGGATATACGATGACTCGATGTTGCAGATGTTGAAACGAAGCATATCTTTCATGACTTTGAAGCACCGCATGGCCAGAAATTCCTTTTGGGGTTCGAGGTCGATGAGCCACGAATCGTCTTTGTGCACGGGGCCTAACATAAAATCGCGAAAGCGAGGGAAGTCAAAGTGGATAGGTTCTCCAGGACTATGCTCGAGCATAGGTTGTAAACGCGGAAGAACAAGACGTGATGACTCTTCCTCTGAATATCCTAGAAGGCTATCGATACTGTCATCGGAGAGTGGCATTTTATAAAGAAGGAGGAAGGTAAGGACTTGCGGAAAGTGAATATCGTCCGTCGTGCATACCTCAGACATCTCGTAATCTGAGGGAGCAAGGGTCATAGGGGAAGCCATCAAGCTTTACAACAACTTACCTCAATTTATAGATGTATAAAAGAGAGATTGACGCGGTCTGATGATTGATACTCTTTGTCCCGCCTCTACTAAGCGGGATGTTGATTGATGTACTTTTGTTAGGTGAAAGGAAACAACGAGCATAGAGACCATATCGGAAAGTCGCAACCATGCGAACAAAGGCGAACTTGTACTAGCATAATGCATGAAAGACAAAGAAAGAAAACTTGGAGGCTCAGATTTTTCCTAGACCTAGATACAAGTGCTGGGGCAGGTTGAAAGCACACTCGCAAGCTGGACAGAGGCAACCATATATAGTAATGTCGATCTCCATATTTAGTATCGTAAGTCCTACTGTCCACTTGTTCGCCTCTCGTTTCCATGGTCTGCTTGCTTCGCCTAGTGCTCCGCGCGTAGCGTATACGCTTACGCGCGTAAATTCTCTAACGTATACGCATACGCGCGTAAAAATACGCGCGTAAATGTAGAGTCTGGGGGAGCTATACGATACGCTAGTAGCGTATACAGCGTATACGGCGTATACGCTTACAAAGAAGGTATATAGGTAGCGTAGTTACTATAGACATTGAATATAACTAAATAGACTTGTTCACTGCCTTCAAAGTATGCTTTACCATCATCAAGTCCCCAATAGTTCCAGGGCGAAGGCTTGAACGACGAAAAGCAATAGTATCTCGTCCAGATGAGAAGATCCGTTCAACAGCAACAGAAGAACCTGTAAAACAGACCTGAATATTATTTGAAAATGATGCAAAGAACAACATACCTGGAATACAATGTATATCCCGAGCAAATAGTGATAGTAAAGGAAACTGAGCACATCGGCCAGCCCACCATTTGACAGGGTCACAGTCTGTCCATGACCGTTCCTGCTTCATGGAGAAGTACTCCTCAAGCTCAGTGTTACTGTTTGACGGCTCGTCGGTGGAGAAAAGACTCGCAATATCATGTACACTTGTTTCAGTGTTGTCCATGAGAGCATCCGAAGAGATTGCATCGCCTTGATAACGAATAACGTAAGTTGAATGAAAATGTTCCTCGAGCGTACGCTTTGCCTCGTCGATGAGTTGTAGCAGTCGGGCATCACCGATAGCATTCCGTTTCATTCCAGAGTATGAGATACGAGGGTCCAAGACTAAGGATATAGACAAAAGTATAAGTACTGATGAGCGAGAGTAAGGTAACGACTTACGTGTAGCCCATAAGTAATAAGGTGATGCAACAAACCGGGTAAGATAGTCAGCAAGTTTCTTGTGTGCTGCGCGTAGTGCATCTTTTAGTTGTAGTGGTGCAGTAGCAGGAAACTCTTGTATTGCTTTGCGGAGACTGTTCTGGAGGTGTAAAAAGTACCCATATGCCGAAGATAAGGTAGGAATCTTTGTAGCTGACATAGCAGTCGTTGCACGTCGGAAATGATGAAGCCAAGATGATACGAGCTCAATTGCAGCCCAGTCCTTTGTATCAAGCTCATAGTTGCGATACTCACGCTTAGCACAAAATGTGTCTATAGCCTTTTGAAAGCGGAGTGCGCGACCTGTAAAATTGAATTAGAGATATATAAATGTGTAAAACATTACTTACAAAGCATATAGTGAGTAGAAGACCATCGTGTTGAGACATCAAGGATGAGCATGAGAGCTATCTGGCCTCTTTCTTGCTCCTTCTCCGATAACATTGGAGTAGCAGCCTGTACCCACTCCTGCCGGCGTTGAGGACTTGCCCTTATCATACGAACGAATTTTCTTAACTTTAAAAAGACTTAGACACTTTTCAAGAAATATATTACTATTTACTCACTTTTGCAATAGAAATAATAGCATTAGACATATCCTCCTCCTCCTCACATCCATCCTCGCGAATAGCTTCCTCGTCTTCGTCCACAGGGTTTATATCCTCCTGATAAGCACCAGCAGACTCATCAACATAATCTATAGCTCCTAGAGCTTCAAGGAGCTGTTTTAATAGTGTAAGCATTGGAGGAAATAAAGTAATGAAAGAGACACTTACCTTCATAGCTGCTAAGTGGACTGTATGAGGCATGCATCGCATTCTAGCATTGCTAGAAGAGAAATCTATATTGTCACTATGCATTTTTCCTCCAATGTACCGCAGCATAGTATCATTGTTTGTAGCATTGTCACATGTAATCGCAATCAGCTACATGAAATACAAGAAGTGGATAAAAGATGTGAGAAGAATGCGAACTCGTATTACGTAAGCGAAGCCGTACCTTCTCTTTAATACCATACCGCTCAATAACCTGCCATACAATGGCACCCAAATTATCTCCACTATGGCGGCCAGATATCTCCTCAAAAGCGATAAGCTTTTCATCTAGAAATAATTTAGTAGTCAAAACTTAGATTACATTTAGATATACATACCTAACTTCCAGTCGTTCGTAATGTAATGTATGACAATGGCCAAAAAGGCATATCCATTACTGGACGTCCATGCATCTAAGGATAGTGAAACCTTAGACTCTAGACCCTGTAACAGAGTAATACAATTAGCACAAGCATTCTCAGCTGTAGCTCTCGACAAGCTTGCTAGTATAGACAGTCGGTTGAGTCCGCCATATGCATGGTCGACCTAAGTGACCTAAAGAACCCGCGGAATTGGGGAGAAAATAAAGAGATGAGTGTAGACTTACCTGGATCATTGCCTTTGTTCTTTGAAAGTCTTCAGTCTTCATATCTTGAATGTTACGCTTCACTGTGTCACTCGATGGAATAGAAAGATTTCCAGCCCGGTGAATGTATTGCAAAAGCCTTTGGAAGGTAGGATCCTCTGTGGCAGTAAATGGTTGATCAGTCTTAACAACCCATTCCACAAGGAATCGCTTGAAGGTTGCATGCTCCCAGGGTACCTATGACAAGGAAAAAGAGACAAAATTAAAAGATAGACGTAAGTAAATAATAAAGATCTTACCATTTTCTTGTTCTCTTGCTTTTGAAACATCTCTACAATATTATTAGCATCAGGTAAGTCCTTGACAATCTCCCTGAGCTCCTCTCGAGTGAGTACTGCTAAGGAAACCACATTAAGCAAGTCTATGTTGATTATGTAAGCAAACATACTTGTTCGATTCGCAATGTCTATCTCTTCAGAAGTAGGCAAGCGCGAAGCTGTTACTACTCTGAGGAAATTGTAGAATGAAAACATGTCACCATGGCTTTCTAGATGCTGCCTGAGACCTGAAAAAAGTAAGATACATATTAGAAAAAGTACCAGTAAACCTACCGGTCTTGCTTCCACGCATTGCTTGCGTTATCTTCAGAATCTTAGAGAGTCCATTAGTATGAGGATGGCAGCACTGGAAATACTTGGTTCCATCCTCAGCATAGCCATTAGCATCACAAGGGACTTGTTTATAGAACAACATGATACAGTTCGACACCTAATTAAATATGTAAAGAAAACACACGAAAAAACTTGGATATCAATACAAAAACTTACTTTAGCTTTACTTTGGTCATCTTCATCATTAACAGCAACTGAAGACTCGTCATTTTTCTGCTGAGAGACTACTGTTGATGTGCTTTTCGTATTCGCAAGAGGACGTCTCTTTGCCTGAAAGACTTGTAATATGTAAACGCATCCAAAAAAGCAGTTTTCTTACCTGTACTGTTTTCTTCGGTGTACCTAGTCGCGGAAGAGATTCCTAAGTGTAAAAATGCTTGTTGTGAGCTTTAGAATAATAGCATAGAGGGATATGTACTTACTTCTTCATCCTCGCTTTTATCGGACTCAGAATCCATCTCCTGAACAGATGTATCCTCGTCATCCGTACTCTCTATCAGGACTGGGTGACTAGCAGCACCCAGGTCCTTACTCTTCCTTGCTTGAGGTTTCTTCAATGTATCAGCATTCTCGCGGAGCTTTGCTGACTGGACACGCTGCCGTTTGTCGTTAACGATGTTGCCCGAGTCAACTTCGTCCCGTTGCTTCCGCTTTCCACTATTTGTTGTATCTTCACTCATCCTGTAGTACTAACAATAAGAATTAATAATATACTATGCATGCTCAAGTTTGAAAGACTTACCAGTGTATAGGAAGCACTTGAAGGTACTGTTCGGTGAATGTGCAGGAGACTGTGACTACGAAAAAATTCACTCAGTACAATCTAGACGTCAAGTATTCGCTTGAAAGTATATATAACCTATCCCATTTCAAGCTACTGTGCTAAGATTGATTTGAATAAGTCAGACCTTGCGAATATTGCATCAGAAAAATATTACCAGCTACTGTATCCTACCAGATCTAGGGTCCAATTGTCAAGCTGATCACCTTTGTCATTGTACTACTCAAATCTATAATCACATTGTTAGCTTTTTCAAGAGTGGTTAAACTGTTATAGAGCTCTTGTGAGTACCAAGAGACAGTATGGTCTACAAATTTGAGCAAAAAGCTACGAAGACTGAGGTGAGCATAGCTGTGAGACAGATGATCACAGATCTCATAAGGGCATTGCCGATGAAAAGATTATCTTGATAGGTACACAGCACATTCTGAAGAAACATATCTATATGGGGAAAAGATACCTAGAAACGACAAGGATTACACTAGACACGCATAATCAGTCTCTGAACCAATTGCCTATAATGTGGCTCACCTAGACGAAAGAAATCCTTGCAGACATCTTCATACAATGTTACCTACTTCTTATCAAGCATCTATCTTGTTTAACAGATGATTAATATTACTGAAAGCAGCAGGGGGAAGTAGTGATGGAGTGAGAGACAGTCGGGGGGTGAGAGGAATGCTAACCGCGCATATCATCACGCGTGCAAAGTTTGAGTTTAAGGGCAGGTACAAAGAAGCAACCTATCTATAAAAGGCTGTTGAATTGATCGACGTCAGATTAAATAGGGAGAACTGCTGATCTCCTAGGTCTCTTGTGTACCGCGTATATGTCGTATACGCCGTATACGGGATTTTTTGGGGCAAAGTATACGCATACGCGCGTAAAAATACGCGCGTATTTTCAGCTCCAAAAGTCATTTACGATACGCTGCGTAACCGTATACGCTGAAGGCGTAACCGTAAATTACGCTACGGTGCGGAGCACTAGCTTCGCCCCATTTCTGCATCTGTTCGTGCATCGCGTTAACGATAGGCGTTACAGAAGTTGAAGTTTCTTTGTGCAGAGTGCCTGACTAAGCTTTCCCGGCTTGGCGGAGTTGCCACCATGCTGCATTTTCAACTTTGCGTCCTAACCGAGGTGTGGACTTGATGCTGGCCACCATCATTCCTCGGTCGACGAAGCTCTTGGGCCTCTGGAATCAGAGGACCTGTCGCAAGGTTCTCAAGCCAGTGGAGTTGGAAATCAGACTTGATCTCTGTGGGACCTAGCAACGAGAGCACACGCACATTCTTTTTACTCGTCAATGCTTCCTCTGTTGATACTGCTAGAGCCATTAATGCGAACTCTCACAATAATGATGAGCTAAATTCTCCTCATAAACGCTCTGAAATACTGCCCATTAGACAACTGTTCAAGCTTTCAATCGTGAAGGAACTCTGGACAATACTGCTGCTTTACCGTCCTAGTACTCAGCTCAATTGCACAGACTCTTGACTATGATTACTAACATGACCAAATTCGTCCAATACTGCTCACTATTTCTTTGCGCTTTGCCGAATTAACTGCAAGCCATGATATGCATTTTCGCCAGGCTCCCCGTTTAAAGCATAGTGAGCTCTCTTAAGCTCGCTTTTTCCTTGCAGGCATGCCCTCAGCGAAAGGGGAGTTATGTACAACCGTGACCGAAGCGCGGCTGAAACATGCCTAAGCCTCCCAGAAATCGTCTTTCAAGTTGGCTCGTACCTCTTTGAGCCAAGCGATCTCTACGCTGCCTCCTGTGTAAACCGCCTCTGGCAAGCTGCACTCCTTCCCGTACGCACCCAGTTCCCACATGTCGCTAACAATCATGTATCTTCCTTTTTGTCTTTCCTTAATTCTAACCGACGGGCTGCTCACCACATTCGAGCCTTACGAGTATGTCTTGATGTACTTCTTAATCCTGTGAACGTGGGCTGACCGCCGTCTCTGCAGATTCTCTGCAATGATACAGACGATGATGCCGATGATGATGCTGACGACGACGATAACAAATCCGAAGGCTCTAACGACCCTGACTTTGAACCAGAATCCGACGTCGACATGAACGGAGCTGGTGGAGACACCGAAAGAACGACAACTACGCATCCAAGCCTTATCAAACGAAACAAGGACCCTCTTGACTTGGAACCCATCGTTGGCATTTTGAATCACCTTGCAGATAACGGAAAGTTGCAGTTCTTCATGTATGCCCTTCCAGGCGAGCCTTTCGAGGCACTCCCTGACGAAGTCTGGCTCGCCCTGCGGAGGATGTCGGATACTTTGCAAGGACTGTACATCGAGTTGATCATGAAGCACTGGGTGAGTTTTTTTCTCTTAGTATGCTTCTACTAAGTAATATCTGATCTGTTTCTTTGTGTAGAACCCATTCCTCTCAAGTCGATTCAACAACATACACTACCTACGTCTCTTCCTCGACACAGACGAAGAGTTACCACCAGGTCCCAACGGAGAAGTGTTCGACCCGAAGGCAGCACTTCTCACATTCCTACAATCCCATCCCCGTCTCCAAGTCCTCCATCTCTACCTCGGAACAGTCTTCGCAAACCTCGCTCTTTCCTCCATAACCCTCCCTTCTCTCAAATCCTTCCTTCTGATCTCAAAAGCCGAAAACGTCGACGTCGCTCCCTTTATCAAGAACCACACCGGTTTGACGTCGTTAGACGTTTACACAGATTCAGACTTTGAGCCTTTCCCTGCTGACACTCTACAAAACGTCCAAGCATTACAAGTCAGCGCGATGACAGTCTCATGGTTCCGGAACGTCCTCGCCGCAGCGCCCAAACGCGCTCAACCAATTCGTCATTTACAAATCACAGCAGCAAGACAAGAGAACTTCTTAGACGTTCTCAGCCTTGCTGCTCCTCTCGGGTCGACGTTACGTTGTCTGGAATTGATTTTCTGGAGTCGAGACGTTCCGTTGATACGTGTACTTGAGGAAGTTAGTCGGACGTTCCCGAGACTTGTGGAGTTGTCATTGTTTATACCGAGTTGGGGATCTGCTGAGTGGGATGAAGAGGAGAATGGTCCACTTGATCTTGTGAGTCGTCGCTCATGTTGTCGTTCGTGCCTTCAAACTTCCTACTGACTAAATTATATTTGATTAAGACCTCAATGCTTAAATGTTTCGCCTCAAACAGGGACCTCCTCGCCTTCGCCGTGTCAGATCCAAAGACAGACCTACTCGACAAAGAACAAATCGAAGCAGTACCCAAGTCATCCGTCCCACCTCGTCTAGAATACATCATCTGGCGTTCCCAGACTTTCCGCCTGCGTCGTCAATTCCTCTCTCCAGACGAAACAGTAAGCGGGAACGAAGAAGTAAGGGTTTTGATTGAGAGAACGTACCACCCACGTAACTTCCGTGGGAGTCAGTACCTCCGAGACTGGCATGAAGAAATGGCTTTCGATCATTTAGCTGGGGATTATGAAAAGCAACTTCAGTTGTATTAGATTGAATGGTGGTGGTGGTGGTGGTGATGGTGGTGATGGTGGTGATCAGCTTAGCTCGACGATGAAATCTTTCATATTAGATAGATACATGGTTACATTCGTTAGCGACATTCATTTGTTATAGACCATCTTTTGACAATAATACACGATATAATTTGCGTGCCGTTCATTCATTCATTGAGGGTGATTATGATGATATGATGGCTAATGGTCGCCTGCCTTGCCCTCTGGTCTGCGCGTCTTGAACAAACCACGTTCATGGACCTGCTCTATGATAGCTAATGCAGTCACAATGGATCGCTCTCTATTCCCACATCGTTTTCGACCTGAGGAACATTGCACGTTAATTTTTGCCACCTACTAAATTAAGAAAGCTATAAGCAAAGTTGAACGTACCAACAAGTGCCCAATTGCGCGTACTCGGAATCCGCAGCGTCTCCGTCTCTGCAGCCCAACCGCATTGTATACCAAGGCAAGCCAGCCATATTCGATACGCTGCATACCTGCTTTTTCCTGCATCGTTGCCTACACCACCTAGACGGAGGGACTCCACGAACGAGTCAGGGTCATCGCCGTCTGGAGGAGAGAATGCAAATGCCGTTTCTCGTTCAGAGCCCTGAGATCCTTTTAAACGAAGTTGTGAACGATGGAACTGGGCGTCAAATGACCAAGGACAACAAGGGATAGACAAAAACCCGCTCGAGTCCGTCAACGTAGCCAACACAGGCGTCCACGGTGAAAGCTCATCAGCATGATTCGCAATAACAAACGTGCCTGGCGTAAAGAATCGATTCGAAATTAAAGAAGGCACTGTTGTTCCTGAAGATTGAGATTGAGATAGATCGAGCGGGTTTAGAGCGTGAACGTGTAGATGCGCTTGTATTTGTGGAGGATAATGCTGCCATGAGTTACGTGCGCGGAGGTCTATTCCTTCACCAACGTAACCTTCGCTGAGAAGGATACGCACGAGGAGACCGTTCCCGCAACTTTAATAAAGATAGGCGAGGTTAAATTAATTGGAGGTGGAAAAGGAAGGATGAATGGCGTACCCGAAGTCGAGGAAACTGCGGGGACGTGGCCAATCATGCCAAGGCATGCTATCTGGTCTATCGTTCTGGACCTCACCACTGGTTGTTACGGACTCTGATGATGACGCAGAGTCATCATGCACGTTTTGCTTCCACAATAGCATAAGGAAAGTGGCAATACCAATGTCCTGGCAGATGCCGCATGATTAATTACTCGATTGATAAGAGGTAGAGTCTCTCTCACCTCGAAAACGTGTTTAAGTGGATCCGTGTTCTCATGCCATTGTCCTACAAGATGTTTATGGCGTTCGCGTAGAACAAGGTACAAGTCCTGGTACTCTTCTCGTGAGACCAAACAGTCGTGATGAACTTGCTTCTGATAATTCGTGGAAATTCCCCAGCCATACCGATGAATGGTTTCAAGGAGTGATAAACACGTGCGATATAATCGCGAGTTAATGTCTTTAGGATCAGGTGCACCAGGTCGCAAGACAACCTCAATCCGCAAACGCGCTTCTGACTTGTCGTCATTATCATACATCACGCCATCGCCTCCACTTCGGGGAGAAGTAAGATAACGAAAAGCAATGTGAAAGACTGCAGGGTGGTAATACGGCATAGAGCGTCCAGGTTCAAGTTTTGGGGTCAGAACGAGGCAATTCACCAGAGCCTCAGTGTCATCCTCGGTTACGTGTTCTTGTTCGGAGTCTGCAACGTCACCGCAAGAAACACCGTTGGAGGCGGCATAAAACGTGCAGTCCTGTTCAATTGGCGGGTCGCGGCCTGGCCGACGGGGCAGAAGCCTTCGCCGAAGGTTCCTGACGAGACGGAAACCCTGAAGTTGGGGTAGCTCATACTCCGCCGCTGCCACTGCCGCCGAGTCTTCGATGACCTCCGATCGGAGGATTAGAGTAGAGTTGTATTCTGGATGATGTACCAGCTGGGAGATGGCCGCTTCGAACTGGTGTATACATATCGAAATGAAAGGGTTACGCCGTTTGTCGAGTGGTATTTGAGGAGCATGGGCGCACAGTGTTAACTGGGAAGTCTGCGGAGCAAGAACAGACCGGGACCCATTCAGAGATTCCTAAGATTCCCGTAGTGAATTTGAGTGGCTCCCATGGGTCGTTTGATGTGCATGGCAGGGGTGTGAAGGACGGACGAGTATGCTGGGACATGGGTAGAGAAGATGCGCCTCAAGGGAAATAGAACCGAAGAAGTCCCGCAAATGAAGAGAGGGCAAGACGGATGCAATGCCAGGCTGTACTCCGTCAATATATATTACTGTGAATGGCTCGAATTGTTCATGAGCGCACCCGTTAGCCTTGACTAGTCTAGAGAGATGATGGCGGTCAGAGAGCAAGACGCGTCAAGACGCGAGGCGCGCATGCAGCATAGCAGGTCTCAGCCACGTACCGTTACTACCAAGTAGTCCAGTACCGCCGACCACTACGGGAGCTAACTTTGTATCCTTATCCGCAACGCCTCGCGTTCGTCTATCTTGGACCTGTTGTTTCTCGGAAGATTGAACAGGACGCGTACAAAAGCATCCGAGGTTCATGAGTGGCGAAAGGCAGAAGCACATTTGAAAGGAAAGCATACATACATAGGCAGCCGGCAGCAATCCCAGCACCGCTCACAGTCCACCAAACAACGTTTCCGTGAGTCCACATCAATTTTGTATGCACACTATAACATGTCTCGCTGACATCATGAGTGAATTTCCTTGGCATAGATGGCACCCTTTACTGTTCCGCCTGAGGTTGCACGCCGCATCGCTCGCGCAGCAGCAGATCGACGGACACTCGCGTTGCTCGCATCTACATCCCGTACACTCCAAGACGCCGCCGAGAAACTTCTCTACGAGAACATCGAATTATTTCCTCATCCCATCCAGTTCTACCTCCTAGAAACACTCGCAGAATGTCCACGCGTCGCAGCGCACGTCCGCACATATACACTATCGCCCACCGCGCCTTACCGAATCGGAATGGCATTAGCGCACGAACGCGAAATGCAGCGTACGATCCAAGCAACTATAGTTCGTCGTGAATTCTGGGAACGCGTGAGCGCGAGTCTCGTGCACCTGACCCAGTTGGATCTACTTATACTCGTGGATCCGACTGTTTCGCATTCGTGGGTGCTTGATCGAGCCCGTACTCTTCGGACGACAGAGGCAAGACTTGGATTGGCTTGGGACGAACGTGTTGCTGCGTTTCTTGAGACACAAGACCGATTACGATGCTTAACTGTGTCAGAAGTTGCGGAGAACGCTCCTTTGGCACCCTTATCAGCCAATGCTCTTCCCTGTCTTGTGCAATTCGAGGGACCGCTACTCGTACTCGACTTCCTTCTCCACTGTCCCATTACGCACCTCAAGTTCCCGATAGATTCCGAGGACGCAGTATCCCTTCTCCCATTGGTACTACCCGAGCTTCACCGTCTTAAGAAATTACGCTCCTTATCGATCACAACAATGCCTCCCGAGTTGTTCCTCCCCTCTATGTCGACTATCTCAGAAGTCTGTCCAAACCTTCAGTATCTGTCACATATACCCTTACCTATGGATCATCGTTCCGTGCGTACTTACATCCTTACATCCTCTCACTTTTAGTGGCGCGTCAGCAAAGACTAATTTGATTTCGCAGCATATAACCCTCCTAAGCTACCTCTCCCGACTAACTCACCTAAAAGTCCTCGAAGTTGACGTGCAACACTGGGTACCTCCACTCACCTCCCCCTTCCAACGCGCAGTCGCAGCATCCATACACGTCGTCCTTCCTTCACTACGTTACATATTCTTCTGGACTCGGTACGATCGGACGTTATGGATGTGGAACCCTGAAGACGTCGAGCCTATACAAGTACGTTCGCAGGTTACGACGGATCCGCTTGAGGTACAAGAAGAGGAACCTGGTGGAGCTGGTAGAGGAAGAACTGGCACGGGTAACGGTGCGGGTGCGGGTACGGGTGCAGGGATGGCAACTCTCGAAGAAACGACAACTTACGTCGGTTTAGAAGGGTGGCGACATAGTTGGAATGGTGGCCATTCCTATCCCAATAATTCGTCTGTATGGAAATCTGCTGTATGAGAAAGGTAAAAAAAATATCGCTTTCTGTATTCGCTTTGTAGACTGGGATAAGAAGGGATCGTTCCTTTGGTCTTTGTTTCGTGCGATTTTCGTCGTTCGAGTATGACCTGATGTAGACGTTACAAATTGATTGTATTACTGGAATATACTAGTTTCATTATCTCGTCAGATTACAAGACTCGAGCTTCAGCTCCCGAAGTTCTGTGCAACCCGAAAGGAACCTATTGAATTCTCGAACACAACCATCTCGTGTATCATTCACGTTCCGAATCTCCAAGTGAGTGAGCGTAGGTATACACGTCTCACTCCATTTCGGGTACAACCCGTCCAACACCAACTCTCGTAAGAGAGGCAAGTTTTTCTTCTTGAAAGCCGGAAGACGACGTTTTTCTGGTTTGATGTTATTTGAGGTTCCCCGACAGACTAATTTCGTGAGTCGAGGGGAGGGATGAGAACAGAATTGTTTCCATGGGACTAGTTTGACGTGTTTCGTTGAGGATAAGTTCAGCTCGAGTTCCTTTATTCGTGCTTGTTCGTCCATTACCAGGTCCAAACGAATTGCATAGTCACCAACGTCAGAGACGGTTGTGACTTCATGTCCAGAGGTAGAAGTATCAGAATATATGTAAAGAGAGTCGTCTTCGGAGAGAATGAGCAGTGAGCGAACGACTTCTCGATCATATGATAAGTCAACGTAAGTCCATAGTGAAGGGTGAGTATATGCTGTGTTTCGCCAGTGGCGACAGACGAGAGTGATATCTAACCACGAATACGGTTTCACATACTGCGTTTGACTTTGCGAGGAAGAAGAGCCAGTTGAAAGACGAGACTGTAGAGGATGCCAAGTACTAGTGGTATCACGCAGAGCTTCAAAGATGAGCGCGAGGATGTTCCGAGGGAGTCTGTTCACAGGACGCTGGTGTTCTCGATCCGTTAACAACAAGTCTCTTATTATCTCTCCTTCATTTTCTTCCTCAAGACACGTCCGAGCGTAAAGCCAGAGTGGTACAACCTCGTATAGGTCTTCATATGGTCGTTTCTCTGAGGCAAAGTTAAATTTGCTGTTAGCGAGGTCGTGATGTAGAAAGAAATGAATACGTCACTTCTACTTGTTCCGTCGTCTGGAAAGCATTCGTGCGCTTCGTGCCATACTGAGGCATCAAGTAGGGGTTCTAGATCGATGTCATCAAAAGGGTCCATAGATGAGTAGAAGTGCAATGCAAAGTAACTGTAAGTTACCTTTCGCGCATTCCATTACGTAATAGTTCTGTTACACAATATATTTTACGTCATCAGATAGCTTGCCAGACAAGAAAGGAAAGTGATGCACCTAGTACTGTCACTGTGCTAGCTGCATCAACAACAATATGAAATTACGAATGGCGGAGTAAGTTACTAAGTATTTTGAACCTCTAACTTAATTATTTATTGCTTTCACACAATGACATACATTACTATACAGCTTTTCAGTCTCTCTCAGATTATGTTGTCACGCTGCATGCACGAAGCTGCTCTGGATGAGCGTTAACCATCTTTTATTAGGCACGTCCAATGCAAATTTCAAATGGTATTCAGACATCAAGAAGCGCTCTGTTGCTAGCAATCTATGACTACCTGAGAAGCCCTCTTAAAGCGAGGGACTTATCGATAGGCTGGATGTGGTAGCTCCTATGGTCCCTCCTTCAACGTCCTCCCACTTGTTGTTGACAGGTTTGCACTTTACCTTTTGTTTACTCCTGTATCATTTTAAACCAGTCAGCAGTCACACGCGCTTCTGAAGTGAAATGGAACTCGACCTTTCGCAGTAGATGGCCGAATCTATACGTTCAAGTCGAGCTTGGTAGCGAGAGCAGACGAACGAAGACTATCAAGAACAACGTATCTCCCAAATGGGACGAATCTCTTTCTTTCAGAGCGTAAATAAGCTGTCGCTTTAAGTCATATCATCCTCTTTTTTCACTGTACATCTACAGAGCGTCCCTGGACCAGTGCACAAGATTCCATATTTAATTCAAGCATGATTCGTCGCGCTGGACGAACAAATATGTAGGCGTGATTGAAGTCGAGGTTGATGACTTATTGGAGAGGTGTGCCAACAGCAGAGGTGTGTGAACCGGTTGTTGTCAACGTTTCCAAGCACTTATTGTATTGCCAGAAGTGGAGCTTCGTCTTTATCCACCTCGTGGTTCGGCATCGGCGGAATGTGCAGTAGTTCTTCATTTACACTTAGAGACCGTGGATGCGATGACATGTACTGGATCCAATATCACCGCTGCAGAGCAGGCGATCCAACAGAGTGGAGTCTCAACCTCGGCGGATGGTACTGTTGCGACTATTGATGCTACCATCAATAACTTTGCAGACCATGGAGATCTGTATAACTCCGTGGGGAGTCTAGTCTCAAAATTGGACATATTTGTCAGTGCCATGGACATACTGTCGCAAGTGAGTGTCTGCTTGTTCTTAAACCCGTCACAAAAAGTTACAAAGCTCCAGATTCACTCATACGCCAACTTTGCGTGGCGGCTTGCTTCAACGATGTACAAGGTAAGTTCAATATCCTAGTGTGGACTTAACTAATACTATCGACAGACTATCAAACATCAGTTCGAAGTTGACAAGAAAGTCGTCGAACTCGTGCAGGCAATGAGAGACGCATTTGATTTCGTTGACCAAGTTGACACTCTTCGTGACAAGACACACAAAGTCGAAGCCGTGATTATACAGCTCTCGAAGCAGACTAACGAGTGTTGTCTCTTCATTCAAGAGTATGCACGTCATAATTTTGCAAGTACGCTCATTCACCATCGTGCTAGTACCAGTTGTCTCATTTCATGTTAGGATGTATGGTTATAATGAACACTGATGCGACGATAGCTAAGTTCCTTGAGTCGTTTCGGTCGGTCAAAACTTTGATAGACTCTGGAATCATTCTTCATATTGCTTTTGTCTTGTTAAGATGAGACTACACGAGAGTATGTCTCAGATGATATAAACTACATTACAAGCAATGACAAACAATGATGGAATACCTTCCATCATACATTCTACATCTGAGACATACCTACATAGTATATATAGACTAACTAATCAATGGATGATGAAGCAAGCCACAAGAGAGCAAGCCAAGTCCACTATCCCCCCTCTTTGTATGATCCCTCTAAGCCTCTCACATAACCTCTCTTTCCCCTTTCTTAACAGGTTATAAGCCTTGAGCTCCCTGCCTACACTTTATCTACACCCTACTACATCTATACTCTATGTAGTTCTATACATCACATGCATGCACACAGTATACTACAATGCAGAACTTGACTCACCTGTCTAAGTATCCTAAACACAAATCAATACACTACAAACACACAATCTACTGTACTACATACAACCCAGACATTATATAATTGTCATCTTAGTGATTATGATTATTGGCCTAGTAGTAACATAATCTATGCAGGCAATGTTGAAACTACAATAAGTATCACTTACTACAATTATTAAATGCTGAAATACTCTATAATATTATAGAGACATGTTATAATAAATTAACTAATCATACTATGGACAAACATTAAAAAGATTTATAAAGCAAATGCTACTCTTCTACTATTAACATTACAATAGTACAAATGATTGACACTGTCAACAAGCATACATATGTTATAGCATAAATCAAATAATAACATATATAGTAATATCACAGCCAAACAATTAATGCTCAAAACAAGCACATATATGCTAAACAGTATATTAAATTAAATAAATAAAACATTTAACATGTATTATAAACAATAATACAATTGTAGACACTATAATAACAATAATAATAATGATAATAATGATAATAATACAGATAGAACTAACAGAACGAATACAGAACAATATAATAACTAACACATATTATGGTTGAGTAATTATATGTAATATATCAGATTCAGCAGTTACATGTCAGATATTGCAATTACTTATTGGATACCAAATATAATACACAAATCTAAGATATACAGACAAGTACAGATATACAAAAGTATAATGAATAACTACAAACCAAAAAACAACACTACAGAGTGTATAAACTAACTATACACAAAAAAATAATGTTATAACATATAAATACTGATTATGGCACAAGACAAGTGCAAAAATTATAATTATTAAACAAATAATACTACTTTACACATTAATACAATTGTGTAAATGTATACTAACAACAAACAAAAGAATTATATCTCTAATATACTTGAAACAATGCATCAATACAATTTAATTACACAGAATGTGTTATCACAGCAGCTGATTATATAATAAATTTCGAAGTTGTAATGGCAACATCAACTATACAGTGTATATACCTTAATGAATGATTATTAAATTTACATTGTGACAACATAGCTTGTAGGAGCAAAGTATTAAGCTAATAAGGCTATTACAATGAATAATACATATATTATTATTACGAATACATTATTATAATAATTACAATCAAAAACAATCATAATATAATATGATTAAATAAATTAA
>NW_006760401.1:539350-543879 GCF_000271605.1 Fomitiporia mediterranea MF3/22 | reverse complement strand
CTGACATGAGGGAAGGTGGTTCGTTTGAGATCGGTAGCATCACGAGCTGAATCCAGATGCAAGCATTCTAGCAGCGGAACGACGGTCGGGCGACGAAAGCTTGGTGGGACGACCTGGCTTGGGCATAACAAAGTACGGATCACCAGTAAGGAGGAGCTTGCGGTGCAATCGGGAGACGGTAGAACGAGAAAGGCCAAGCCTTTTGGCACACTCAGAGTGAGACATGCCAGCATGCTTGTAGTCCAATAGACGCGCTTTACGAGTGGGTGTAGTGTAGTGCATAGAGTAGAATAGAGGTAATACTAAAGCCCAGGGTGCAAAAGGAGGCACAGGTGTCGAAATAATGAGCACTGGGGCAGCCTTTTTAAAGTGTATGTGCTGCGCGCATATGTAATGCAACAGCATGTTTTTTTTAGATCCGTCCGTCTTGTATAATTACTGCACATTTTGCAGTCTTTTTTACATACATATATTCGCAGTATATCACACTTAATTTACATGTAATTTATATGGGCATAAGTGTTGTGTGGAATGACGTGTAGAGGCAAAATGAAAAACACGTGGTGTGTTGCAATACTTTTGACGCGCACTGTAATATAAAATAGGTAATAACAGACATGAGTGTACTTAATAGAACTCAGTGCATTTACTAAAAGTACTACATAAATAATAATTATAATGTTATTAAACAAATATTATACAGAAACAAATGAATTACCATATGTTTTCAACACAAAAACAAAATATTCATTCATAGTTATGAACAATTATTAATAAAAGATAACAAGCACAAACAAAACTTGTATATTATACATAATGTGTACTTATCTACTATAACAAACAAAATACACATTATATAAGTTGACAAACATTAACAGTAACAAAAATATAATAGTAATAACATTTAAATTACTCATTATAGAACATAACAAATGTTACACACTACTTTAAAATACTAATAATTAGAAATTGAACCACAAAAGCAATTACAATTATTATATATAAATATTATATTATAACAACAATTAATAAACATTAAAGAAATATCCAATTCTTTGAAGAAATACCTTCTTGAATTGAAGGGGAGAAAATGGATAATATGCACAAACAATTAATAACTAAATATAAACAACAGAACAGAAAGTATAATACTACAGACACTATGAAAAATAGAATAACAAAATTCATAGACTAAGCACTAACTAAGTAATAGAAGTTATGGACAGACATAACAAATCATAAAGGTAAATCATTTGGTACAAAGCAAAACTATGTTGATTGGAACTAAATAATGGAAGTCAACACAATGTACAATTGAACTTCAACATTAAATAAATAATAATTCTACTACAAAACAAATGCTCATACTTGGCAAATAATATTAATATAATAATATAATTAACTTAACAGTGTTTAATACAAAAATAAATAATATACAGACAATTATCATATCATATAATGAAATAATTCATTAATTCAGACTATAGTTCATGGATAAAAGTGATGAATAACGAAAATAATACTTTGGAACATACATAAAACAATAAATAATATATCTATATGATAATACAAATATAATTGCAATATAATTTGTAACTACAACTGAACAATACATAGATAATAACTATATAAACAAGTATGGAGCACATACATATAATTAAATAAAACTATTAAATAAATTCTTGTACAAATGATTAATTTGCCCTCACTACATGATTAATACAAGTGTGAACAGTATTATAATACTATGAAATACATTGGATAGATACTAATAAGTACATCTATACAATGATTCAAATAAAATAAATAAAACCAATATATAAAACGTTTTACCTAGCAAACCAATTAACAAATAAAACGTTGAACAAATACTACAATTGTACAAAGCACTAGATTAACTAAAGAATGCTAGGAAACAATTATAGCAAACATAATCTGATATATCAATCATATACAGATTGTGTTACAATACATCATTCTTTACAAAAGAAAAAGTAAAGAACAATAGCCATAACATACACATATATATATACAATACTATGATTACAACAATTCACAACAACATTGTTAATGATAAATAATATGAATGTATGATAGAAATGATTTATGATAGATAACTATGTTGACTATTAAAGAAACAACACAACAGATTGTATAGTTACTCAGGATGCATTAGAAACAATCAATTAACAAACATAACATTAATAAATTAATACACAAATATAAACAATAATGTAAAGCAAACGAACAAACAATACATTCATGATATAATACATATATAATGCACCTAGACACATAGTGAGATGCCTGTAGCCAGACATAACATTTATACAACAAATATATGTTAGCATAAAACCTTATTAATCTTAGAATGAAGCAATCTGGCAAAAACAAATATTATTATTAATATTACAATATATGATCAATGTGAAGCTTTAATCTGAAGACATAAATCAGCTATTACTGAATGCTTAACACATATACAAATGTAGACGAATGTAGACAGCAATGATTAAAGAAGGATATTATTACAACATTGAATATACATTTTACTAGTGTGATTCATTAGTTTCACAGCAAAGTAAAAGGAAATTACTAGAGTACTCAAACAAACTTAATAACAAACAATATGACTGAATAACAAACAATAAAATGAAACAAGCAATTACATTTATGATTTAAATATGCACATATATGTACCTATGCATGCTAACAAGATTCTACAGGTCTCTGAAGCATTTACAAATTATTTAATAACATTTACAAACAATCTATTGTAATAACAATACTGTTATTGAACAATATATTACAAATGAACAAACTAATTAAATATACTTAAACAATATAACATTGGACGAACTTAACACAAAGTGGATGACATTCGGAACAGACAGTACACAGAACAAACAATGCATTACTACAATGCTAATAATATTATTATTAACTACATTAAGTTATAAATGCATTACACAAACGAACAATTGTACAATGCAGTTATAATGATTAAACTATCTATACATACTACAAGCAAACATCTTACAAGTCTACTAGACCTAGTAAGAGTTTGAAGGAGAGTGTTAAGATGAGACTACACAAGAGTATGTCTCAGATGATATAAACTACATTACAAGCAATGATGAACAATGATGGAATACCTTCCATCATACATTCTACATCTGAGACATACCTACATAGTATATATAGACTAACTAATCAACAGATGATGAAGCAAGCTGCGAGAGAGCAAGCCGAGTCCACTATCCCCCCTCTTTGTGTGATCCCTCTAAGCCTCTCACATAACCTCTCTTTCCCCTTTCTTAACATGTCTCCTCTTGGATCTCTTCCAAAATCAATGCTTTATGTGTGTATCGCTTCTTTCCAATTAGAAGCTTCATTAAAGCAAGTGAACTAGATCTAAAGAGTCAGCTCAATCCAGACGAGATGGATGTGTATCACAGGTCTCAATGTCTTCCCGGAACACGTACGAGAATTCAGAATGAGATCGTTGAATGGGCGTCATCGGGCTCGGATCAGAACGTCTTCTGGTTACATGGCGTTGCAGGCTGTGGCAAGAGTACAGTCAGTACGACGATTGCAGAGTTCTTTCGTACCATGACTCGTCTCGGCGCCCTTCTTTTCTTTGAACGTGGCAAGAGCGATCCTAGCTCTGTCATCCGCACTCTTGCGTATAAACTCGCCTTGTTTGATTTCTTGGTGGCCAAATACGTTGGTATGGCCGTCGAACAGGATAAAGAGATTGCTCAGGCTACACCTACAGTTCAATTTGAGGGTCTTCTTCAAGGGCCTCTGGCTTTGGCTTCAGATTCGATACAGGCCCCGTCATCATTGTCCTTGATGCGTTGGACGAATGTGGCTCGGAGGCGACAAGGCGAACGCTGCTGGAGTGCCTTCGAAAAGGCCTTCCTTCACTACCCAAGCGATTTCGATTCCTTATTACGAGCAGGAAGGAACTGGATATTAGCCGTGTCTTATCTTCTCTGCCTAACTGCATTGTTCCTGTTGAGTTGGAACATGACTCGCCAATATGCAAGGACGACTTGCTTCGCTACATTGATCACGAGATGCGCAACGTATTCGTGAAAAACGAGCTGTGCATTTCGGGTGATTGGCAAGTGAAGATGGATCGTCTCGGAAGTGCGGCGGGTGGACTTTTCATCTGGGCATCGACAGCGGTGAAATTGGTGGATTGTGACGACCCAGCTGGGAAGCTGAATGAATTGACATCAAAATTGCAAAACTTGGCCGGCCTCGAGCAACTGTACGACTCCGTTCTTAGAGGATCTGGCATCTCGTTCGGCGACAAAGCAACCAAGGCTCGCTTTTCGCAGATCCTTGGTTTCATTCTCCTTGGTAGACAACCGTTGACCACTGATGCGATCGACAAGTTTCTTGGGTATTCAAATGACAGACCGTCACGTCTTATTCTTTCTCGCCTACAGTCCGTGCTTGTGTACACTCCTGGAGCTCCTGTCTGCTTTTGCCATTAGTGCTCCGTGCGTAGCGTATAC
>NW_006760401.1:536578-538765 GCF_000271605.1 Fomitiporia mediterranea MF3/22 | reverse complement strand
GGTTACTGCGATTTACAGACACTTAGTTGTCGGAACATGAATATTTAGGTACTTAGCAGCAGACGGACCTGTCTCTTTGAGGGTGGCAATATAGTTGGCACGGCGTGCACAGAAAGCAGCCTGAGCGTCAGCGTTCTTCTTCTTTCTGAGAGTGATTTTGGACATCTTGTCTAATTTGTCAGGGGCAGGGGCATTGGCTGGCTGCTTGACTGGGCAGCTGGGACTGTGGCGTCTTTGGCATAGGACGGGAGAGGAGTGAATATACATAAAGGGAATAAATATTTTGGGAGACAATAACCAGATAGGAAGAGTCAAGTTTAGTAAGCCATACATTGAACAGTAAAGAACAGGAATAAAGTTTTGCTTTGCTTGGACTGCCAGAAACTTGTAAAATGTACTATGCAAGTGCTAGCTAATATTCAAAGATCCTTAAAGGAGTATGATCTGTTTTAGTATAGTGAGCTAGAGATATGGGAAATGAGATTTGAGACATTAGTTCAGGTTATTCAGGTCTGGAGTCCAGTCCAGGTCTGGACGAGTCCATCGGTCCGGGAAATTTCTCAAAATGATGGACCCAGGACTGGACCTCTCCTGGACCCATGAGGACTGGACTGTAGAGGACCGGTCCATCAGTCCAGTCCTGCGTCCGGACCGAGTCCGAGCAGTCCGGGACTGGACATCAGCAACTATACCATATACTCGTATACGGTGTATACGGAAATTTTTTACTTATGGTATACGCATACGCGCGTAAATATACGCCCGTATTTTCAGCTAAAATTTTCTCTTACGATACGGTGCGTAAGCGTATACGCTGCAGGCGTATCCGTAAATTACGCTACGGTGCGGAGCACTATTTGCCATACATCCTTCCGCGATTATTTATTGTCCCCAGAGCGCCAAAAAGATCCTTGGTTCATCGATCTCGAGTCTCAAAAGGAGTTCATTGCTTCTCAATGTCTCACTGTTATGAGGGATGGGCTCCGGTTCAACATCTGTAATATAAAGTCATCTTATATTTCTAATAATCAAATCACGGACCTTCCGGATCGTATAAAGGCGAATATTCCTGCTCAGCTAGAGTACGTCTGCCTCTTCTGGAACCAACATTTGTGCGACACGCAATTTTCACTTATATTGTTGGACGAGCTGTCAGAGTTCCTTTATAAGCGTCTGCTCTATTGGATTGAGGTGATGAGCCTCCTCGGAAAGATCAACTATGCCAGCCCAGCACTCTTTCATGCCATGAATTGGGTCTCGGTAAGCACACAGATGTATTATCTGACCTGAAACTTATCTTATTGTTCAATTAGTTACACAATGCCGACTAACTAGCGTTAATCAGGGATGCTCGTCGGACAATTACTATATACTTGCCTGCCATTTTGCTATCAACGCCTCATATCTATGTATCAATCCTTCCATTTGCATCGATGGAGTCGAAGCTTATAGCACGTTACTTGAATCCTGATCTACCCATTGTACAAGCTAAGCAAATAGGTACAAAGCAGCGGTCAATGCTCTTGAAGGAGTTCACAGGTCATTCAGACTATGTCCTTTCTGTTGCTTTCTCACCTGATGGTACACGAGCTGCCTCGGGCTCCAGCGATAGAACGATCCGAGTTTGGGACGCCGAAAGTGGGCAAGTTATTTTCGGCCCATTTGAAGGACATACAGACTGGGTGTCGTCTGTTGCTTTCTCACCCGAAGGGACGCGCTTTGTCTCGGGGTCCAACGATAGGACAATTCGAATCTGGGACATTGAGAGCGGACAGGTCATTTCTGGGCCATTTAAAGGACACGAAAGCTGCGTCTTGTCGGTTGCTTTCTCGCCGGATGGGATGCATGTTTCCTCTGGCTCGGCCGACATGACAGTCATGGTCTGGGACACTGAAGGCGGACTTCCAGTGTGCCTCAAAGGTCACACAGGCGCGGTGAATTCTGTCGTGTTCTCCCCCGACTAGTGCTCCGCACCGTAGTGTAATTTACGGATACGCCTGCAGTGTATACGCTTATGCACCGTATTGTAAGAGAAAATTTTAGCTGAAAATACGGGCGTATATTTACGCGCGTATGCGTATAACATAAGTAAAAAATTTCCGTATACGCCGTATACGAGTATACGGTATTACTAAGCATATTCTCTAATTAAATACTAAGTTTGAGTTTCTAAACCTCATTTACTTT
>NW_006760401.1:529490-536327 GCF_000271605.1 Fomitiporia mediterranea MF3/22 | reverse complement strand
GGTTCTGACGATAAAACCGTTCGAGTATGGGACACTAAGAGCGGACAGTCCTTGTGTGGCCCTTTCGAAGGTCATGCAGGCCGTATCGTGTCAGTTTCTATCTCTCGTGACGGACTACACATCGCTTCGGGCTCTGCAGATAGGACTATCAGAATCTGGGACTCTGAGAATGGGCAATGCATTTCTGAGTCTTTCAGAGGCCATACAACTAAAGTAAATGCTGTCTCTTTTTCGCCAGTCAGCACGCGTCTCGTCTCTGGTTCCGATGATGGGACAGTTCGAATCTGGGATGCTGAGACTGAGCAGGTCGTTTCCGGTCCCTTCAAAGGGCAAACTGGGAGAGTAACATCCGTTGCATTCTCGCCGTACGGAACCCGTGTCATCTCAGGCTCCAAGGATAACATTATCCGGATATGGGATGCTGAAAGTGTACAAACTATTTCTGGGCAATTTGAGGGGCATACAGACAAAGTAGATTCTCTCACATTCTCGCCCGTGTTGCTTCTGGCTCACGTGATAACACGCTCCGAATCTGGCACTTTGCAACTGGGCGGGCTGTCTCCGTGCCCTTCAAAGGGCATAGAGGGGCAATCCGATCCGTCGCCTTCTCGCCTGACGGAAGGCATGTTGCCTCTGGCTCTTCTGATCGAACAATCCAGGTTTGGGATGCTGCAAATGGTGAGGCGGTTTCTGGACCTTTCAAAGGACATGAGGGAGCTGTCCTGTCTATCTCCTTCTCCCCAGATGGAGCTCGCATCCTGTCCGGATCCGATGACAAAACACTCCGAATATGGAACATTGAGGTTGGACAGATGATTTTAGGTCCTCTCAGAAAGCACGAGGGCAGTGTTTTCTGTGCTGCTTTCTCACCTAATGGAAGACAAGTTGTCTCTGGCTCCGCCGACAATACGATTGTGGTCTGGGACACTGAAAGAGGCGAAGCAGTTTCTGGCCCCTTAAAGGGACACACATTTTGGGTTTTGTCAGTAGCTTTCTTGCCTGATGGCATGCACCTTATCTCTGGTTCTGCCGATAGGACCATCTTGATCTGGCACGTTGGGAACGGACACGTCGTCGCTGGACCTTTTCAATGCTGTACAAGCTTCATTAAGTCAGTCGCTTTCTCTGCCGAGGCAGCACGTGTCGCTTGTGGTTCCATTGACAGAAGAGTCCGTGTGTGGGACGTTGAGAGTAGACAGACCGTCTACGCACCTTTCGAAGGGCATACGTCTGATGTCGAATCTGTTGCATTTTCTCTAGATGGAGGAAGAGTTGTCTCCGGCTCTGCAGATCGTACGATCAGGATATGGATCGTAGAAGGTTGGAAGCTGGCTTATTTGCTTACTATGTGTTCTATTCCCTATATGACTTTTTTTTTGCTCTCAATATAGATCCTACCTTCGACTGGACATTGGCCGAAGACGGATGGATACGCAGACGTGAAGGAGAGTTATTACTATGGATCCCTCTTGACGTCTGTCAAACGCTTTGGCACCCTCAGAATACTGCTGTTTTCAATTGTCATTATTCAACTAGGCTGGACTTCACAAACGCTGCTGTTGGCGACAGATGGGAGGAATGCTTTGTCCCTCAGTGACAACATTATCCCGTGCTTCAGTCTATGGCACTTGGTCACCTGTCCCATTGCATAAGAATGTGGTTTTCTTCACATGTGTACAACAAGCATGTCAGACTTAGACGTTGCTTACTCATGCTCTGGTTTTGAATTTGCACAGAGATCAGGCCTGATTTCCAAATCCACTGGCTTATGAACCTCTGATTGGTCCTCTGGTTTCATGCTTCCAAGAGTTCTGCCGACCGAGTGGTGATGGTGGTGGTCAGTGTTGAGTCCACATCCCGATTAGCTAACTTAGAACACAAAGTTGAAGATACTACATAGTCGTGCCCTGGCCATCCGGAGAAGCTTAGTCAGGCACTCTGCCCAAGAAACCTCAGCCTTATAAGAGTATAATAGCTTATCCCTTGATGCAATGCATGGATAGACAGAGACACAGAAACCAAGCAAGACATGAAAACGGGAGACAAACAAAAAAATATGACCATTATTGTAATATTGTCCGATGACGCGACATATTGAGACTCTGACTAAGGAGATCGACATTGCTGATTTACTTCTCCTTGCTTCAACTTACCACAGCAACTTGTTCTCGTATGTATCAAGGGAATATCTGAGCCTCCAAGTTTTGCTTCTTTTGTGTTTATGTATTATATTAGCACTGGATCACCTTTGTTTCGTATGGTTGCAACTTTCCGATGGCCTTTATGCTTCTTGTTTCCTTTTACCTCACAAAGGCACATCGCCCTGTTTAGCAGAAGCAACACAGGGTATATAAACTCTCAGACCTACTCTAATCTCCCTTTTACGCATCCATAAATTAAGGCAAGTTGTTGCACAACTTGATGGATTCCCCTATGACCCCTAGTCCCTCGGATACATGCCTTTCTGCCCAGATTCTGCTGAGTGTCAATTTCAACATTTCACTGACATGGTCTACAGTTGTTCGTGCCTCACAAGTGGAATGCACCCTACTTTTCATAGCAGACTACCGAGCCTTTATGTCCGGATCAATTTCAGTGGTGACAGTAGAAAAACCCTGGTCGTTGAGAAGAACCTGTCCCCCGAATGGAACGAAAGGTTTATATTTGCACTGTGAGCAATGACTATGCTTTGATAAAGGTCTCTATTCAAGTCATCTCTATAGACCATCTTTAGACCAGGCGGCGAAATTCAATATTCAGATCAAGCACAATTCATCTTACTCGAGAGACAAATGCGTGGGCGAGATCGACGTGGAGTATGCCGACTTGTTGAACAGTTGTGCTAATGGTAGAGGTATACGAATTGTACCCAGCTCTCCCACGTACTGACTGAACCACCAGAAATGGAACTTCGTCTTAACAAGCCCGATGGTCCAGCATCGACGGAGACTGCTGCGGTCCTTCATTTACGTCTAAAGACTGTCAGCGCGAGGACAAGCGCCATCCACAACATCAGTGCTGCAGAACAAGCGATCCAGCAGAGTGGGGTCTCAGGCTCGGCTGCCGTTACCGATTCGGTAGCTCTTGCGGTTGTTGATGGTGCCACCGATCACTTTGCTGAGCATGGCGATCTGTACAAGTCTGTGGGAGCTCTCATCAAGAAACTGGATGTTATCGTTCGTGTCATAGACGAGTTATCTCAAGTAAGCCTCTGTCTCCCCTCGAATTGTTGTTGTGGTTGCTAAAAGAGGCCAGATCCATCCATATGCCAACTTCGCGTGGCAATTGGCTTCGGCACTATATAAGGTACTTACATACAGTACTTCAGCGTTCGACTTGGTTTGACGTTATTTGCAGAGCGTCAGAAATCAGGTTGAAGTTGACAAGGAAGTCATCGAACTTGTGCATGCTATGAGCGAAGCCTTTGGTTTTGTAGACCAAATAGACACCCTTCCAGACAAGGCAAAAAGGCTCGAGAAAATGATTATCCAGCTTTTGAAACAGACAGACGAGTGCTGTCTCTTCATTCAAGAGTACACGCGCCATAATTTCACACGTAAGTCCGATCTTCACTATGACAGCCGTGATTGACGCTAGTTACGCCAGGTCGAATGTTTATGTTAAGTGCAAATACAACAATCGATGGATATCTTAATGCGCTGAGGTTACTCAAGAGCTCGATAGACTCCGAAATTGTTGTTCACGTTGCTTTTGTCTCTTTGCGAATCTCTTCGTAAGTCGATGCATTGTGTGCGCATGTTACCTCTACCATTTGTGACTTATGCTGAATAAAGTCCACTAGTTCTAAAGAGCCGACTTAATCCGGATGAGATGAACGCATTTGACCGATCGCAGTGCCTTCCTGGAACACGTGCAAGGATCCTAGATGAGATCGTGGAATGGGCGTCATCGGGTTCAGACGAGAACGTTTTCTGGTTGTATGGTGTTGCGAGTTCTGGTAAGAGCACGGTCAGGACGATCGCGGAACGCTTCCGTAATATATCACGTCTTGGCGCCCACCTTTTCTTCCAACGAGGGCAGAGTGACCCTAGTTCTGTCATTCGCACACTCGCTTACAAGCTCGCCTCGTTTGACTCCTCAATTGCCAGACATGTCATTGAGGCTATTGAGCAAGACAACGATATTTCACTGGCTTCAGGTAGAACTCAGTTCGCAAGACTCATCAACGATCCTCTTTTCTGGGCAGGAGAGGCTATGCAGGGACCTGTCATCGTTATCCTCAACGCACTAGATGAATGTGGAACAGTTTCCAGTAGACAAACTTTGCTAGAGCTCTTCCGGGGAGGGCTTCCCGTACTCCCCAAGAATTACCGATTTCTCATTACAAGTAGAAGGGAGCTAGACATTAGTCAAGCTCTGTCTTCCCAGCCCAAACACATACACGCTGTCGAGCTGGAGTACGACTCAGCAACATGCATGGACAATGATCAACAGTATCTTTATTATGAGATGTGTAAGGTCTGTGCAAAAAATGATGTTCACTTTTCGCAAGTTCTCGGTTTCGTCCTCCTTTCCAAAACGCCGCTCTCTGATGACGGCATCGATGGCCTTCTAGGCTATTCAGAAGAAGGGTCATCACGGATTGTTCTTTTGCATTTACAGACTATGCTCGTATATACTCCCCGAGAGCCTGTCCGCTTCTACCATGAGCCCTTTTGCAATTATTTATTGGACCCTGTGCGAAAAAATGATTCGTGGATCATTGATCTCAATCACCAGAAGGAATTTGTTGCCATGCAGTGCTTCAAAGTCATGAAAGATATGCTTCGTTTCAACATCTGTGGCATTGAGTCATCGTATATCCCTAACGATCAGATCGAGGACCTCCCGCACCGCATCACAGACAATATTCCTTCGCACCTAGAGTATGCTTGTCTCTTCTGGACTCGGCACCTATACGAGGCAGAATTCTCAGATGCTTTGATGGATGAGCTTTCCGAATTCCTTAATAAACGTTTTCTTTATTGGCTTGAGGTGATGAGTCTCCTCGGCAAAGTCAGCCGTGCCAGTCCATCGCTTCTTCACGCTATTGATTGTGTCCCGGTGAGTTTGTAGATGTACTATTACAGCTGTAACTTATGTTATTCCTCTTCTAGTCATATTATTCCGACGTGCTCGCGTTCCTTAGAGATGCTCGCAGATTAATTACTTATTATTTACCTTCCATTTCGCGATCGACACCCCATATCTACGTATCTTTTCTCCCATTTGCATCGATGGAGTCGGAAGTGATGAAACGCTACCTGAAACCTGACCTACCCTTTGTACATGTAGAGAAAACAGGTGTGAAGCGGCGGTCGCTACTCTTGAAGGAATTTACGGGTCATTCAGACTGCGTCCGTGCCGTTGCTTTCTCGCCTGATGGTACCCTTGTCGTCTCCGGCTCCGATGATGGAACGATCCCAGTTCGGGACGCTGAAAGTGGTGAAAACGTTTCTGGCCCTTTTAAAGGTCATACATATCGTGTACAGTGTGTCGCTTTCTCACCTGACGGTGCGCAAATCATTTCGGGATCGAAGTCATCAGACGGTGGCATCGTCACGATACAGAACATCGAAAGCAGGCAGGTTGTTTCCAGACCTATTAGATTGCACTCTGGATTAGGAAATCCCCAATTGCCTTATGTAGAGTTACTGCACTTGGAATGTCTTAGACTACAGTCAATAATCTCATAACGAATACAGTAGTAAGGAATATATCTCATAAGGAATAATTTTTCCTGGCAACAGACTCAGTGCACAGTAAATTATTCCAAATATTCACTATGGAATAATGAATAGAAAATTTTCGGATTATTCCTTAGTAGATGTCATTTGTATACCAAAAATTGATTAGCTTGTACACTAAATGAGACTAAATTGTTTACAAATTGAAGCAAAAAGTCTAACAGTTCTATAGAACATGGAAAATAAGCTTTATTAATGCCTAAAGGAGTAAAGAATCTTAAGATATAGTACTGTCAGGAACAAGTTACAGAGCTGAAGAAAAAATGCAACACATACTTATACTAAGGATAGTGAAGACAATGAACCTGTTATTAAAGTGCCATCACCTCTTGAAGGAATTCAGATGTGCAATACAATGACCAATCTTTCTATTACACACTGTGAAGCAGCTAGTATACCACTCCTTCAGTTTCAGCATCATCTTTGTCTCATGCATGGATACCTTGTTCAACTCAACCAGTCTGCACAAAAGCAGACAACACTTGATACATTCTTCAAATCCAATGTAAGTATTTGATAATATGTTTTCTTCTGTCTTCCTATAGCTTGATGCTTTGTCTGCAGAGGTAAAGAATAGCTTTAGTAGAGGCCAAGGGTGGTACTTAAAGGTGTAGATATGTAGCAGTGGAAATCAGTCATAATTATTAAGTAATACACGTGGTTGAATATGTCACATTATGTCACAAAACGTGACAACTCGGTACAGAATAAATCTATTAAGGAATAAAATATATGTGAAACCAACATATTTGTTATGAGATTATTGACTGTATCAGACTTTACTATATACATCAGGGAAAAGTCCATTTTCTTATATAGCTTTATAGTTCTTATATAGTAGAATACACATTATTTATAAATTATATAGTAACTGTAAGAATTTTAATAAGTTTATAAAGTAAAGATAATTCTTATACATCTTATAAAGGTTCTAAGAGTATTATTAATGAATATAATACAGTATATGTATTATAATAGCTTTAAATATTGAGTAAATATATTTTAACAAAAATATATTGAGAGTAAATACTTTATTATAGTATTTTACTTGAAGAAAAAGACTTGTGTCTACTATATAATATAATATAAA
>NW_006760401.1:522108-529470 GCF_000271605.1 Fomitiporia mediterranea MF3/22 | reverse complement strand
ACTTTACTTAAATCTAAATCTTGAGTGCTACACTCACCCTTGTCACTTGCCTTTGACCTCTGCCTACCCTCAACCCTCTGCCCTGTGAATGGTGGCACTTGTTGCTTTTGTTCCCTACAGTCCATTCCTCTGCTTGCTAGCAGGCACACTGCCTGCAACTATGTAGACAATAAACATCACTGTACTTGTCTCTCTAATCAGTTGTTGTGATGCCCATGTTGAGCTCAGATCCTACAACAATACAACCCAGCCCTAGCATTTCTTTTTAGGAACCTATGCCAGTAATATACTATACTATACCATACTATACCATACTATACAGCTGACTTCAGCATCCCCTTCTGCCTTCAACATAAAGTGTAAGCAGCCAGTCCATTTCATAATAAGCACTACAATAGATGTTCATCTCTCTCTCCCCAACTTTTGTCTCCCTTCTGCTCCTCCACAGTTGCCTCTCCTTTGTTGTCCTCCTTTTCTTTTAGTTTGCCTTCCTTTTTGAATTTGCATTCGTGCATCCACATTGTTTCTAATGCTGAACAATTTCTTCAATAATTCCATGTATTTGCATACTTCTTCCTGCTCTACAGTACAAGCAACAATTAGCAAGCACATACTTGTGACAATGTCCATGTACAACCACTCCCAAGGTGAGATCCTCTCTCTGACCCCTTGCATACTTTCCTTCCCCATCCACCATTCTATGCTTGATGTGCATTTACATTACCTAGTGCTGTTCATGACACTGTTTTGAATAACAGAAGTAGTGGCCCACCATTCACCCCTCCTGAGCCAAGTCTGTCCACACCTTCCACATCAGGAAAAAGTTGTATTTCTTATAATATATTGTAGACTTTGTAAAGTAACATAAGTATTGTATGTATATTGTAAAGTAATTACAAGACTTGCAAATCAGTTGTAAAGTTTGTATAAGACATGTTAATGTATATAAAGGCTAAGTAAGTGTTATGGATGAATACAATCTATTACAAGTATTATACTAACTTTGTATAATAGTCTAAAGTATTATGCTTGTATTACACTTTTATTATAATTTCAAAGAAAGGGTGATATTTACAATATAATAATAATATTATTATTATTGTTACCTTATAATTTATGCAAAAGGTATATTAATATATATAATAGTGTAAGAGCACTTGTTGTATCATTATTATCTTAATAAAACTATACTAAAAGTATATAATATGTATATCATACTTAGACTATCTATACAAATAGTTTACAATATTTGTAAAAGTTATTTTATCTACTTGTAATAATTACATTAGTGTGTTTAGAAAGCTATATACATGTTATATTACTTTTTAATATATTACAAAGTAAATCAATAATTTTATTTTATACCTAAATACAATAATTGAAATGTTCTATCAGTTGACAACTCATATTATAGTTGATTATGTAATCAACTGCTGAAGATTGAGAGCATATAATAACACATTTCTCTTTGTTACTCCTTTACATCCTACCTTTACTATCTCCCCAACCCTCTGCCCCCAACACTATGTTGTTACTTCTGTTCTCTAAGTCTAGTCAAGTCCTCCACTCACAAGTGTCCTACTAGTAGGCACTCTGCCTGTAACTGTTAGACAAAAAACATTGTGCTTGTCTCTCCAATCTGCCATTATAATACTCATACTGAGTCTCAGATTACATACAATGATGCTACCAAGCTGACTACACTGTCCTTCAATAATAAGAGTAAGCAGTCAGTCTACTTCATAATAACCTGTACAATAGCTACTCACCCCTCTCCTCCCAACTTTTTGTCTTCCTTCCATCCCTTCTACTCCTTACTCTGCCTCTTACTCTGCCTCTCCTTTGTTGTCCTCCTTTTTTTCACATTCCTCTTTCTTTTTGCATTTGCATTCACACTTCTGTATTGTTAACTAATACTGAACAAGTTCTTCAATAATTCCATGTATTCATGTTCTTCTTCCTGCTCTGTAGTACAAGCAACAATTGATGAGCACATGCAAGCATGCTCACAACAATGTCCATGTCAGATCACTTCCAAGGCACAATCCTCTCTCTGACCCTATACATACTCTCCTTCCTCACCCACCATTCTATGCTTGACATCCTTAATGGACTCACACTGTGTGCCTTTACATTCCCTAGTACTGTCTATAACACCATTTCAAATAACAGAAGTAGTAGCCACTACTCACCCCTCCTGAGCCAAGTCTGTCCACACCTTGTACATTGCCTTCTCCCTTCAAGCCAGAACGTTCTAGAGATACATCTTACAATCAATGACTCAGTTTACTGTACCTCCTAATAGACACTATAGATAGATAATAGAGCACATACACATAGACACAATTTTGTCTGTAGTCCAAATCAGCTTGTCCAACACTCTGGATCTCAATCTGCATACACTACTCACACTCACTACACACTGTCACAGTGTGTCCATCTTTTCTTGCTTGTTGCCACTCACTAATCTAAACCTGTCCCACAGGTGCAGCTCTCCCTTTAGGCCAGAATGTCCTAGGAATACACCCCTCAGTCAACAGTTCAGTTCACTACACCTCTGATTGTAAGACATAGTCAGAGTATACAGTGTGTATGTACAGATACAGCTCAAATTAGCTCATTCAATGCTCTGGATCTCAACCCTAGTATACTACTCACACTTGCTACATACTATTACAGTTCATCCATCTCCTCAATCCAGTTACCTACTCACACTGACAATGCTCACACCTACACTCTTAGCCAATCAATCTCACAAACTGTCTCACCCCTAATTGTTGTAGATATAATGTATTTATATAATGTTTCAATATAATTATAAACTGTTATTTCAATAACAAACAGATGTAAGGAAAAATGACTATTAGAAAGATACTAAAACAATTTAAGAGCTTTATAAACAATTATAATATTTGCCATACTCAACAAGAGTAATTTAACCTTATAATTTTAGAGATCCATTATAATACATTTTATATATTGTCAAGGAGAATAACTCTTATTTATGTTTACAAAATACACAAACCTTCCAGACTTTATAATGTCTTGTATCACTTTCTCAGAAACTGAGATCTGTTCTAAGTGTTTTTACTTTTTTACTTTTTTCACTTATTTTATACTATCATAATGTAATACAAGAATTTAGACTTTTTCCCAATGTACTTTAGCCTCCTCCCTTTGAGCCAGAATGTCCCAGAGATACACCTTTGCAGTCATCCCCAACAACTCAGTTCACTGTACCTCTGATTGTGAGACATAGTCAGAGTATATAATGTGCAGGTACAAACACAGCTTTGCCTGCAGCCCAAATCATCTTGTTCAACACTCTGGATCATGACCCCAGTACACTACTCACACTTGCTACACACTATTACAATACATCCATCCCCTTACTCTAGTTAGCCACTCACGTCAATACCAATACTCATGCTCACACCTTTAGCCAGACAGTCTCACAACTTCTCTCACAAGCACAACCTCAACCTACACAACATGTACAACCTTACAATCAACAGGCACACACAATTCAAGTTGCAGGGACTGAGCAACAACTAAGTCTTAGTGACTAAGACTACATCAAACAACCCAAGAACACATTCATTGTCTTCTGTTGCAAATACTGTTTGAAAAAGAATGAGGCAGAGGCTGTACTACCTGTAGAAGGCAACCTGGTCACACAACATCAGCATCAAGCTGATCTCTCCAAAACAATCCTATACTAATAGTGTTCACTGTTGTAGAGGAACACAAATACTGGGGCGAACTTGCAAAGCAGAGGAAGAAAGAGCACAAGGAGATGAATACCTATAGTATGTCTATCAGTTGTTGTGATTTGCTAAGGTAGTGATAGTTTTGTTTCTGATTAATGTGTTAATATTATGTACTGTTCAGCATTGTTAGTAAAGAATAAAATATTTAAATAAAATATATATTGTATAATAAACCATTCAGATAAGATATAAGCTGTAAATTAACTTATTTAAGGATTATAAGATAGTAGAAGAAGTATTATACTATATTAGAAGAGGGGTGTAATATATACTATTATAGACTTTCCTAAGAGCTATAATTCTTATATCCCTATTGTAAGGACATGTAATGTTTATTAATTCTTGTAATATAAATCTGTCTTATTACAACCTTATAGTATCTTTTATATATCTTATCTAATGAGGGGTGTAATAAATGTCATTATGAATAATATTGTTTTTTTACATATTATATATGTATATAAGAGTATATAATAATTAAGACTTTTTCCTGACATAGTATATAAGGCAGACACTTGCTTGATGTCTTAATAAGAGAGAGTACTTAGGGCACTCCTACTATGCTAGTTAAAAGGTTATGAGCCTTAGTGCCCATTGAATGCCTCTACACACTCACTCTTACAGAATGCCTTCACCTCCTGCTAGACCACCAAGCCCTAGACCTCCCTCTCCCCCTAAACCCATTACAATGTTGTCTATAATGTATACCTTTGTTAACACTATGATGAAGGACTCTAACATTATGAAGTTCTTTGAGGGAACAGAAAAGTTGGCTGGTGTAAAGGGATACAAGATATAGTACTTGTGTATACACAGTGTACTTACTGCCATAATACTCTCAGACCATCTAGAGCATGATCCCCCTTCCTCTAATGATGCTAGTATACATACAGACAATGTTTTGTATCATTGTATAACAAAAACAATAACTAATACAATTTATACAAACTTCACAACACATACAAGTGTTAGAAGTCTTATGAAGGTGCTTTCTGAACAATACAATGTTCAAACAACAATGACACATACTATAGACATATCTACATTGTTTACAGTAAAAGAGTATGTATTACAGTTTGATAAAACATTAGACAACATTGAACAAATCTACAGACAGTTGTCTGCACATAATAAAGCCCTTAATAATGATACATACATTTCAGCAATTAACCTCACTACTCCTTGTAAGTATAGATGGGTAGTAACAATGCTAGACAGGCAGATTACCTATTATAATCAACTACTAACAGTTACAGTAGCTCAGAAAGACATTCTGACACCAGCTAAGTTGATACACAAATTACAAAACATATATACTAAGTATCATTCTCAGTACTCTCAAACAAAACAAGATACTGAACAAGACAGTCTACAAACAAAAAGCAAAAGTGTAGCTAAAGGCAAAACAAAGCCTTATAATAAAGTTAAATGCTACAACTGTAATAAGTACAGGCATATGTTAAAAGACTGCCAAAATCCTCTAACAAGCAAAACAATAGAAGCTTGAAAGAAAAAGTATAAGCAAACAACTACTACTTCTACTACTACTACTATACTGTCTCAACCTGCACTTAATACAGTAGTATTCATTAGAGACAATAACAAAACAGTATTCATTAAAGATGTTAATAAAACACTAATGCTAGAGTCTACAATTGTAGAAGTCTCAGTATCAAGTTCTAGCAGCTTACCTGTTTAATCTACTCTATCTACTGAATCTGACATATTTTCAGCATTTAAAGTACAAGAGAATAGTGTCATACAAGTAGACAACTTTATAAACTCATTTGACAATATGAAAGAAGTTATTAAGGAGTTCAATTACAATCCAAACATATGTATCAATATAATACATTATAATGATACTAAACTAATACATTGTATTAATATATTAGACTCTAGTGCAAATGTACACACTACTCTATACTTGTTCTGTCTTACAAACGTCTGGAACTCAACCCTAATAAATGTTACAATTGTGAATAAATTGTTATTCACACTTAGCAAAAGTGGAGTAATGACATTTAATGTAAAACTATGAGACAAAGCTAATGAGTATACTAAGGTGAATACAATTTTACTACAAAATGTATACTATCATCCTAATCTGAACTTCACACTTGTTAGTGAAGCACTATTATATAAAGTAGGATATGTTTTAACAAAAACAAACAATGAATGTATTATTATTTATTCTCCTACTCATACAAAGATTGGTGAAATACATGTACAAAATAACTTGTATATGATAGTTTCTTATCATAATAAATGATCTATTAATGTAATCACTATTGTTGATTTACATTAACAAATAAGTCATGTTAATTTCAATTACTTGTACAAACTCATACAAGAGTATCCTAAGATTATAAGTCAAAGGATAACAGACAATAAAAATGCAGTGTACAGATTGTATTAAAGTAAACATACAACACAATGAAATACTAAAAATACAAACAACACCTCTTGTACAATGTTATAGAGATTATCTCTACATTAATATTTGGGGACCTGCCCTAGTACAAGCTTACAGCAAGTCAAAAATATCTTTTTACTATTGTAGATGACACTACACAATAGGTAACTATACTACCTATATAGTATAAAAGTAATGCTTTCACAGAATATGTAAAGCATACAACAAGACTCTTTACACAGTACAGTATAAGAGTTAAAACTCTCCAAAGTGATAACAATACAGTGTTCCTAAGTAAAGACTTTACTATGTATATTGAAAGTCAAGGAATAATACATAGATTAACAGTACACAATACACTGTAACAGAACAGAGTTGTGGAACAAATGTATAAGACTATCTTTAACAGTGTATGTATGTGTCTAGTATTAGTAAAGTTACTTATAAAATTCTGAGTATATGTGGTACAATATCAAATGTTTATTTATAACAGAACACTAAGAGTTGTTATTAATTTTGTAACACCATATTACAAACAGTATAACAAACATTATCAAATAGATAATATATGAGAATTCAGCACATATTATATTATACAGAATGAACAAACACATAAACTACAATCTAGAGGCTAACATACACAATAGTTAGGTTATGATAATAATAGTAAAGGTCACTTAGTGTGCTATAATAATAAAGTTACTGTTGAATGTAACATACAATTCATAGACAAACTAATGTCTAGGATTGAAGGGGAGAATAATTATAATAATGATACATTAAACAATAATAAAACTCTTCCTAATAACAATAATAAAGATAAAGAACCTGTCATACAATGCTCTATACAAGAGCAAAGACTAGTTAAACAAACTATAGGTTTAAATTACAAAGACAATATAAACCTAGCTATGTATCTAACAGAATTTAACAAATTCCTTAACAAAGTCTATAATGATCTATTAACATATTATAATACTATAACACATATAGACAAAGAACAGTGAATCAAAGTTATGAAGGATGAAATACAGTCACTTCAACAATGAAACACATAGATATATACTATCCCTCCTACAAATACAAATATAATTGGAATGAAATTTGTCTATAAAATCAAAAGACTAGCTAACAGCTGAATAGACAAATACAAAGCACAATTTGTAATACAAGGAT
>NW_006760401.1:506351-520767 GCF_000271605.1 Fomitiporia mediterranea MF3/22 | reverse complement strand
CATGTTAATGTATATAAAGGCTAAGTAAGTGTTATGGATGAATACAATCTATTATAAGTATTATACTAACTTTGTATAATAGTCTAAAGTATTATGCTTGTATTACACTTTTATTATAATTTCAAAGAAAGGGTGATATTTACAATATAATAATAATATTATTATTATTGTTGCCTTATAATTTATGCAAAAGGTATATTAATGTATATAATAGTGTAAGAGCACTTGTTGTATCATTATTATCTTAATAAAACTATACTAAAAGTATATAATATGTATATCATACTTAGACTATCTATACAAATAGTTTACAATATTTGTAAAAGTTATTTTATCTACTTGTAATAATTACATTAGTGTGTTTAGAAAGCTATATACATGTCATATTACTTTTTAATATATTACAAAGTAAATCAATAATTTTATTTTATACCTAAATACAATAATTGAAATGTTCTATCAGTTGATGACTCATATTATAGTTGATTATGTAATCAACTGCTGAAGATCAAGAGCATATAATGATACATTTCTCTTTATCACTCCTTTACATTCTACTGTTAGCAACAGTGTAGAGGGGACCCAAAGGCTTAGTAAGAGGACCTAGGCTACAACTATCCTACACAACAGAAGTACAGAACACAAGCACCAGAACATAGTTGGAACTTGTAGAACAAGTAGAGAGAGAGAGTGAGACAAGAGTAGAGTATATAGAGTGAGTCTAAGAGTACAGGACTACCTAGAGTAGACAAGATCAAGACTATAGGACTAGTCTGATCTTGTACACCTATATATACTAAACTACACAAGAGCACTCAGGAAGTATGAGCCACTAAGAATGATAAGCTACAAAGAATGAAAGAAAGGAATGTCAAAGATAAAGGTATAAAGAATGAAGGGATAGTCAAAGGGTAAGAGACTATAGAATGATACAAAGAATGAAGGGGTGGTCAAAGGAATAGAATAATGAAGTAAGGAAGGGTAGTAGTAAGAGTCAGTACACATATAGTCTATAAACAGCACCCCTGAGGGACAGAAGTCCTGAGTTCTGGTACAGAAGGGTGTAGAACCCTTAGAACTAAAGGTACAAGAGTAGAGAATTGTAACATTACTCCCTCTCTAAAACTAATTGTCCTAATTAGTGAGTATAGGGCTCAGTCAGCAGCTCAGACATAGGTTAGAATAGTAAGGCTTGGAAATCTGTAAGGCTGAGTTTGTGCAGAGTACTAGGATGAAGCTGATAGAAGTCTCAGATTGTCTTAAGAGTATGGGTAAGGTTCTCAGCAGGTTCCCAAGTATGCTCCTCAACTGAGTACCCTTTCTAGTAAACAAGGAATTTGAGTTTTCTGTGTAGCAGCTTAGCATCCACTATGTACTCTACTTTGTATTCTAGTTCAGAACTGATGAGTTCTAGTAGAGGCAGAGAGGGTCTTTGTTGTGAAGGAAAATCAGGATTGTAGTACTAAGACAACAGAACCTTATTAAACACTGAGTGTATGTACTTCTATATTGCTAGAAGTTGGAGTTTGTAGACAGAGGTACTAACCTTCTTTTCAATGACAAAGGGTCCAAAGTGCTTGTTGTCCAACTTCTTCATTAGGTAATCCAAGGTCAGATTAGTAGCTTCTAGCATAACCTTGTTACCAGGCTAGTAATCCTTGACTGTAGACCTCTTCCAATCATAGTTCTGCTTTATAACCTGTACTACTTTCTCTAAAAGAGCTTGTGTGTCCTCCCTGGTTCTGTACATCTGTTCTACAAAGTCTGTTGTAGATTCAGAACTACTGTTCTGGTTCAGAACTGTCCCCTAGTACAAATGTCTCTCATGATTAAGGAAGAACAGGGACTGTCCTATTGTAGAGTGTTACTAGTTATTGTGTACAAATTCTGTCAGAGCTAACTATTCAGACCAGTCTGACTGTTAATGATTAATGAACATCCAGAGATAGAGCTTAATCTCCTGATTAACTTACTCAGTTTGACTATCAGTCTGTAGGTAATATGTAGTAGAAGGGTTCCCTTAAATTCTGAGAAGTGTATACAAGTCCTGTATGAATTTTGACTCAAATTACAGTCTACAATCATGAATGAGCTTCTAAGGGAGTCTGTACAACTAGAAGACATGATCCTAATAAATGTATACTATACTTTCAGAAGTGAGTTCTGTTCAGGTTAGAACTACATAGACTTGCTTAGAGAATTGGTTGACAATTACACAGATAGTGTTGTAACCCTAAGACTCAGGTAGCTTACTAATCAGGTCCACCAAGACTTCTTCCTAAGGGTGATCCAGGATTCAATACAGATGTAGGAGAGCCTGAACCCTTGTCTGGTAGGCCTTAGTCTGTTAGTACATATTATAACTAGTCACATACTTTAGGATTTCTCTCTACATTCTGAGCTACTAGTAGTTCTAAGTAATAAGTTCCTGTGTTTTGTGTTGGCCTGGATGTCCTACAGTTAGATTGTTGTAATAAGCTCAGACAATGTCCTCCTACAGTTTCCAATCCTTCAGAATATACAGTCAGCCTTCCTAGTAAACTTGTCCATCCTTATCCTCCTCCTAATCCCTAGCCTGCTTCTCTAGTTACTTTACTACAACCTAGTCCTGTGTGTGTCTCAGAGCTTACTGTATATAAGTGACAAAGTCAACATTCTTGGATTCAAGTCAGATCTCTTGGATTGTCTCAGACACAAAACAGGAATTGTCTAGAAGAACAAGATTTTTGTTATTATTCTCCCCCCTTTCATAACCTGCTTGTCTTAAGAGTAAATCAGTTTTTGTCATTTGTGTTCTAAGTTTGTAGGTCAGTACAAAGTTATAGTCCTACAGTTCTAACATCCAGTAGGCCTAGTAGTGGTTGAGCTTCTGAGGTGCTTGGAAGTACTAGAGATTAAGGTGATCACTCTAGATCTTAAACTTCTGTACTATACTGAGGAGATATTGACACTACTCTTTTAGGGAACAGACAATTGTAAGGAGTTCCTTATTATAGATAGGGTAGTTCTGTTCTGTTACAGAGAGGGATTCTGATTGGAACACTATCAGACACTACTTTCTATTAATGAACTAGAACAGTACTACTCTATTTGTAAAGTTGGAAGAGTTGGCTTCAACTTAGAACTTGTCTACAACTGTTAGAACTACTAGTACAGGCTTGCTAGTAATAGCCTACTTTAGAGACTCAAACACAGACTACTACTGATCCTCCTATTACTAAGGAACATCTTTGCTAGTAAGATTATGAAGGGGCTAGACAATAGTACTGAAGCCTTGAATGAAGTATTAGTAGTAGTTTGTAAACCTAAGGAACACTTGAACCTGTTTCAGATTCTAAGGTTGTAGCCAGTTCTAAACTATAGTTACCTTTGCTAGATCTATACAGACCTCTCCTCCACTAATTATGAAGCCTAGATAATCTACTGACTCCTGTACAAAAGAGTACTTTGCTTCTTAGAGGAACAGTTTATTATCTTAGAGCTATTATAGAACTGCTCAGATTAGTCAGTAATAGTGCTTGACTATTTAGGTGAAGATCAGAATGTTGTCCAGATACACACTAACATACTCTGAGTCAATCAGATCTGTAAGGATGTGATTCATGAATGACTAGAATGTTACAAGCAAGTTGGTCAGTCTAAAGAACATTACAGTTGGTTTATACAATCTACAATTAGTTTAGAACACAGTCTTTCACTCATTTCTGTCTTGAATCCAAATATTATTATACTCTTATCAAATGTCCAACTTAGTAAAAACCCTAAATGTATACATCTTATTAATGAGCTCCTGAATCAGGGGGAGTAGGTACTTGTTTTTGACAGTACTCTTATTAAGACAACAATAATCCTAGACTAGACAAAGCTTCCTATCTTTCTTTTTGACAAAGAAGAAAGGGGAGACTATAGAGGACTTTAAGGGTTAGATCCAGCTGTTCTGAAGATTTTCCTAAAGGAACTTGTTAAGCACCTCCTACTTGTCTCTGTTGAGTAGGTAGACCTTACAATCCTTAGGTTGGAAACTCTTAGTCAATTCAATTATATAGTCTTAGAGACAGTGTTTAGGAAGCTGGTTGAATTCCTCTTTACTAAAGACTTTAGGGAACTCTTAGACAAAATCCAGCAGGCTGGGTCTCTGTGTGTTCTAGAGTAGAGTTGTTCTGAGAGGGTTCTAGACTAGTTCTGTCTTAGACATCCTTCAGATTGACTCTGTTCTGTCTTGACTAGAATATGTATCTACATATCTATCCTAGTTAAAGAAGAACAACTAGTCACCTTTATTAGAACTGTTAGTAACATTAGAAGCATCCACATCCACTCAGAACAGTAGTACAAGATAGCTGTAAGACTTGGGACACTAATTAAATGTAAGTGTCTACTCTAACCAGTTAATAGTAGAGTTGTGAGCCTTGAGCCATTTGAATCTAATAAAGATGTCTGTCTTTCTAAGGTTAGTGACTCTGAACTTAATACTTTCCTTATAATTCTGAATAGTCATCTGTAGTTGGACAAACTCAGTAATCTAACTATTCTGATTCAGAGTTCTGTCCACATTGTATACTAGGATTAGAAGTAGAACACATTAAGTAGGGAGGTAGTGTTCCTACACAAAGGCCTTATTAATGTACAAACTAGTACATTCACTGTCTACTAGAGCTGTTGTTCAGATCTGGGAGGATTCTAAGAAGGGAGCCAAGAGGACAGGGACCTAAAGCTAGTACCTAGAACATTCTCAAATGAACTACTACTTGTTCTAAAGGGAACATACAGCTTGTGTAGCCTTATTGTCTAAGAGGGTAAGTATATACACTAACATTTCCTTATTAACCTCTCTCTTTCAACAAGGACAGACCTATGTTATCAGCTGTGAACTCAGCTGAGACTATCCCTACTTAATACTATAGACAAACTACTGAGTAGTAAACAGGGCTAGGTAGTGTTCTAAACATTCTGAGATCTTAGAACACAGAAGGAGCAGGTCAGATTGTACAGATTTAGACTCAGATGAAGTGTAAAGAGAAGAATCAAAAGAATCAGGAGAAATAGGAGAACTATCTACTTTTGTTTTTAGCTTTTTTCTTTCTAATAAATAATTTTGTTGTTTTACTTTTTCTACTTTTTCTACTTTTTCTGTTTTTCTTACTTTATTTACTTCTAATCCTACAGTGTTCATTGAATCAAAAGTAGTTGTTAAAAAATCCAAGTTATAGCCCTTTAGTACTGTATTCACTGTTAGGCCTCTACAAAATCCTAGAGTACATAGTCAGAGTCTAAGAGTTCTAAGGTAACTTCTAGATTTGTAGAAAGAGCTTCTTACTACAAATCCTGTTTGTTGCTTGTCATTACTCTAATAACCTGACAGATATACTATTACTTCTGTAGACAGTCCTTAATCTAGTACTCTGACTTTCTGTAGGCAAAGTATGCTCCTTACTTTTAGGCCTCTCTAATGTCTATCAGAACAGATTAATTACAAATTACAGACAGATTGATCTGAGGGCTCAGAACTGTTAGAGCTGAACACATGTGTGAGCATTCTGTATAGACTTGACACATCCAAGCTGTAACTTAGTTGAAGAAGATAGTGTGTGTCTTCTACTCAGTGTAAGTGACCAGTTCTAACATTATTCTAAGAATCTTATTAACCAGTTTCAGGTGAAGAGCTTTTTCAAGCATTCTAATAAGAACATTATTAAACCTAAGCACAAATCCTACCTTCTAGGCTAGGATATTAAACTCCTGAAAGAAAGTATTAGCAGAATGTTTACCCTGTCACAGAGACACAAGCTTGTTCTGTACATTGTACTTCTTATTCAGATTGATAAAGGAAGTACAGAGCTGCCTTATGAATTCCAAGTACAACTTATCATTCTAAAGTCAGATCAGGCTTCTGATCTAATAGCCTTTAATCCAGTTCTAGGCCTAGGTGACTGTATTACCTTCCTTTATAAAGGAGAGGACAAATAGGACACAATTAAGATCTGAGGATAGATTGGTTAAAGTAGTAGCCACATATAGTTCAACTTAGTACTAGAAGTCCTCAAAGTACTACCTATTAAAGTCTAAAGGGTAGACTACATGTACTTTCTTTCTAGAACAGGTTACAACTTCCAGAACAATTAGAATGGGTTCTGAAGGGGCTGAGAGTATGTAGTTAGTAAAGGCCTCTTAAATAAAGGTCTGTATGTATTAAGCTAGTTCTGCTTGTAACTACTGATCTAGTAGGACAGTAGGGGTAGTAGTTAGTATAGTAGAGTCTATGTCTACACTACAAAGGGATCAGTACTAAACTAAAAGGGGTAATGAATAGAAGAAGGGTGGTAAAAGTTTAAAATTTAGAAATGTAAAAGGGTTAGGACAAAGAAAAGAGATTAATACAATAGTGAGTACTAATGCTCAAAATGTAGGAGAGTTGTAGGGTAGTAATAGGTAGTCTTAATCTAATGTCAGTAACAGTATAGAGGGGACCTGAAGGCTTAGTAAGAGGACCTAGGCTACAACTATCCTACACAACAGAAGTACAGAACACAAGTACTAGAACATAGTCAGAACTTGCAGAACAAGTAGAGAGAGAGAGTGAGACAAGAGTAGAGTATATAGAGTGAGTCTAAGAGTACAGGACTATCTAGAGTAGACAAGATCAAGACTACAGAACTAGTCTGATCTTGTACACCTATATATACTAAACTATACAAGAGTACTCAGGGAGTATGAGCTACTAAGAATGATAAGCTATAAAGAATGAAAGAAAGGAATGTCAAAGATAAAGGTACAAAGAATGAAGGGATGGTCAAAGGGTAAGAGACTATAGAATGATACAAAGAATGAAGGAGTAGTCAAAGGAATAGAATAATAAAGTAAGGAAGGGTAGTAGTAAGAGTCAGTACACATATAGTTTATAGACAGTGCCCCTGAGGGACAGAAGTCCTGAGTTCCAGTACAGAAGGGTGTAGAACCCTTGGAACTAAAGGTACAGGAGTAGAGAATTGTAACACCTACCTTCACTATCTCCCTAACCCTCTGCCCCTAACACTATGTTATTACTTCTGTTCTCTAAGTCTAGTTAAGTTCTCCACTTGCAAGTGTCCTACTAGCAGGCACTCTGCCTGTAACTGTTAGACAAAAAACATTGTACTTGTCTCTCTAATCTGTTATTGTAATGCCTGTACTAAGCCTTAGATCACACACAATAATGCTACTAAGCTGACTACACTATCCTTTAATAATAAGAGTAAGTAGTCAGTCTACTTTATAATAACCTGTACAATAGCTACTCACCCCTCTCCTCCCAACTTTTTGTCTCCCTTCCATTCCTTCTACTCCTTGCTCTGCCTCTTGCTCTGCCTCTCCTTTATTGTCCTCCTTTTTTTCATGTTCCTCTTTCTTTTTACATTTGTATTTGCACTTCTGTATTGTTGACCAATGTTAAACAAGTTCTTTAATAATTCTATGTATTCACATTCTTCTTCCTGCTCTGTAGTACAAGTAACAATTGATGAGCACATGTAAGTACACTTACAACAATGTCTATGTCAGATCACTTCCAAGGCACAATCCTCTCTCTAACCCTGTGTGTACTCTCCTTCCCTACCCACCATTCTATGCTTAACATCCTTGATAGACTCACACTGTATGCCTTTACATTCCCTAGTACTGTCTATAACACTATTTTGAATAACAGAAGTAGTAGCCACTACTCACCCCTCCTGAGCTAAGTCTGTCCACACCTTGTACATTGCCTTCTCCCTTCAAGCCAGAATGTCCTAGAGATACACTTTACAATTAATGACTCAGTTTACTGTACCTCCTAATAGACACTATAGATAGACAATAGAGCACACACACATAGACACAATTTTGTCTACAGTCCAAATCAGCTTGTCTAACACTCTGGATCTCAATCTGTATACACTACTCACACTCACTGTACACTGTCACAGTGTATTCATCTTTTCTTACTTGTTACTACTCACTAATCTAAACCTGTCCCACAGGTGCAGCTCTCCCTTTAGGCCAGAATGCTCTGGGAATACACTCCTCAGTCAATAGTTTAGTTTACTACACCTCTGATTGTGAGACATAGTCAGAGTGTGTAGTGTACACATACAGATACAGCTCAAATTAGCTCATTCAATACTCTGGATCTTCACCCTAGTACACTACTCACACTTGCTACACACTATTACAGTTCATCCATCTCCTCAATCTAGTTACTTACTCATACTAACAATGCTCACACTTACACTCTTAGCCAATCAATCTTACAAACTGTCTCACCCCTAATTGTTGTAGATATAATGTATTTATATAATGTTTCAATATAATTATAAACTGTTATTTTAATAACAAACAGATGTAAGGAAAAATGACTATTAGAAAGATATTAAAACAATTTAAGAGCTTTATAAACAATTATAATATTTGCCATACTCAACAAGGGTGATTTAACCTTGTAATTTTAGAGATCCATTGTAATACATTTTATATATTGTCAAGGAGAATAATTCTTATTTATGTTTACAAAATACACAAACCTTCCAGACTTTATAATGTCTTGTATTACTTTCTCAGAAACCAAGATCTGTTCTAAGTGTTTTTACTTTTTTACTTTTTTCACTTATTTTATACTATTATAAGGTAATACAAGAATTTAGACTTTTTCCCAATACACTAGTTGTACAACCACAGGTTAGTGGTTGATAGCTAGTAATTTCCAGTACAGCCATCAACCACTAGTACCAACCTTGTCACTTTAGTCACAAGTAGTATAGTGTATAGACTCATTACTTTCCCTTTGTCTTTCATCATTTATCCTTTCAAATTAGTATATAATTATGTGTTCTAACATAAGTACTATACAGTATAGATATAATTGAGACACAAATAAATAAATAGAAACATAAGTTAGGACTTTAGGTGCATATATACACATATAATTAGACATATATGACAGATATATTATATTATTATAGTTGGTTTGGACATTCAAAGCTTGGATTATTAAATTTCCAGTAGAATACAAGTAGGAATACAATACAAGAGAGAAGTAGTAACAAGGAAATGTAGAGGACATAGTGTAACAGATGTAGTAAGGGATGAGCAGTGTTATACAACTACAAAACCAGACATACAGTTAAGCATGTCTGATAGTTGATAGTTTACAACTGCTAGTTGTGTAACTAGTAGTTGCAAATTTGGCAGGTACTGGTTACACAACTAGTACAACTAAGTAGGGCCTTACTGTCAGCAACAGTGTAGAGGGGACCTGAAGGCTCAGTAAGGGGACCTAGGCTACAACTATCTTACACAACAGAAATACAGAACACAAGTACTAGAACATAGTTGGAACTTGCAGAATAGGTGGAGAGAGAGAGTGAGACAAGAGTAGAGTATATAGAGTGAGTCTAAGAGTACAGGACTACCTAGAGTAGATAAGATCAAGACTATAGGACTAGTCTGATCTTATACACTTATATATACTAAACTATATAAGAGTACTCAGGGAGTATGAGCCACTTAAGAATGATAAGCTATAAAGAATGAAAGAAAGGAATGTTAAAGATAAAGGTACAAAGAATGAAGGGATGGACAAAGGGTAAGAGACTATAGAATGAACAAAGAATAAAGGAGTGGTCAAAAGAATAGAATGATGAAGTAAGGAAGGGTAGTAGTAAGAGTCAGTATGTATATAGTTTATAGACAGTACCTCTAAGGGACAGAAGTCTTAAGTTCTAGTACAGAAGGGTGTAGAACCCTTAGAACTGAAGGTACAAGAGTAGAGAACTGTAACATCACCCCCTCTCTAAAACCAATCATCCTGATTAGTAAACATTAGGCTTAGTTAGTAGCTTAGGTATAGGTCAGAACAGTAGGGTTTGGAAATCTGTAAGGCAGAGTTGATACAGAGCACCTGGATGAAGTTGATAGAAGTCTTAGATTGTTTTAGTAGTATGGGTGAGATTCTTAGCAGGTTCCTAAGTGTGTTCTTCAACTAAGTATCCCTTCTAGTAGATAAGGAACTTGAGCTTTCTGTACACTAGCTTAACATCTACTATGTACTCTACTTTGTATTCTAGTTCAGAACTAATAAGTTCTAGTAGAGGTAGTAAGGGTCTTTGTTACAAAGGAAAACCTAGATTGTAGTACTAAGACAGTAGAACCTTGTTAAACACTAGGTGTATACACTTTCATATTGCTGGAAGTTAGAGTTTGTAAGTAGAGGTGCTAACCTTCTTTTTAATAACAAAGGGTCTGAAGTGTTTGTTGTCTAACTTCTTTATTAAGCAATCTGTGGTTAGGTTAGTAGCTTCTAGCATAACTTTGTCACCAGACTAGTAATCCTTAGCTACAGACCTCTTCCAATTATAGTTCTACTTTATAACTTATACTACCTTTTCTAAAAGAGCTTGTGTGTCCTCCCTAGTTCTGTATATCTGTTCTGTAAAGTCTGTTACAGATTCAGAACTACTGTTCTAGTTCAGAACTGTCCTCTAGTACAAATGTCTCTTATGATTAAGGAAGAACAGGGACTGTCCTGTTATAGAGTGTTGCTAGTTATTGTGTATGAATTCTGTTAGAGCTAACCATTCAGACTAATCTGATTACTAATGATTAATGAACATCTAGAGGTAGAGCTTGATCTCCTGATTGACTTACTCAGTTTGACTGTTAGTCTGTAAGTAATAAGTAGTAGAAAGGTTCCTTTAAATTCTAAGAAGTACATACAAGTCCTGTATGAATTTTAACTTGAATTATAGTCTGTAATCATGAATGAGCTTCTAAAGGAGTCTGTGTAACTAGAAGACATGATCCTAATAAATGTACACTATACTTTCAGAAGTGAGTTCTGTTCAGGTTAGAACTGTGTAGACTTACTTAGAGAATCAGTCAACAATTATACAAATAGTGTTGTAACTCTGAGACTTGGGTAGCTTACTAATCAGGTCCACCAAGACTTCTTCCTAAGAGTGATCCAGAATCTGATACAGATGTAGAGGAGCCTGAACCCTTGTCTAGTAGGCTTTAGTCTGTTAGTATGTATTATAACCAGTTACATACTTTAGAATTTCCCTCTACATTCTAGACTACTAGTAGTTCTGAGTAATGAGTTCCTGTGTTTTGTGTCAGCCTAAATGTCCTACAGTCAGATTGTTATAATGAGCTTAAACAATGTCCTCCTACAGCTTCTAATCCTTCAGAATGTACAGTCAGCCTTCCTAGTAAACTTGTTCATCCTTATTCTCCTCCTAATCCCTAGCCTACTTCTCTAGCTACTTTACTATAACCTAGTTGTGTGTGTATCTCAGAGCTTACTGTATATAAGTGACAAAGTCAACATTCTTAGATTCAAGTCAGATCTCTTAGATTGTCTTAGACACAAAACAGGAATTGTTTAGGAGAACAAGATTTTTGTTATCATTCTCCCCCCTTTTGTAACTTACTTGTCTTGAGAGTAAATCAGTTTTTGTCATTTATGTTCTGGGTTTGTAGGTTAGCACAAAGTCATAGTTCTACAGTTCTAACATCTAGCAGGCTTAGTAGTGGTTGAGCTTCTAAGGTGCTTAGAAGTACTAGAGATTAAGGTGATTACTCTAAATCTTGAACTTCTGTACAGTACTAAGAAGATATTAACACTACTCCTCTAGGGAACAGACAATTGTAAGGAGTTCCTTGTTATAGATAGGGTAGTTCTGTTCTGTTACAGAGAGGGATTCTGATTGGAACACTATTAGACACTACTTTCTGTCAATGAACTAAGACAGTACTACTCTATTTGTAAAGTCAGAAGAGTCAGCTTTGACTCAGAACTTGTCTACAACTGTCAGAACTACTAATACAGGCTTACTAGTAATAGCTTGCTTGAGGGACTCAAATGTAGACTACTACTAATCATTCTATTACTAAGGAGCATCTTTACTAGTAAGATTGTGAAGGGGCCAGACAATAGTACTAAAGTCTTGAATAAAGTATTAGTAGTAGTTTACAAACCTAAGGAACACTTGGACCTGTTTCAGGTTCTAAGGTTGTAGCCAGTTCTAAACTATAGTTACCTTTGCTAGATTCATACAGACCTCTCCTCCACCAATCATGAAGCTCAGATAATCTACTGACTCCTGTACAAAAGAGTACTTTACTTCTTAGAGGAACAGTTTATTATCTTAGAGCTGTTATAGAACTGCTCAGATTAGTTAGTAATAGTACTCAACTGTCTGGGTAAAGATTAGAATGTTGTCTAGATACACACTAACATACTCTGAGTCAATCAGATCTGTAAGAATGTGATTCATGAATGACTAGAATGTTGTAAGCAAGTTAGTTAGTCTAAAAAATATTATAGTTGGTTCATACAATCTACAATTGGTTCAGAACACAGTCTTCCACTCATCTCTGTCTTGGATCCAAATATTATTGTATCCCTATCAAACATCTAACTTAGTAAAAACTCTAAATGTATGTGTCTTATTAATGAGCTCCTGAATCAGAGGGAGTAGGTACTTGTTTTTAATAGTACCCTCATTAAGACAATAATAATTCTAGACTAGACAGAGCTTCCTATCTTTCTTTTTGACAAAGAAGAAAGGGGAGACTATAGAGGACTTTAAGGGTTGGATCTGACTGTTCTAAAGATTTTCCTGAAGGAACTTGTTAAGCACCTCCTACTTGTCTCTGTTGAGTAGGTAGACCTTACAATCCTTAAGTTAGAAACCTTTAGTCAATTCAATTACATAGTCTTAGAGACAGTGTTTAGGAAGCTGGTTGAATTCCTCTTTACTAAAGACTTTAGGGAACTCTTAGACAAAATCTAGCAGGCTGAGTCTATGTGTGTTCTAGAGTAGAGTTGTTCTGAGAGGGTTCTGGACTAGTTCTGTTACAGACATCCTTTAGATTGACTCTGTTCTACCTTAACTAGAATATGTATCCACATATTTATTCTAGTCAAAGAAGAACAACTGGTCACCTTCATCAGAACTGTTAGTAACATTAGAAGTGTCTGTATTTACTTAGAACAGTAGTATAAGGTAACTGTAAGACTCAGGACACTGATTAAACACAAGTGTTTACTCTAACTAGTTAATAGTAGGGTTGTAAGCCTTGAGCCATTTGAATCTGATGAAGACGTCTGTCTTTCTAAGGTTAGTGACTCTGAACTCAATACTTTCCTTATAATCCTGAATAGTCATTTATAGTTAGACAAACTCAGTAATCTAACTATTCTAGTTCAGAGTTCTGTCTATATTATATACTAGGATTAGAAGTAGAATACATTAAGTAGGAAGGTGGTGTTTCTGTATAAAGGCCTTATTAATGTATGAACTAGTGTATCTACTATCTACTAGAGCTATTGTTTGGATCTGGAGGGATCCTGAGAAGGGAGCTAAGAGGACAGGGACTTAGAGCTAGTGTCTAGAATGTTCTCAGATAAACTACTACTTGTTCTGAAGGGAACATACAGCTTGTACAACCTTGTTGTCTAAGAGGGTAAGTATATGTACTAACATTTCCTTAGTAACCTCTCTCTTTCAACAAGGACAGACTTATGTCCTTAGCTGTGAGCTTAGCTAAGGCTATTCCTACTTAATACTATGAACAAACTACTAAGTAGTGAACAGGGCTGAGTAGCATTCTAAACATTCTAAGATCTCAGAATGTAGAAATAGTAAGTTGGATTGTGTAGATTTAGACTCAGATAAAGTGTAAAGAGAAGAATCAAAAGAATCAGGAGAAATAGGAGAACTATCTACTTTTGTTTTTAACTTTTTTCTTTCTAATAAATAATTTTGTTAATTTATTTTTTCTACTTTTTCTACTTTTTCTACTTTATTTACTTTTAATCCTATAGTGTCTATTGAATCAAAAGTGGCTATCAAAAAATCCAAGTCATAGCCCTTCAGTACTACATTTACTGTTAGGTCTCTACAAAATCCTAGAGTATATAGTCAGAGTCTAAGAGTTCTGAGGTGACTTCCAGATTTGTAGAAAAGGCTTCTTACTACAAATCCTGCTTATTACTCATTATTACTCTAATGACCTGATAGATGTACTATTGTTTCTGTAGACAGTCCTTAATTTAGTGCCCTGACTTTCTGTAAATAAAGTATGCTCCTTACTTTTAGACTTCTCTAATGTTTATTAGAACAGATTGATTACAAATTATAAGTAGATTGATCTAAGGGCTCAGAACTGTTAGAGTCAGATGTATGTGTAAGTATTCTATACAGACTTAATACATCCAAGCTGTAGCTTAGTCAAAGGAGATGGTATGTGTCTTCCACTTAGTATAGGTGACTAGTTCTAGTATTATCCTAAGAATCTTATCAACCAGTTCTGGGTGAAGAGCTTTTTCAAGTATCTAATAAGGACATTATCAACTTGAGTATGAATCCTGCTTCAAGCAGATATTAAACTTCTGAAAGAA
>NW_006760401.1:491932-506331 GCF_000271605.1 Fomitiporia mediterranea MF3/22 | reverse complement strand
ATTCAAATACCATAAAGTACATACTGTCTTCTAAGGTTAGTAACTACTGAACTCAATACTTCCTACATAATACCTGAATAGTCATCTATAGTTGGACAAACTTAGTAATCCAACCATTCTAGTTCAGGGTTCTGTCTGTATTGTATACTAGGATTAGAAGTAGAACACATTAAGTAGGAAGGTAGTGTTCCTGTATGAAGGCCTTATTAATACACAAACTAGTGTATCTACTGTCTACCAGAGTTATTGTTTAGATCTGGGAGGATCCTAAGAAGGGAGCCAAGAGGACAGGGACCTGGAGCTAGTGTCTGAAACATTCTCAGATGAACTACTACTTGTTCTGAAGGGAATGTACAGCTTGCACAGTCTCATTGTCTAAGAGAGTGAGTATATACACTAACATTTCCTTATTAACCTCTCTCTTTCAACAAGGACAGACTCATGTCCTTAGCTGTGAACTCAGCTGAGACTATCCCTGCTTGATACTATAGACAAACTACTGAGTAGTAAACAGGGCTAAGTAACATTCTGAATGTTCTAAGATCTTAGAATGTAGAAGTAGTAGGTTAGATTGTACAGATTTAGACTTGGATAAAGTGTGAAGAGAAGAATCAAAAGAATCAGAAGAAATAGGAGAACTATCTACTTTCTAATAAATAATTTTGTTAATTTATTTTTTCTACTTTTTCTACTTTTTCTACTTTATTTACTTTTAATCCTATAGTGTCTATTGAATCAAAAGTGGCTATCAAAAAATCCAAGTCATAGCCCTTCAGTACTACATTTACTGTTAGGTCTCTACAAAATCCTAGAGTATATAGTCAGAGTCTAAGAGTTCTGAGGTGACTTCCAGATTTGTAGAAAAGGCTTCTTACTACAAATCCTGCTTATTACTCATTATTACTCTAATGACCTGATAGATGTACTATTGTTTCTGTAGACAGTCCTTAATTTAGTGCCCTGACTTTCTGTAAATAAAGTATGCTCCTTACTTTTAGACTTCTCTAATGTTTATTAGAACAGATTGATTACAAATTATAAGTAGATTGATCTAAGGGCTCAGAACTGTTAGAGTCAGATGTATGTGTAAGTATTCTATACAGACTTAATACATCCAAGCTGTAGCTTAGTCAAAGGAGATGGTATGTGTCTTCCACTTAGTATAGGTGACTAGTTCTAGTATTATCCTAAGAATCTTATCAACCAGTTCTGGGTGAAGAGCTTTTTCAAGTATTCTAATAAGGACATTATCAAACCTGAGTATGAATCCTGCCTTCCAGGCCAGGATATTAAACTTCTGAAAGAAGGTATTAGTAGAATGTTTACTCTGTCACAGAGATACAAGCTTGTTCTACACATTATACTTCTCATTCAGATTGATAAAGAAAGTACAGAGCTACCTTATGAATTCTAAGTATGACTTGTTGTTCTAAAGTCAGATCAGGCTTCTAATCTAATAGCCTTCAATCCAGTTCTAGGCCCAGGTGGCTGTGTTACCTTCCTTCATAAAGGAGAGGACAAATAGGATACAATTAAGATCTAAGGATAGATCAGTCAAAGTAGTAGCCATATATAGTTTGACTTAGTGTTAGAAGTCCTTAAAGTGCTACCTATTAAAGTCTAAAGGGTAGGCTATGTACACTTTCTTTCTAGAACAAGTTGCAACTTCCAGAATGACTAGAATAGGTTCTGAAGGGGCTGAGAGCACATAGTTGGTAAAGGCCTCTTAGATAGAGGTCTACACATATTAAGCTAGTTCTACTCATAACTACTGATCCAGCAGGACAGTAGGGGTGGCAGTTAGTGTAGGAGAGTTCATGTTTATACTACAAAGGAATCAGTACTAAACTAAAAGGGGTAATGAATAGAAGAAGGGTGGCAAAAGTTTAAAAGGGGTTTAGAGAGTTTAAAATTTAAAAATGTAGAAGGGTCAGGACAAAGAAAAGAGATTGACACAACAGTGAGTACTAATGCTTGAAATGTAGGAGAGTTGTAGGGTAGTAATGGGTAGTCTTAATCTGATGTCAGCAACAGTGTAGAGGGGACCTAAAGGCTTAACAAGAGGACCCAGGCTACAACTATCCTACACAACAGAAATACAGAACACAAGTACTAGAATGTAGTCAGAACTCACAGAACAGGCAGAGAGAGAGAGAGAGACAAGAGTAGAGTATATAGAGTGAGCCTAAGAGTACAGGACTACCTGGAGTAGACAAGATCAAGACTACAGGACCAGTCTGATCTTGTACACCTATATATACTAAACTACACAAGAGTACTCAGGGAGCATGAGCCACTTAAGAATGATAAGCCATGAAGAATGAAAGAAAGGAATGTCAAAGATAAAGGTACAAAGAATGAAGGGATGGACAAAGGGTAAGAGACTATAGAATGAACAAAGAATGAAGGGGTGGTCAAAGGAATGGAATGATGAAGTAAGGAAGGGTAGTAGTAAGAGTCAGTATACATATAGTCTATAGACAGTGCCCCTGAGGGACAGAAGTCCTGAGTTCTGGTACAGAAGGGTGCAGAACCCTTAGAACTGAAGGTACAAGAGTGGAGAACCATAACATCTACTGAAGAAGTACTGTAGACTGAATCAGTACCTATTACAATTTATTACAATAATCAAGGTGTAATAAAGACTGTAAAGTCTGACAAAATAATGTACAACACTCACACTAAACATCTTGATTTATGAAAAGACTTTATACAATGTTACATTCAAAACAATTACATTAATGTATACTATGTTCAATTACAGAACCAATTAGCAGACATTCTTACAAAAGCTCTCTACATCCTACAGATCAAGTATCTAAACAAACTATTAGGCATACAGTCCTAGTTCTTAATTAATGCTTGAAGGGGAGTATTAGATTGTGCTCTGGATTAGGAAATCCCCAATTGCCTTATGTAGAGTTACTACACTTGGAATGTCTCAGACTATCAGACTTTACTATGTAGTATATAAGGCAGACACTTGCTTAATGTCTTAATAAGAGAGAGTACTTGGGGCACTCCCACTATGCTAGTTAAAAAGACCTATTAATGGTCTTACAGGTACAGTCTTGGCTGCTTTCTTGCTAGATGGGAAATGTGTAGCCAGTGGTTTGTTCGACGGAACTGTCAGGGTCTGGGATGTTGAAAGCAGAAAAGCTGTTTTCAAGCCTTTCAAAGGGCATAAAAAGAGTGTAAATTCTGTTTCCTTTTCTCTGGATGGACGACGAATTGTATTGGGATCTAGCGATCACACCATGTGTGTATGGAATGCTGAGAATGGACGGATTGTTTGCGGCCCTCTCGAAGGTCACACAGACAGCATCAATTTGGTTACTTTCTCTCGTAATGATGAACACATTGCCTCAGGCTCTGCAGACATGACTATCCGAATCTGGGACATTGCAAGTGGTAAATGTAGCTCCAAGCCCCTCGGGTGGCATGGCAGTGAAGTACAATCAGTCGCCTTCTCGTCCGACGGGAAACGCGTTGTCTCTGGTTCTCTATGGACAGTTTGGATCTGGGATATAGAAAGCGGACTCGTCATTTCTGAGTTTTTCGAATGGCGCGCTGACTGGGTACAGTCTGTTTCATTTTCCCCTGATGGGACCCGTGTCGTCTCAGGCTCTTGGGATGGAACCATTCGAATCTGGGACACTGAAAGTGTACAACTCGATTCTGAGAGTTTTGAAGAGGATGGAGACGGTGTAAATTCTGTCGCTTTCACACGCGATGGCAGCCGCGCTGTCTCTGGCTCAAATGATAAAACAGTTCGAATCTGGGATACTGAAAGCGGGAACGTTGTTTCAGGACCTTTCAAAGGGAATTCAGGCTATGTCTTGTCTACCGACTTCGCGTCAGACGGAAGACTTTTTGTTGCGTCTGACTCCTTTGACCATGCAATCCGAATATGGGACGCTGGAAGTGGTGAGGTAGTTTCCGGACCTTTCGAAGGACACGAAGGAGCAATCCAGTCCGTCTCGTTCTCTCCAGATGGGACACGCCTTGTATCCGGCTCGAACGACAAAACGCTCCGATTATGGGATGTTGAAACCGGACGAGAGATTTCCACGCCTTTGAAAGGTCACGAGGGCCGTGTTAACTCAGTTGCTTTCTCGCCTGATGGGAGATACATTGTCTCTGGATCTTCGGATAGGGCAATCATAATTTGGGATGCCACCACTGGCCCACCAGCGGCAAAGTCACCTTTCGATTTGGACCCATAAAAGGAAACAGATATTCGTACCTCTCTAACTCCGAACACGGAGGTGAAGTTTATTCGGTAGCTTTCTCGCCTGACAGCACTCATGTTGTCTCTGGATCTGCTGATAATTCCATCTTGATCTGAGACGTTGAGAGAGGAAAGGTCGAGGCTGGGCCTTTCAAAGGCCATACAGACATAGTTACCTCAGTCGCCTTCTCTCCTAACGGGGAACGTGTAGTCTCGTGTTCTGACGACGATTCAATCCGGATCTGGGATGCCACGAGCGGACAGACTGATTTTAAACGTTCTGTATGGCATGCAATAGGTGTCACGTCTGTTACTTTCTCGCCTGATGGAAGTCATGTTATCTCTGGCTTCCGGGATTGTACAATCAGATTATGGAATGTACAAGGTGAGAACCATTTCTATCCTGTGCAGCAATCAATGTCTGACACACCTTGTTGCTTGCTTTCACTGTTGATATACTTGTAGATTTTGACTTTGATTGGATGTTGGGTGGAAATGGGTGGATATATGGGCGTGAAGGAAAGCTGCTCTTGTGGATTCCGCCCGATATTTGTCCAATGCTTCAGTGCCCTCGAGTCCCCACAATCTTCAATAGCCCATTTTCGATCAGATTAGACTTCACAAACGCTGCTCTTGGAGAACGGTGGCAAGAATGCTTCGAACCAATTTAGTGTTATGATGTCTCTGTCAATGTGATTTATTATCGTTTCATTCATCCTTAAAAGTTAAAACCTTGCTTCGTTGTTGTTGTTAGTAGAAATTTACCCATTGCTACATAGTACTCTTGAAAGCCGTATCAATCCAAGGTTATACCTCCTCTTATACGTCCATTACACTGTGATTCATGGAGTATATATACACTGTATCACGTTCTTTTATTCAAAGTATTAGTGTCAAAGCATTTAACAGAAATATACCTTTTATAATAATGGTATTCGAGTTGAGTAGTTGACCGCACTTTGATGCTATTTTAGTTTCATCAGTAAGGGTATTAGGGTTCAGATAGCTGAATGATGTGGTTGCTTAACCAGGTATAATGTTCTGCACATTAATTAGAGCGGAAAGCAGTTTAAATTTCTCAAAAAACTTTTTATCGCGTAACGAATGAATATGTTTAGGGGCGGCCCACAGCATCTCAACGGAACGGCTGTTCACTTTCGGCGACTAAACGCTTCAACCTCGATCTCGACGGACAACTTCGTCCAGCGATGAGGACGACAAGCATCAACGCCGGAGCTGTGCATAGCGTATACATTATGGCGTCCTTGTCGGGGGAGAGGTGAAGGCGCAAGTGGATAAGAAAGCTATAATAAAATAGGTGACAACTCATCGATGCCACGGCCAACCTAGTCGCTTTTCTCAACTTTTCCTCCGACGACCACGACCTGTCTGTCGCCATCTCTCCTGCAAACCCTCGTGCCCTACATATCGACGATAAAAAATGAGTGACCTAACTACTGAGACGTTCAAACCCCTTCTGGCTCTCCTCGTTGAGACACCTGAATATTTCACCACGCCAGACTTGACGCTCGCGCTCGAACACCTCTTCACACCCTCATGCGTGCATCCCGTACAGATTGGTGCATTCCTCGCTGCACTACACCTATCACGTATCGAGCGCCGTCCGGAGATGCTCGCTGCTGCTGCGGCAGCATTGAGGGCACGAGCTTTGAAAGCTGATATCGAAGGGCGGGAAGAAGATTTTGTCGTCGATATCGTTGGTACTGGTGGGGACGGACATAATACATTTAATGTGAGCACGACAGCTGCGGTCGTTGCCGCTGGTGCTGGAGCGCGTGTTTGTAAGGTACGTCATCAACCCTCAACAATTTTTTTTTTCGAAGAAATTTATAGTGCATATATGCAGCACGGAAGTCGAGCATCGACGTCCAGTTCCGGGTCTGCCGACCTCCTTCAATCTCTCGGCTGTCTCTTCATACCTCCAACAGCGAGCACACCCATGCACATCCGCCGCATACCTTTCACGTTCATCCTCGCACCGCATTACCACCCCTCCCTCGCAATGATCGCACCCTACCGTAAAGCACTCCCCTTCCGAACGATGTTCAACGTCCTCGGACCATTAATCAACCCCGCATTCCCGCATGGTCTCGTCCTCGGCGTGGCAGAACCAGCACTCGGTCAACCCTTCGCAGAGAGTCTACGCGATAGCGGTGTAGAACGTGCCTTAGTCGTGTGCGGTGCAGAACATCTAGACGAGATTAGCTGTGCAGGGAATACACACGCTTGGGAGCTGAAAGATGGGAGGATCACACAGACGACGTTACACCCTGCCTTGTTTGGTCTGCGTGTACACCCGTTGGGGACTGTTGCGAGTGGGACGCCAGAGGAGAATGCAAAAACGTTTGTGACACTTCTGACGAGCGGTGATAAAATCCCGGCAGCGCTGGAATCTGTGTTGGAGTATGTACTTCTGAATGCTTCAGCTCTCCTTGTGGTAGCAGGTGTTGCGAAAGATTATAAGGACGGAGTACGGCTCGCACGGGAGGCTGTCACATCTGGCAAGGCGTGGGAGGCATTGCAGACATTTAAAGAAGAGGGTGAACGAGCGGCTGCTGAGATGAATGCTCAAGCTTCTCAAAATTAGACTTGTGTAATGTTACATATATTTGTAGAAATTTTTTGTTTACGACTTTTCAACATAGTGCTGTCTTTCTCCCTCTTATTGCTCCTAAAGAGTCGGTAATCAAAGAGAGAAGGTCGTTTAATGTGCACACCTAGTCATTCAATTTAATGAAGACGTGGGTCGTCAAAGTGAAATCGAGAAATGTGGGAGTATATGATTGTGACAGATCTGGATCTATGTGAAAGGTGTGAAATTCTGAATAAAGCAGTACTCACGAGACGTGTCCTTTCGATTACTGCCACCAACTTTGCTACTACGTTGCTGTCTGTCTTGGTCCCGGGGTGTATTCAGTCGCATTATTGACCAGATATAGCTGACAATACAATAATTGCGTGTTTCTCGGAGGTCGGAGTCTTCGGAAGCAGAATCGTACCATCGTACCATCTGTTGGCTTGAATAGCGCGCGTCGCCGACGAACGGAACAGCGACTTGATTTACATCTTCGTAGCTCGTATTTCCCCCCACATCTTTCTTGCCTAGCAAGCTGTGTCTTCTGTCTTTGGACGGAAACAGGGAGTAAAGACTTTCCTTCCTTTGAAAAGACTTGTAAGTCAACCAGAACGGAGCGCATATACGCGCATACAGTCAACTTGACTAATGCTTATCTCTCCTTCAAACCAGTCTTTCTCAGGTCAAGACTCTACAATAATGGCGACATCAACGAACGACTCAGCCAAAACCGAGACAAAACCAATGCGTCAACGCATGACGGAGTACATCCTCGACTTACAGGAACGTATCGTCACCGCTCTAGAAGGCGTCGATGCCTCCGCTCCAAAGTTCAAACGCGACTCATGGACACGCGCTCAGGGAGGGTACGGTACCTCCTGTGTCTTCGCTTCACCTCCTTCCTCGGATTCTCCGGATTCTCTATCTCCTCCACTTGATCCGGGAAAAGTTACGGTCTTGGAAAAGGGTGGAGTGAATATAAGTGTGGTTCATGGGATGCTTCCACCGAGTGCGATAAAACAAATGGTTGCGGATCACTCGAGCATACCGTTCAATCCGAACGATCCGAACCCAAAGAGTTTACCGTTCTTCGCTGCTGGGATCAGTTTGGTGATCCATCCAAGGAACCCTAGTGCTCCGACTGTACATGCAAATTATAGGTATTTCGAGTTGACAGAACCAGACGACGACAACTCCGCGAAAGAAACCGTTAAAAAGGAAGAAGAAACAAACGACACTGACGTGAAGCAACCAAAAGTCCTCGCATGGTGGTTCGGTGGAGGTGCAGACCTCACTCCTTCCTACTTCTTCGAAGCCGACACACAGCACTTCCACAAAACTCTCAAATCCGCATGCGAGCCACACGGAAGTGCTCTCCACCCTGCGTTTAAATCCTGGTGCGATGAATACTTCTTTATCACACATCGAGGCGAGTCACGTGGGATAGGAGGGATATTCTTTGATGACTTGTCGTCCGATCCACATAAACGACTTCCGGATTCCTCACCGAAAGCATCACGACCCATAACGCAAGAAGAGATCTTCGCCTTTGTGCGTTCCTGTGGAGACGCATTCATACCTTCATACATCCCCATCCTCGAACGGCGAAAGGATACACCCTGGAATCCTCATATGCGTCGATGGCAGCTCCTTCGTCGGGGCCGATACGTCGAGTTCAACCTTGTGTATGATAGAGGTACGAAGTTCGGGCTGATGACACCTGGCGCTCGAGTAGAGAGTATTCTGATGAGCTTACCGGAGACGGCGAGGTGGGAGTATATGAGTGAGATGGGGACGGAGGAAGGAACTGAGGAAGCGAAGCTACTGGAGATCTTGAGGAAGCCGAGGGATTGGGCATGAGTAGAAAGATGAAGGAGATTGAATAATAGTAGCTAATAGGAAAGTACTTTGGCTTTACGTGGATTTCGGACCTGCATCTGGTAGACATGCCTCCGCTCTATGTAACTCTGTATAACTTATCAAAAAATAAGATAGCAACTTGCAAGTCTCAAGACCTTTTTTTGTAGACGGAAATATCTAGGTTGGAACATACTCCATGAATTGTTGTGAATGAAATCATAATGTACAAAATTGCTTTTTTAATTTCATCAATGCACAACAAGTTAAATGGAATAATATAGATACTGGACATCTCTATTACTTCAATACTTGGGCATCACAAAGCATTCCTGCCATCGTTCTCCAAGTGCGGCATTCGTAAAGTCCAATCTAGTTGAGAACGCACAACCACGAACTGCGGTATTCTGAGGTCGCCAAAGCGTTGTCCGCAGATCAGGCGGAATCCACAACAGCAACTCTCCTTTATGTCCACGTATCCATCCATCTTCATCCAGTGTCCAATCAAAGACGGGATCTGTTTTGAGTGTGAAAGCAAGAGACAAGGCATCAGTCATCAACTTCTAAGTGAGGGAGAAGCTGTCCTCTGACCTTTTACATTCCACACTCTAACTATGAAATCCCGAGAGCCAGAGACGACGCGTCTTCCATCAGGTGAGAATGCAACAAAGGAGACACTATCTGCATGCCCTTTAAAAGGCGCGAAAATGGCCTGTCCACTATCAGCATCCCAGACTCGGACTGTCGTATCACCGGAACCCGAGACGACAAGTGCACCGTCAGGGGAGAAAGCAACGGAAAGAACCGACGATGCGTGTCCTTCGAAAGGTCCAGCCACGACCTGTTCACTCTCGACGTTCCAGATCAAGATGGTTTTGTCACCAGAACCAGAGACTACACGTGTGCCATCTGGGGAGAAAGCCACTGACAGAACTGCACTTTTGTGTCCTTTCAAGGGTCCGGAAATGACAGCCCCGCTTTCAACGTCCTAAACTATGGTGGTATTATCGCCAGAGCCAGAGACAACGCGTCTTCCGTCAGGCGAGATAGCAACAGAAGTTATATCCTCTGCATGCCTTTCAAGATACCCGGAACTGGCCTCCTCGCTTTCCGCATCCCAGATGCGGATCGTGCAGTCGTCAGAGCCTGAGATGACGCGGGTTCCATCCGGGAAGAATGCAACAGACCGTACCCAATCAGTGTCCCCTTCGAACGGCCCAGAAACGACCTGCCCAGTTCCAACATCCCAGACTCGAACTGTCTTGTCAGCAGAACCAGAGATGACGCGTTTCCCGTCCGGTGAGAAAGCGACGGATTTTACTGCAGCAGTATGGCCTATGAAAGGGTCTGAAATACACTCCCCACCCTCGGCGTCCCATATTCGAATTGTGGCATCTCGGGAGCCCGAGGCGACACGTATATTGTCCCAAGAGTAAGCAACTGAAAAGACAATGTCTGTGTGGCCTTCGAGAGGAGCACAAATGGACTGCCCACTCACGAAGTCCCAAATTCGAATGGTCTTATCATCGGAACCAGAAACGATGCACTTTCCGTCAGAAGAGAAAGAAACACATCTCACGGCGCCTACATGCCCTTCGAGACGCTTGACGGCTTGTCCGCTTTCAACGTGCCAGATCATGACAGTTTTGTCGTTAGATCCAGAGACGACATGCGTCCCGTCCGGGGAGAAAGCAACGGAACAAACAGTACCGGTATGCCCTTCGAAAGGTTCAGAAATCATCTGCCCGTTCTCAACGTCCCAGATTCTGATTGTCTTATCGTTAGATCCGGAGACAACGCGCGCACCGTCAGGCGAGAAACTGACAGAAAATATTTGCCCTTTATGTCCTTCAAATGGACCAGAAATGGCTTGCCCGCCTTCAGCGTCCCAAATGTGGATCGTCCCATCGCCGGAGCCAGAAGCAATACGAGTGCCGTCGGGCGAGAAAACAACGGACAAGACGGGGCCATAGTGTCCTGTAAGCTCCATCAAAAGTGGTGACCGGTGCTTCACACCTATGTCCTCTACTTGTACAGTTGGTAGATCATGTTTCAAATGATGCATCAAAAATTTCGAGTCCATCGATGCAAATAGAAGGAAAGAAACGTATATATGTGGCGTCAATTGTGAAATAGCAGGCAAGTAAACAGTAATTAGTTTACGTGCATCTCTGAGGAAGGCTAGTACGTCGGAATTGTGTGACTTTCAAAAGATAACATAAGTTTCGGCTTCGGCAATACATCTACATACTCACCGAGACCCAATTCATGACATGAAAGAGCGCCGGGTTAACAATATCGACTCTCTCCAAGAGGCTCGTCACCTCAAGCCAATACAGGAATCGTTCACCGAGGAACTCTGACAGCTCGTCCAATAACGTATTTGAGAATTGCACATTGTGTAAGTGTTGACTCCAAAAGAGACATGCATAATACATATTGCAAGTGTGGAGGAATATTTTCTTCGATGCGATCTGGAAGGCCAGGGATCTGATTGTTAGGGATATATGATGACTGTATATCACAGATGTTGAACCGGAGCATGCCCCTCATGGTATCGAAGCATCGCATGGCGATAGAGCCCTTCTGGGCTTCGAGATTAATACACCAATCATCGCTTTCACGTCCTGGAGCCAACAAGTAGTCGCGGAAGGATGTATGGCAGAAGCGGATAGGTGTTCCTGGAGTATACACGAGCACTGACTGTAGACGTGAAAGGACAAGACGTGAAGACTCTTCGTCGGAATATCCCAGAATCCCGTCCATTGTGTCATCGGATAAAGGAACTTTACAAAGAAGGAGGAGGCCGATAACTTGCGAAAAGTGAGTCCTAGATGTTTCGTCATCGAATGAGATACCCGAACTTTTCAGGACAGTACGGTACAAATTATCGAGGGCGGAGAGTGACTGTGATTGGGCTGCAAGGTCGTTTAGCCTCCGAGCAGGATAGTCGCGGTCTATTAGCTTGACCGCTGTCGATGCCCAGATGAAAAGTCCACCTGCTGCATTTCCAAGACGTTCCATCTTCAACTGCCAGTCATCCACCATCTTCAATTTGTTTTTCGCAAACACATGACACATCTCGTGATCGATATACCGAAGCACGTCAATCTTGCACGTTTCCGAATCATGCTCCAACTCGACAGCACAAACGAACTCGGACTGGGAAGATAGTACTCGGTCGATGTCCAGCTCCTTTCTACTTGTAATAAGGAATCGGAAGTTCTTGGGAAGAGTAGGAAGTCCTTCTCGGAACAGTTCGAGCAAGCGCCTTCGGCCGCTGTCTGTTCCACACTCATCCAATGCGTCGAGGACAATGACGGTGACTGGTCCCTGCAGAGCTTCTCCGACCCGATCAAGAGGGATTTTAATGAGTTTCTCGAACTGAGTCGTCCCAGAAGCTAGTGCAATATCACTATCCTGCACAATGGCCTCAATGACGTGTTCGGCAATCGAAGAATCGAATAAGGCGAGCTTGTAAGCGAGTGTGCGAATGACCGCACTGGGCTCACTCTTTCCTCGTTGGAAGAAAAGATGAGCACCAAGGCGAGATATAGCACTAAAGTGTTCCGCAATCGTCGTGCTAATTGTGCTCTTGCCAGATCCCGCAACGCCGTGCAACCAGAACACGTTCTGATTTGAACCCGATGACGCCCATTCAACAATCTCATCCATAATGTTTCTGCGCGTTCCGGGAAGGCACTGTGGTCGATCAAATGCGCTCATCCTCTCCGGTTGAAGTCGGTCCAGGACTAGATTACTGAATTCAATAGTAGTTAAAAGTGGCGCCGATAGTATTACGCACATGAGATATCGAACTTAGAAGACAATTCATTGACCTTTGAGGTCAAGGCATCGACGCTGAAAGAGATCCTCGAAGAAACGAAACCAACTTGGACAAGGATTCCAGAGTCTATCGAGGACTTGAGTGCTTGAAATGCCTTGAGAAATTTATCGATCGTCCCTTCTGCTTTTTGCATGAACACTCGTCCTGATATACAATGAGTCGACAACAGTCAAGGTATTAGAGCATAGACAGACTTAATATATTGCGACTTGTGTACTCTTGAATGAAGAGGCAACACTCTTCAGTCTGCTTCAAGAGCTGAATAACTGTCGTCTGGAGCCTGTCTGTCTTGTCGTGAAGAATGTTATTTTTTTCGACAAAGTCGAATGCGTCTATCATGGCGTGCACAAGTTCGACAACCTTTTTGTCAACCTCAAACTGATGCCTGAGTCCCTGTAGATCTTGTCAAGCCATGTCAAATCTTGGGCAATAATACATACTTTGTATAGAGCAGAAGCCAATTGCCATGCAATTTGGCATACGGGTGAATCTAACATCTTTTAGTAAGCGTTGCACCGTGATGATCAAGGACAAGCAGACACCTACTTGTGATAATTTGTCTACGACTTGAACGAACGTGTCCAGCGTCGAGACGAGGCTTCCCACTGACTTGTATAGATCGGCATGCTTTGCGAAGTGGGCAGTGGTAGCATCAGCCGCTGCAACTGTAACCGAATCGGTAGCATGTCCCGAGGTTGCGAAGCTACCACCTTGGATTGCTTGCTCTGCTGCATCGAGTCTATGTCTAGCACTTGCCATCGCATCGAGGAACTCTAAGCGAACACAAAGGATGGCTGCTTCTGTAAATGGTGAACCATGAGGTGCATTAAGGCGGAGCTCCGTTTCTAACAGTTTAATTAGTATTTCAGAATGCTGATCACGACCAGTTCACACACCCTTGATAGTGACACACTTCTTAAATAAGTCATCCAGCTCTACTTCAATTTCGCCTACATATTTGTCTTTCCACCGTGACGAATCGTGCTTGATCCGAATTGCGAATGTTGCTCCCTGGTTCACAGTTGGTCTACAAATGCACAATTCAAAAATCACTTTTGATTGTCGTATACGCTTTGCTTACCGTTTGAACAAAAAGCATTCGTTCCATTTCGGTGAGAGGTTCCCCTTACAAGTCTTGGTCCGTCTCTTACCGTTGAGGAACCTGATCTCAACGTATAGATTTGGTGGACGGGTTGCCTCCTATTTCACGTTAGAGGCACTGACCACTACAAAGTATGTCAAAATGGCACACGATTTAAGTATGAGCGAAGAGCAAACCTGTCAAGGCCAAGTCAGGAGCTATGGATGAAGAGGCCATGAAGGGAAAACGAAAGGCAGATGTTCTCTGCTTATCGACGGGGGTCTTCGGTCTTAAGTAGGCTTTGCAGCTTCTCACAGGTAGATAAAAATGGATTGTTGGCCATGGCCCATGAGCGCGCCGCATGCCTGATGTTCTGTTCTACTCGTATTGATTAAATCAAAGAGAACGTTGATTAACGCTCATCTTGACACTTACAGAAGCGACACTTAAGGTGAGGTGGGGCGTGCTGTTGGGGCAAACAATGATCCTTGGGCACTGTAGAAAGCTATGCAAGGATAATGCATGTTGCCGCTAGTGCTCCGCGCGTAGCGTATACGCTTACGCGCGTAAAATTTCCCACGTATACGCATACGCGCGTATAATTACGGGCGTAAACTGGGTCAGCAGGACCCATATACGATACGCTACTTCTGTATACGGTGTATACGGCGTATACGCTGTGCCAAATATAACAAGATACTTTACATTAAAATAGCTCATAAAAGTACACTATCATCTTTCAAAACAAATGCTTGATATTACTGAGCTAAGAAAATGTATTGTAGTG
>NW_006760401.1:485015-491509 GCF_000271605.1 Fomitiporia mediterranea MF3/22 | reverse complement strand
ATTTGGTATATAAATAAGTAAAGTAAATAAGGTTTAGAAACTCAAACTTAGTATTTAATTAGAGAATATGCTTAGTAATACTGTATACTTGTATACAGTGTATACAGAAATTTTTTACTTATAGTATACACATATGTATGTAAATATATGTCTGTATTTTCAGCTAAAATTTTCTCTTACAATACAGTGTGTAAGTATATATACTGTAAGTGTATCTGTAAATTATACTACAGTACAGAGTACTAGTTGCCACCCAAAGGTACTCTGTTATAAGGGAACAAAGTTCAGAGACCCTTTACAAATACAAATATAATTGCTCTGCCTAGTGTACAAGAGGAAACTGTCAGCAATAGTATAGAGGGGACTCAAAGGCTTAGTAAGGGGACCCAGGCTACAACTATCCTACACAACAGAAATACAGAACACAAGCACTAGAATGTAGTCAGAACTTGCAGAACAGGCAAAGAGAGAGAGTGAGACAAGGTAGAGTATATAGAGTAAGCCTGAGAGTACAGGACTACTTAGAGTAGACAAGATCCAGACTACAGGACTAGTCTGATCTTGTACACCTATATATACTAAACTATACAAGAGCACTCAGGGAGTATGAGCCACTAAGAATGATAAGTCACAAAGAATGAAAGGAAGGAAGGTCAAAGATAAAGGTACAAAGAATGAAGGGATGGACAAAGGGTAAGAGACTATAGAATGAACAAAGAATGAAGGAGTGGTCAAAGGAATGGAATGATAAAGTAAGGAAGGGTAGTAGTAAGAGTCAGCATACATATAGTTTATAGACAGTGCCTCTGAGGGACAGAAGTCCTGAGTTCTAGTACAGAAGGGTGTGGAACCCTCAGAACTGAAGGTACAAGAGTAGAGAACTGTAACATCACCCTCCCTCTAGAACCAATCATCCTGATTAGTGAACATAGGGCTTAGTTAGTAGCTTGAGTATAGGTCAGAACAGTAGGGCTTGGAAATCCATAAGGCTGAGTTTGTACAGAGTACTAGGATGAAGCTAATAGAAATCTCAGATTGCCTTAAGAGTATGAGTAAGGTTCTTAGCAGGTTCCCAAGTGTGCTCCTCAACTGAGTACCCTTTCTAGTAAACAAGGAATTTGAGTTTTCTATACAGTAGCTTAGTATCTACTATATACTCTACTTTATATTCTAGTTCAGAGCTGATAAGATCTGGTAGAGGCAGAGGGGGTCTTTGTTGTAAAGGAAAACTAGAATCATAGTACTAAGACAATAGAACCTTATTAAACACTGAGTGTATATGCTTCTATGTTGTTAGAAGTTAGAGTTTGTAGGCAGAGGCACTAACCTTCTTTTCAATAATGAAGGGTTCAAAGTACTTGTTGTCCAACTTCTTCATTAGGCAATCCAAGGTCAGATTAGTAGCTTCTAGTATAACCTTGTTACTAGACTGGTAATCCTTAGCTACAGACCTCTTCTAATTATAGTTCTACTTTATAACCTGTACTACCTTCTCTAAAAGAGCTCATACATCCTCTCTGGTTCTGTACATCTGTTCTACAAAGTCTGTTACAGATTCAGAACTACTGTTTCAGTTTGGAACTGTCCTCTAGTACAAATGTCTCTTATAATTGAGGAAGAACAGGGACTGTCCTATTATAGAGTGTTACTAGTTATTGTGTACAAATTCTGTCAGAGCTAACTATTCAGACCAATCCAATTACTAATGATTGATGAACATTCAGAGGTAGAGCTCAATCTCCTGATTGACTCACTCAGTTTGACTGTTAGTCTATAGGTAATATGTAGTAGAAGGGTTCCCTTAAATTCTGAGAAGTGTATACAAGTCCTACATGAATTTTAACTCAAATTATAGTCTGCAATTGTGAATGAGCTTCTGAGAGAGTCTGTACAACTAGAAAACATGATCCTAATAAATGTGTACTATACTTTCAGAAGTGAGTTCTGTTTAGGTCAGAACTGTGTAGACTTGTTTAAAGAATCAGTCAACAATTATACAGATAGTATTGTAACTCTAAGACTTAGGTAGCTTACTAATCAGGTCTACTGAGACTTCTTTCTAAGAGTGATCTAGAATCTAATACAAATGTAGAGGAGCTCAAACCCTTGTCTAGTAGGCCTTAGTCTGTTAGTATGTATTATAACTAGTTACATACTTTAGGATTTCCCTCTACATTCCTGGCCACTAGTAGTTCCAAGTAATGAGTTCCTGTGTTTTGTGTTAGTCTGAATGTCCTACAGTCAGATTGTTATAATAAGCTCAAACAATGTCCTCCTACAGTTTCCAATCCTTTAGAATGTACAGTCAGCCTTCCTAGTAAACCTATCCATCCTTATCCTCCTCCTAATCCTTAGCCTGCTTCTCCAGCTACTTTACTACAACCTAGTCCTGTGTGTGTCTCAGAGCTTACTGTATACAAGTAACAAAGTTAACATTCTTGGATTCAAGTCAGATCTCTCAGATTGTCTTAGATACAAAATAGGAATTGTTTAGGAGAATAAGATTTTCATTATTATTCTCCCCCCTTTCATAACCTACTTGTCTTGAGAGTAAATTAGCTTTCATTATTTGTGTTCCAGGTTTGTGAGTCAGTACAAAGTCATAGTTCTACAGTTGTAACATCTAGTAGGCTTAGTAGTAGTTGAGCTTCTAAAGTGCCTGGAAGTACTAAAGATTAAGGTGATTACTCTAAATCTTAAACTTCTATATAGTACTGAGAAGATATTAACACTACTCCTCTAGGGAACAGACAATTGTAAGGAGTTCCTTATTATAGATAGGGTAGTTCTGTTCTGTTACAGAGAGGGATTCTGATCAGAACACTATCAGACACTACTTTCTGTTAATGAACTGGGACAGTACTACTTTATTTACAAAGTCAGAAGAGTTGGCTTTAACTCAGAACTTGTTTATAACTGTTGGAACTACTAATACAGGCTTACTAGTAATAGTCTACTTGAGGGACTCAAATGTAGACTACTACTAATCATCCTATTACTAAGGAATATCTTTGCTAGTAAGATTGTGAAGGGGCCAGACAATAGTACTAAAGTCTTGAATAAAGTGTTAGTAGTAGTTTACAAACCTAAGGAATACTTAGACCTGTTTCAGGTTCTAAGGTTGTAGCCAGTTCCAAACTATAGTTACCTTTACTAGATTCATACAGACCTCTCCTCCACCAATCATAAAGCCTAGATAATCTACTAACTCCTGTGTAAAAGAGTACTTTACTTCTTAGAGGAACAGTTTATTATCTTAGAGCTGTTATAGAACTGCTTAGATTAGTTAGTAATAGTACTTGACTGTTTAGGTGAAGATCAGAATGTTATTCAGATACACACTAACATATCCTGAGTCAATCAGATCTGTAAGGATGTGATTCATGAATGACTAGAATGTTGTAAGCAAGTTAGTTAGTCTAAAGAACATTATAGTCAGTTTGTACAATCTACAATTAGTTTAGAACACAGTCTTCCACTCATCTCTGTCTTAGATCCAAATATTATTGTATCCTTATCAAATGTCTAACTTAGTAAAAACCCTAAATGTATGTGTCTTATTAATGAGCTCCTGAATTAGAGGAAGCAGGTACTTGTTTTTAACAGTACCCTTATTAAGACAATAATAATCCTGGACTAGGTAGAGCTTCCTATCTTTCTTTTTGACAAAGAAGAAAGGGGAGGCTATAAAGGACTTTAAGGGTTAGATCTGACTGTTCTGAAGATTTTTCTAAAGGAACTTGTTGAGTATCTCCTACTTGTCTCTGTTGAGCAGTGTTGATCTCTAGTACTAGTTGAGGTAGAAGAGGTCAGTTGAGTCTGTAAGGTACAGACACTGAGAGGGGTCAAGAGTGAGAAGGAATAAGTAGATCCAAGCAGAACATACAAGTTCCAAAGGTAATGATTAACAAGACAAGAGTAGTGTGGAACAACAAAGCTACACTTTAGAACAAGGCAATATAAGACAAGACAAGGTAAGAGGGAATGTTTACTAAGGAGACTGTCAAACTACACACTAAGAGTTATAGTAGAGAGTAACTTGATTGCTAGAAAGTACAAAATACATGAGAGTATTTATAGAAATTATCAGTCCTTTGTAGCTACTAGTCCTTTATAAACAACTCTACTACTGTCTCCTTTATATCAACCTATCCAGGACTCTGGATCTGAGTCCCCTTTATATTGATTGACCAGCTGTCTGAAGGCTCAGAGTCTTGCCTTTGTGAATCAGAACTAGAGTCCAGAACCCAACTAGTCCAAATTGAGCAACCAAGACTATTGTGTGGGCAATAATAACATAATCAAAGGATTGCTAATGTGAGGATAATGTGACTTTGATATGACTGAGCCCTTCCAATTAGAATGTATCAGAATGTATGTGTTGTGTAAGTATAACATCTTCTAAGTGTTTTAGAATGTGACTGTCCCTAGTCACACCTGAGAGTGTAAATTTGCAAACTAGCACACTTTATGTTTCAATCTTCTACTTCTTTTTGAGTTTGTCCTTCTTCTTCAACTATGTTATTGTTGTAAGAAGTGAATCAGGTCTACTAACCAGGTGTAGGCTCTTGTCTAAAGGACACAGGAGTTACTATAGTATACAAGGATAGTGGATCAGCTATCAGTAGCAACAGAGTAGAGGGCAGAACTGGTACAGTTGTGAGTAAGTTCTTGGACATTACATTGTCTCTGAGTCTTCTGACAAGACAGTACAGTTGGATTAGGATACACTTACTACATTAAGTGTACAGGCTAGCTTTGTACTTACTACACTGTAACAGCTCATACTTTAACTCAAAACATAGGTGTTGTAAATTGATACAGAGTATAGTAACTATAAGGATACTCTGATCAGCAAACCACTTTAAGAGTATGAAGATACTATGACTGTTGACAAACTGAGCATTACTCCTCCAACAAAGTAGGTAGTAGAGGTTGTAGTTCTGAGGCTGTCCAATATGGTTAGGTATACTGTCTAAGATGCTGAGACAGGTGCTCTTATGGGTGAACCAGACATTCTGCCAGGTTCTAAGCTAGAGTATGAGTTGTCTACATACTGAGTACACAAGTAGGATCAAACACTAGATAACAAGAGGTTGGACACACTCCTTTGTGAGTAGTAAGGAGTGCTACCAGGCTGTCAGAATGATGAGGAGGACAACTCAAGCAGTACATAGTCCCTTCTTCACTTGTTGACAATTTGACTAACTACTACCAGTCACTTGATCTAGATACAGATTACATATATTTAGGCAGGAGGCATTCTGTGTTATACAAATCAGACTTCCACAAGACAGACTAGGTAGTAGAGGAGGTTGAAAACAGGCAGGTTGAGTTACAGTTCTGGAACAGTTCTCTAGTGCTAGAGTTAGTATTAGACAGTAGCCTAACACCTTTGACAAGTCAGAGGTGTAGCAACTGTGTCTATCAGCATATAGTGTGTATTCAAGAGTATAGTGAGACAATTGTATACTCAGTATGTAAGAAGAGCAAAATCTGTTACTCTCTCACAAAGACTGGTAAGGTGGTGAGGGATGTAAGGTTAAGGTAGTAGAGGACAATAGTGACAAACCTGTACCCTGTGACTGGGCCATCAAGGGTGTGTCTGGAGGATCTGAGTAAGTTGTTCTGAGATTAATACTAATAGCTCTTAAAGACAACATTCTTCTAGGTGAACTCTCAGAACACTCATTAGACAATAGTGAGTTCTGAGAGGATCTAGAGCTTGAACACAAGCTTTGTGTCCTTAGAAGGCAGGTGGCTACCTATTATACAATGTTAGATACAATAATACAGGATATGGAGCAACTACAGACTAGGATGAGTACAAAGGCAAGGTGTTAGAAGGATAGACAGAAGGATGGACAGAAGGATGGACAGAAGGATGGACAGAAGGATGGACAGAATTAGATGTTCTGTTCAGAACAACTGAACCAGTGTAGGTGTAACAGTCAATGTAAAAGCTGCCTGTAGAAGTGGTCAAATATAATCCCCCCTCTATAGTTTTGAATAGTATTTTCTGTATGTTCATAGTAATGTATAATGTTACTAAAGTACAAGTGTGATAATTGTAAGGTAATAAGAGTGACTCAGTATTGATAGGTGAACAACAGAGGCAAGGCTATATGTATACTGAAAGTAAGGCAAACTAACAGAATGAGAATGGAACAAGGACAGAACAAGAACAGAACAAAACCAAAAAGAAACAGAACAAAAACAGAACAAAAATAGAACAAGAACAGTGTGAGAACAGAACAAGAACAGAACAGAACAGAACAGAACAGAACAGAACAAAGCTCTTAATACATGACTTTGAGACTGTTGTGACTAAAGAAATGCAAAAGTGGTCTAAGGGCTGCTAGACAAAAACCTGTGTACAAAAAACCTAGTGGGAAAAAACATACTACAGGGAAAACTATATGGGTTTGAAGTGTAAGTCTAACTATAATCTACTATTAGTTAAAAGCAAAATCAAAGAAAAACAGAAGATAGAG
>NW_006760401.1:474373-484663 GCF_000271605.1 Fomitiporia mediterranea MF3/22 | reverse complement strand
TCTAGAGCTTGAACACAAGCTTTGTGTCCTTAGAAGGCAGGTGGCTACCTATTATACAATGTTAGATACAATAATACAGGATATGGAGCAACTACAGACTAGGATGAGTACAAAGGCAAGGTGTTAGAAGGATAGACAGAAGGATGGACAGAAGGATGGACAGAAGGATGGACAGAAGGATGGACAGAATTAGATGTTCTGTTCAGAACAACTGAACCAGTGTAGGTGTAACAGTCAATGTAAAAGCTGCCTGTAGAAGTGGTCAAATATAATCCCCCCTCTATAGTTTTGAATAGTATTTTCTGTATGTTCATAGTAATGTATAATGTTACTAAAGTACAAGTGTGATAATTGTAAGGTAATAAGAGTGACTCAGTATTGATAGGTGAACAACAGAGGCAAGGCTATATGTATACTGAAAGTAAGGCAAACTAACAGAATGAGAATGGAACAAGGACAGAACAAGAACAGAACAAAACCAAAAAAGAAACAGAACAAAAACAGAACAAAAATAGAACAAGAACAGTGTGAGAACAGAACAAGAACAGAACAGAACAGAACAGAACAGAACAGAACAAAGCTCTTAATACATGACTTTGAGACTGTTGTGACTAAAGAAATGCAAAAGTGGTCTAAGGGCTGCTAGACAAAAACCTGTGTACAAAAAACCTAGTGGGAAAAAACATACTACAGGGAAAACTATATGGGTTTGAAGTGTAAGTCTAACTATAATCTACTATTAGTTAAAAGCAAAATCAAAGAAAAACAGAAGATAGAGTAGAACAGGATCAGAATGTTGTCTAGAATATTATAAGGGGTTAATAGAAAAAGGTGAATTCAAGAAAGTAAGGAATGTATAGGTCTATGGTGGTTGGCCACAATTGGCCTTTAGTCAGAGTCAGAGTTCTTGGAAGGCTTGTCTGACAGTAGTGAGTTGTCAGTGTCATCAATTTCATCAGCTAGACTAAAGTTTTCAACAAGACATGTAACCAGAATTGAGAGCATAGTGTAGACAAAGTATGGAACTAAGCAGAACACTGTAATGTGAAGACAGGAGACTGATCCATTGAGTTCAGCTACAATATAGGATCCTCCTTGTGTATGACAGACTACTATGTATGGTCTGAGATAGTACAGCTTGGTTTTTCGTCTGAGATCTATTTGTGATTTAGAGTTGTGTATGAGGACAAGTTGACTAGGTTCAAAGTTAAAATCTTTGATCAAGTGTTTGTGTGTTTCTTCAAATTGTTGGAGTGAAGCAATCTAGTCTGTATGGATGCATTCTGTAATAGCTTGAAGGTTGGCTAGACATTTCTATAGTTAATGTACTTGAGTTGTAATGAGTTCTGTTGTTGTCATAAGTTTGTCTAGTACTAGAGTAAGATACATTACTTCTGTAATATTGAATGAGAGAAGTGGTTCAACACTATAGACAATAAAATAAGGGGACATGCTAGTTGTGTAACAGATCATGATCCAATCCAACCAAAAGACAGAATGTGTGTGTTCATGCCATTGTAGTTCATTCCCTTCAGTAGCCTTCATAAGAGCTTCCTGTATGTTAAAGTAGCAGTGTTTAATAATACTATTAGCTCAAGAGTTGTATGTACTAATACAGATGTGATTAATGTGGTATTGGTTGTAAAGCCAATCTAGTACAGTGACAAACAGGGTTCTGTTGTCAGTAACAAGTTCTGGGCACACACCAAATTGACAGAGAATATCTTCAAAAATGAATTGTCCAATACTTTGTCTAGTTTCAGAACAGAGTAAGTGGAACTCAGGGTAGCTAGAGAGTGTGTATTGAGTGTGAACAATGTATCAGAACCCTCCTACTTTTAGCATGAACTTAGTGTTAATGTGTACCTTAGCAAATAACAGAGTAATCTTTGGAACACTGGGAGGGATCAGGATTTGAGTTGTCTGACAGAGTTAGCATTTGTGACAGGTACAGATATAGTACTTGATGTTAGGTCTGAGGTTAGGCCACTAGAAGTGGTTGAGAAGTCTAGCCTAGATAGAGTAGACTCCTTTATGTCTAAGATTGTCATACACAGTCTTGACAAGATTCTATTGTTAGTCAGGTTCTATTACAAGTTAGTAGTTACTGTTCCAGGTTTTCTGCCACAGTCAGCTGGTCTTAACAAAGAAAGTGGTTGTATAGTAAACAAAGGTGGTGAATTTGTGATTTTCCATCCTGAGCAGTCAGAGGCATGTTTCTAGGAAGGTCTTGACTTGTCTGAGACAATATTCTCTAGTATGTGTGTGATCAGTTGTCAGAAATGTCTTGGAAGGTTTGGTATTGTTTGGAACAGTGAACACAGAACTGTAACAGAAAGTATAAGCTTGGTTAATCCATTCCTCAAAGTCATCTTCTTTTTCTGGGTTGGCTTCAGTGTACAGACATTGAGACAGTCTGTTGGTACAAGCAAACTGTAAGGCTGGAATGTGTTAGAACTCAAAGTTGAACAGTAGGATTCTAGCAATTCATCTGTTGATTGTAGCATTCAGCTGTAGGTTTGGGTTATTTATCATACCCTTAACATAGACAGTATCCATTTCTACTACTAACTTCCTCACTCTAATAAGGTGAATTTGTAGAGCACAGAGTGTGTAGAACAATCCAAAGAGTTTGATCTTAGCTTAGGAGTATTAGGATTGTACTTTGTTCCAGTTAATTGATCTGAATTGGTTGATTCAACAATGACTGTCAAGGTGTTCTTGTCTGAGATAGAATCCTACACTAATAATAGATGAGTCTACAGTAACAATAACCTCTATGTCTGACTCATAGTCAATAGCACATAAGGTGGGGCTATTAATAACAGTGTCTTTGAGTTTGTCCATCACTACTATGTGTTCTGAACAGAACTCAAACAGAATGTTGTGCTTGGTCAAATGTGTGAGTAGTTTAGCAAGCTAAGCAAAATTTCAAATAAACATACAGAGGACACTTATAATACTGAGGAATCCTCTAACTTTAGAGACAGATCAACATGTAGGCTAGTCACAGATTTTCTGGACTTTTGAATCATCTGGCTCCCTTCCAGTGTAGGTACACTTATAGCCTAAGACAGTTGTATACAGTTGGAACACACACAGCTTTAGACTGGAGAACATTCTGTAGACTGCTTTGACTCACTGTATGACACAGTTTAGGTTGTGAGTGTGTTCCTACACAAATTGTTGGATACTAGGGTTTCTGGGAACAGTTTTGTATGTTCTGTCCAGAAGTTTGTATCTTGTAGTTCTGCCTTTGACATAGACATCATTAGTGTAGGGTTGTACTGTATTAGGAATTTTGTCCTGTAAAATAAAAGTAATATTACTGTGTATAATTTGAAAAGAATTAGTATAACCTATTAGAATAACAGTAAGTTGGAATGTTCTGAGTAGTGTCTGAAACATTGTAAGATTGTAAGAGTGTTTATTAAGAGAGTGTTGGTCAAAGGTAATAAAGAGATCTAGCACAGAGTAAATGGCCCTTCCAGAGAAGGATTCAACCACCTGTTCAATCATTAGAGGTATAGATGAGTCTTGGATCAAAACTCAGTTGAGTTCCTAGAGGTCATAGACTAGGTACAGAGACTTTCTGTCTTTCTTTACTATAGTAAACTATTAGGAACAGTAAGATGAGTTTGACAGCTTGTAAACTCTAGTGGCAATTTTGTCTTTGAGAATTTTCACAACTGTGTCAAGGTTTCCCTGTAGAATCTGAATGTTCCTTTGTACCTATAGAATATGTGGAACAGTCAGAATCAATATTGGATCAAAGTATTCTGGGTCTAGAGCACCTTTCTTGAGCTTGTTCCAGGCAAAGGTGTTCTCATACATTAAAATCAGGTTGATCAAAAGCTGGCACTCTTCTGGCTAGAGGAAGTTGTATGGATTAATGTTAAGAGCTTCCATACATTCTTGTGTGAAACAGTGTGTTAGGACAAACAGCTTGGAGTGTAATAGTAGTTCTAGCATGTTCTTTAATGGATCAGGATACTTCTGTCAAACAATCCAAAACTCTTCCAGGAGAGTTCTGGCAACTAGTCTAACCTTCTTTACTACCTTCTTGTATACAAATACATTTTCTCTAGGACTGTCAGACATGTATAGAACAAAGGGGTCTAATTCTAGGGTGGCTGACAGGGTGACTAGACAACCAAGGAGTGGATTGACTATGACAGAGACTAGTGTGTGTTTATTGTAGGATAGTGTGTGTGTGTCAGGAATTACAGCTTCAGTAGTATTAGAACTTGAATCAGAACACTGTTTGTCCTAAACACTAAGGGGCTGATTGACTAATATAGGAGTTGAGAGATTAGTGATTACTGTGAATCCTTGTTTGTCATGTTTCTACAGAACAGTTTGTGTTCTGGTCATAACTCAGTACTTCTGTTAACAATCTGAGGGATCTGATAGTGTTATGAATTGGTTACTGTTAATAAAGTCCTTTGTTTTGTATTCTGTAATAGTGAAGAATGGTTAGCCTAGAAGTGTCTTAAACAGGGCTTGATGAATGACTTGAGCTTGGAGGGTAATGTTGACTCTAGCAATATTGATCTTTATGTTCTCAACAGTACTGAGTGTTAGTACTTGTCTAGAGTTGGCAGTTTCAAGTATAATTGTAAGATCAGAACACAGATAGATTCTGAGACATTTCTATACATCCTTACAAATGATACAGAGTGTTGCTCCTTGGTCTAGAATACAGTAGATTTCTTCAGTATCTTTAAAGATGGCTTTAACTGTATGTAACAGTATAGTCTGTTCTGTAACCAACTCTAGGCTCTATGTGTACTGTAAGACTTGAGCTACAATTGCATCTTTGGAAGTTGTTAGTTCTGAGGGTTCTGTCAAGACAAGGTGTGTGGTAGTGTTTAGAACTTGCCTAGTAGATGACAGTTCCCTGACTTGCTTTTAGACATCAGGTACAATTGACAACAGCTCCTTTAGAGTAAGGCTGATGCTAGAGTCTAGAATGTGAGAGACTATCTGCTAGACAATGATAGGGTCTTTGATAGGAGAGAGATTATGGTACTAATGTGGTTCTAGTAGTAGTTTAGCAGTAGGCTTGTTAGTATACTTTAATCTGTTATACTTTAGGGCCTGGCTTACTTTAGCAAGTAGTACAGACTTTAGTTCTGGCTTAGGTTCCTTGTCCTTCTTCTTTAGAACACTTGTTATTCTGTATCTTAGAACCTCTACTCTGTCAAACTTGAGCTTCTTACTAGTAGTGACTTTCTTCTTCACCTCTCTAAGTAAGACTTTGAGTCTTTCAACCTTGTATTCTGCTTCTAAGACTTCTTCAATATATGTGGCTAGAATAGTAAACAATGTTTAGGATACTAGTACTGGCTTTGCAATTTCAAGGAGGGACACTATATGTAGTAGTGTGTCCTGTACATTTTGAGAGACTTAGGCATACTTTCTAGGGTTGGTTGTGTAATACTAGTTGAAACAATCCATGAGTAGTTAGCCTTGGATTGTTGACAGAACAAACAATCTGTTAGAGAGAACAACCTTTCCAGATGTGTTCTAGATACACTTTCTGTTACAAATGAACTCATTAACCTTTAGACACAAGTAAATGAAGTGTTTGTCTTCTCTGTAGAAGGAGCAGTTTGTATTGTAGAGCAGCCCTGTAGAATGAGTAGATTGTACAGATTGTACAGATTGTATACTTGTGTTTCCTACAAACAGGGAACTAGTCTTGTGTTCAAACAAGTCTAACTTGCTTTAGAATGAGTAGAGTGAATCAAGGATAGTGACTATGTTTGTATCTTCTTTCTTTATTAGAACAGTTCTGGAACTTGTTGTTCTAGATACATTGACTGTCTTTCCCAAGTATTGTAAAGCCATACCTCCCTACATAAGCTTGACAGTCTTAACAACTTTAGTGTATGTGTAAGTCATGTGACTGTTATAGTTAGGGTTGTAGGCTAGCAAACAGAGAGTTAGCTGATCTTTAAAGGCACCTGTAATACTGTTGAGGAACACTTTGTTCTAATCTTCTTCTGTGATTTCTTTCTTTGAGACTAGGAAGCTTACTATCTTCTAGAATTTGTACTAGTACTCTACAAACTCCTCTTAGTTCTGGATTCTAGTAACAGTCTATTGTTAGACCAGGATACAGAGGTCATTCTTTGTATAGTAGTGATCACAGTTGAGAGACAGGTATAATCCAAGAATTGCTACTCAAGTAGCTTACTAATCTGAGGCACTGTCTACAGCTTTAGGTATTGAGGCCTAGATCTCAGAATTGGATTAGTTAGTGTAATATTTTACTCTCTAAATAAGCTGTTAATTAGAAAGTTAGAACTCATCTCTAATCATTTCTACTTCTTCAAGGAACTGAGGCAGGTCCTACACATTGGTTCTGTTATAATAGAGAGTATCACAGCTTGTTTAGTGTAGGGGCAGGCCAGTCTGTCCTTGGATTGTAACTGGTAGAGTATTTAGAATGTTAGTTGTGACTAGCTGGCCACTCAGAGTACTGGCTGTAGCAGGCAAGCTACTCAAATTATTCTGTAAGCTCATCTGTTAAGACTAGGAACTTATTAGATTGTTCTGTATACTTGGAACTGTTAGAACAATTAGAATTGGTGGAAACACTAGAGTGATTGTGTGGTCCTCTTCTTGAACAGACAGAACAGGAGATGTAGAATGAGTAGAGTTGTGTATAAAGGTTGATAGAAACAAACTAGGGAACAAACTATGAAATGTGGATAGTAAAGCTAAGCTGGATTACTTAAGAGGTTGTACAGAAACCCTTTTAGAAACAGGACTGAGTGTGTAGGATACAGGTTGTGAGAGGTTACAGTCAACCAAATCTAATTCAGGTCCAGAATCTGATTCTTCTGTGATCAAGTTAGTGTACTCTCAGTAGTACTACCACCTGTTGGCTGCTTAGACTACTCAAGACACCTTAAGAAACCCTCCTTACAGTAGGCTCCAAAATGTTGATCTCTAGTACTAGTTGAGGTAGAAGAGGTCAGTTGAGTCTGTAAGGTACAGATACTGAGAGGAGTAAAGAGTGAGAAGGAATAGGTAGATCTGAGCAGAATGTACAAGTTCTAAAGGTGACAATTAACAAGACAAGAGTAGTGTAGAACAACAAAGCTGCACTTTAGAACAAGGTAATACAAGACAAGACAAGGTGAGAGGGAATGTTTACTAAGGAGACTGTCAAACTACACACTAAGAGTTACAGTAGGGAGTAACTTGATTGCTAGAAAGTACAAAATACATGAGAGTATTTATAGAAATTATTAGTCCTTTGTAGCTACTAGTCCTTTGTGAACAACTCTACTACTGTCTCCTTTGTATCAACCCATCCAGGACTCTAGATTCAAGTCCCCTTTGTATTAATCAACCAGCTGTCTGAAGGCTCAGAGTCTTGCCTTTGTGAATCAGAACTAGAGTCTAGAACCCAACTAGTCTGAATTGAGTAACTAAGACTATTGTGTAGGCAATGATGACATAATTAAAGGATTACTAATATGAGGATGATACAACTTTGATACAACTGAGCCCTTCTGATCAGAATGTATTAGAACATACATGTTGTATGAGTGTGACAGTAGGTAGACCTTACAATCCTTAGGTTGGAAACTCTTAGTTAATTCAATTGTATAGTCTTAGAGACAGTATTCAGAAAGCTGGTTGAATTCCTCTTTACTAAAGACTTTAGGGAACTCTTGGACAAAATCTAGCAGGCTGGGTCTACATACATTCTAGAGTAGAGTCATTCTAAGAGGGTTCTAGACTGGTTCTGTCTTAGATATCCTTCAGATTGACTCTGTTCTGCCTTGACTAGAATATGTATCTACATATCTATCCTAGTCAAAGAAGAACAACCAGTCACCTTCATTAGAACTGTTAGTAACATTAGAAGTGTTTACATCCACTTAGAACAGTAGTATAAGGTAGTTGTAAGACTCAGAACACTAATCAAATACAAGTGTCTACTCTAACTAGTTAATAGTAGGGTTGTGAGTCTTAAGCCATTTGAATCTAATAAAGACATCTGTCTTTCTAAGGTTAGTAACTCTGAACTTAATACTTTCCTCATAATCCTAAATAGTCATCTGTAGTTGAACAAACTTGGTGATTTAACTATTCCAGTTTAGGGTTCTGTCCACATTGTATACTAGAATTAGAAGTAGAACACATTAAGTAGGGAGGTAGTGTTCCTACACAAAGGCCTTATTAATACACAAACTAGTGTATCTACTGTCTACTAGAGCTATTGTTCAGATCTGGAGGGATTCTAAGAAGGGAGCTAAGAGGACAGGGACTTAGAGCTAGTACTTAGAACATTCTCAGATGAACTACTACTTGTTCTAAAGGGAACATACAGCTTGTACAACCTTATTGTTTAAGAGGGTAAGTATATACACTAACATTTCCTTATTAACCTCTCTCTTTCAACAAGGACAGACTTATGTTCTTAGCTGTAAACTCAGCTAAGGCCATCCCTACTTAATACTACAGACAAACTACTAAGTAGTGAATAGGGCTAAGTAGTGTTCTGAATGTTCTAAAATCTTAGAACACAGAAGTAGTAAGTCAGATTGTACAGATTTAGACTTGGATGAAGTGTAAAGAGAAGAATCAAAAGAATCAGAAGAAATAGGAGAACTATCTACTTTTGTTTTCAGCTTTTTTCTTTCTAATAAATAATTTTGTTAATTTATTTTTTCTGCTTTTTCTACTTTATTTACTTCTAATCCTACAGTGTCTATTGAATCAAAAGTAGCTATTAAAAAATCTGAGTCATAGCTCTTCAGTACCACATTCACTATTAGGCCTTTACAAAATCCTAGAGTACATAGTTAGAGTCTAAGAGTTCTAAAGTGACTTCTAGATTTGTAGAAAAGGCTTCTTACTACAAATCCTACTTATTACTCATTATTACTCTAATGACCTAATGAATATACTGTTACTTCTATAGACAGTCCTTAATTTAGTGCCCTGACTTTCTGTAGACAAAGTATACTCCTTACTTTTAAGCTTCTCTAATATTCATCAGAACAGATTGATTACAAATTACAGACAGATTGATCTGAGGGCTTAGAACTGTCAGAGCTAAATGTATGTGTAAGTATTCTGTACAGACTTGACACATCCAAGCTACAGCTTGGTTGAAGAAAATGGTGTGTATCTTCTACTTAGTGTAAGTAACCAGTTCTAGTATTATTCTAAGGATCTTATTAACCAGTTCTGAGTAAAGGGCTTTTTCAAGCATTCTAATAAGAACATTATTAAACCTAAGTGTAAATCCTACCTTCTAGGCCAGGATATTAAACTCCTGAAAGAAGGTATTAGTAGAACATTTGCTCTGTTACAGAGATACAAGCTTGTTCTACACATTGTACTTCTTATTCAGATTAATGAAGGAAGTACAGAGCTATTCTATAAATTCCAAATACAACTCATTGTTCTAAAGTTGGATCAGACTTCCAATCTAATAGCTTTCAATCTAGTTCTGAACCTAGGTGGCTGTATTACCTTCCTTTATAAAGGAGAGGACAAATAGGACACAATTGAGATCTGAGGATAGATCAGTCAAAATAGTAGCCACATATAGTTTGACTTAGTACTAGAAGTCCTCAAAGTGCTACCTATTAAAGTCTAAAGGGTAGGCTACATACACTTTCTTTCTAGAACAGTTTGTAACTTTCAGAACAATTAGAACAGGTTCTGAAGGGGCTGGGGGCACATAGTTGGCAAAGGCCTCTTAGATAGAGGTCTACATGTATTAAGCTAGATCTGCTTGTAACTACTGATCTGGCAGGACAGTAGGGGTGGCAGTCAGTATAGAAGGGTTTATGTTTATACTATAAAGGAATCAGTACTAAACTAAAAGGGGTAATAAATAGAAGAAGGGTGGCAAAAGTTTAAAAGGGTTTAGAAAGTTTAAAATTTAAAAATGTAAAAGGGTTAGGACAAAGAGAAGAGATCAACACAATAGTAAGTACTGATGCTTAAAACATAGGAGAGTTGTAGGGTGGTAATAGGGAGTCTGGATCTAATGTTAGTAACAGTATAGAGGGGACCCAAAGGCTCAGTAAGGGGACTCAGACTATAACTATCCTACACAACAGAAATACAGAATACAAGTACTAGAACATAGTCAGAACTTACAGAACAGGCAAAGAGAGAGAGTGAGACAAGGTAAAGTATATAGAGTAAGCCTGAGAGTACAGGACTACCTAGAGTAGACAAGATCCAGACTACAGGACTAGTCTGATCTTATATACTTATATATACTAAACTACACAAGAGTACTCAGAG
>NW_006760401.1:455798-474124 GCF_000271605.1 Fomitiporia mediterranea MF3/22 | reverse complement strand
ATGTATTAAGCTAGATCTGCTTGTAACTACTGATCTGGCAGGACAGTAGGGGTGGCAGTCAGTATAGAAGGGTTTATGTTTATACTATAAAGGAATCAGTACTAAACTAAAAGGGGTAATAAATAGAAGAAGGGTGGCAAAAGTTTAAAAGGGTTTAGAAAGTTTAAAATTTAAAAATGTAAAAGGGTTAGGACAAAGAGAAGAGATCAACACAATAGTAAGTACTGATGCTTAAAACATAGGAGAGTTGTAGGGTGGTAATAGGGAGTCTGGATCTAATGTTAGTAACAGTATAGAGGGGACCCAAAGGCTCAGTAAGGGGACTCAGACTATAACTATCCTACACAACAGAAATACAGAATACAAGTACTAGAACATAGTCAGAACTTACAGAACAGGCAAAGAGAGAGAGTGAGACAAGGTAAAGTATATAGAGTAAGCCTGAGAGTACAGGACTACCTAGAGTAGACAAGATCCAGACTACAGGACTAGTCTGATCTTATATACTTATATATACTAAACTACACAAGAGTACTCAGAGAGTATGAGCCACTAAGAATAATAAGCTATAAAGGATGAAAGAAAGGAAGGTCAAAGATAAAGGTACAAAGAATAAAGGGATGGACAAAGGGTAAGAGACTATAGAATGAACAAAGAATGAAGGAGTAGTTAAAGGAATAGAATGATAAAGTAAGGAAGGGTAGTAGTAAGAGTCAGTATGTATATAGTCTATAGACAGCACCCCTAAGGGACAGAAGTCCTAAGTTCTAGTACAGAAGGGTGCAGAACCCTCAGAACTGAAGGTACAAGAGTAGAGAACTGTAACAGAAACTCCTTAGACTACTGTAGGAACTAGTTTCCTACTAGGTATTTTTCTAGAGCCTCTGTAGGAGTAGTTAACCACTGGTAGAAAGTGAGAATTACTAAGATGTGTAATGATACAAAAAAGGAAATTTGTGTTACAAGTATAACTTTAGTCAGCTCATCTCAAAAAAATTGTAATTATAATGTTTAAATCAAATGTATTGCTTTGTTTTCTATACATATTAGAGTTGAAAATCATGTAAACTAAGGTAACCACAAAAAAAGAGGAAGAAATAAAGTAAAATTATATTAATAAACCTCTCATGGATTACTAATTATCTTAGTTTACCACACCCCTTTTTTGACCAACCTATAGTAGAAAGTAGTTATCTACTATGGTTAACTACTGAGTTACAGTTGAAAATATCTTATTGCATAATGTTGGGAGAGGCCTCAGACCTATACAATATGAGCAATATGCATTATGGTAACCGTGCGAAAACATTACTTAAGTAGGAACCCAAATTCGATATTACTTTTCAACTTATTTGAAGACATATACACTATGACAAGAAAATAAGCACATATCTAGAGTATCAAGAAAGACAACTAAGACAATGACAAGTACAGTAAATGTGTATATTACTGTAAAACTCAAGAAATAGTTTGTAATACAAGGAAATACAGTCAGAATCTGTAGAAACAAAAAGATAGAAAAAGCTAGTCAATACAAATAACTTTCCCCCACATATCATGAAGAGATCTTTGCTACCCTATCTTGGTCTTGTGGCAGCATTGAAGACATTGTAAGTAATGAAATGTCAATCAGAAACATTCTTTTTGTATTAAAGTACATCAGAGAACAATATGTGAGGCTTCTGGGTACAAAAATCACAACAGTAAGCAGTCTAATTTCCAAAAATGCTCAGAATTTTGCATAATTTTCTCACAAATCTTGATACAATATGCAATAGACTATTTTTGTGCATAATTCCCTTATCCTGAGCTGGGATTAGGCAGAAAGCTATGCAATATTCAATTTATGCATTATAATGTGATGTAATAAGGTATCTTCAACTGTACCCACTGAGTGGGTAACTCTTGTACACTAGCTCTGCCTGTCCGGAAAGTATTACGTAATCAGCATTAGGAGGTCCTTTCTTGGTTTGTGGAAAAACACAACCAATAATTGAGAAAGTGTAAAGTTGTGAATGAATAACAAGTTGTAATAAACAAGAACAAAAGTGTAAATGATACGAGCACAGAAAAAAAAACCAACGAGCTCAGTAGAAGTGGTTAGAATACAATAAAAATAATTAGAATCAAATAAAAACCAAAAATAATGCGGATATGTGGATATATAATACATACACTTTTGGACTTCTACCGTTACACTTATGCACGAACCTCCTCAAACACCTTCTTCCCGGACCCCATCCCCATAAACGGTAACCTCCTCCAAAATCCTCTCTTCCCACTCTTCTGTGAACCGGAATTCGAACTAGAGAGCGTCGCCGAATCCTCTGACCTCGTACTCACTCCTTCATGACTGAGTATCAACTTCTGTAATCGCATCTTTCCTTCAGAAGTCCACCACTGCTCGACTTCCAAATCAGCGTCGTACCCGTACTGTTCTCGATTCTTTTTTCGGTCTGCCCATTGGTTTGCGTTCTCCGTGTTTCGTGCTCTGTGGTGATGAGTTCCACTTCCCGTGCTTTTCGTTTCCGATCCAGTAGTAGCGGATTCATTCGAATCGGCAGCGTTGGTAGTATCAAAATGGGAAGAAGAAGAAGCAGCCTCCTCAACCTCCTCAGCCTTCATCGCCCTCCTCATACTCGCATCCCTCGCACTCTGCTCAGGCCCATCTGGTAAATGAAAAATATACCTATTCAACGTACTCGTCTCCTGCGTCATCCTCGTTCTCTCCATCCTCAACCTCTCATACTGCTTCAACAACATTAAAAGATGTCTCGTAGCAATACTGGGCGGACCGAGGTGAGAGAGTAGGTTACCGAGGACGGCAGCGTCTTCGATAGCCATTGCTGCTCCTTGAGCGCGGTAAGGTAACATTGGATGACATGCGTCGCCGAGGAGGACGAGGCGACCTGATGAGTGGACCCAGGATTTGAGAGGTTGGCGTTCGTCGATGCGCCAGATTAGTGTTCGGTCAATTAGTTTGAGGAGTTTTCGGACACTATATGCGGTATTTTTTGTGAAAATTAATATCTGTTTTTTTTTTGGTATTTGTATGCGTGGATCGTACCGAATCTCGAAGTCTGCAAAGTCTTCACGCATACGGTCTGCGTTCCCTTCGGCTGTATAAGATTCTTCGGCACCGTGGTCTGGATGGAGCATTACTAGGTTGTATTCTTTTTGTGCTCTCTACAATTGATGAGAACTATTAACACAAAATAATATTGAACGGGAGGGAAAACGCACTATGCAGTATCCCATGATATGTCTCCCCGGTCCCATCCAAGTCGTAAGCTCCGGCGTCTCCATAAGACTCCTCAAGTCCTCGTCTTCCAGCAAGAATTCTGCAGGTATGACAGCCCTATATGCAGCATCGCCCGTTTTCTGCGCCAAATCTACTCGTCCACACACAATCTGCCTCGACAAGCTATGCACCCCATCCGCACCCACAATCAAATCCGACTCGAAAATATCCCCATTAACAAGCGAGATTGCAACTTTCCCTCGTGCGTCCGGATGCGGGTCAAGAGACTGTACGCGTGAGTTAAGTCGGAAAGTAACATTCGTACACTCCCTCAATCGTTGAAGTAATATCCGATGCAAGTCCGCACGGTGCATATGATAATACGGCGCTCCAAACTCCTCCCTCACATTCTTCCCCCACTTCGTCCGCCCAACGACCTCACCATCCTTATACCGCCTAAACACCAACGCCTCCGGCTCCGACGCACATGCACTTAACCGGTCAGACATACCCCAGCGGTGAAGGAGCCGCGTGACGTTAGGAGAGACTTGTAACCCCGCACCGACTTCGCGGAGTTTACGCGCTGCTTCGAAGATTGTGATGTTGTGGCCTGCGTGTGCGAGACAAAGTGCAGCTGCGAGTCCGCCGATTCCGCCGCCGATGATGATGATGTCGAGGCAGGTGGCTGCTGTACGTCCGGCATACATGTTTATCTTTTCAGTGCCAGCAGTGCCATTGCCACTGCTGTTGGGAGTGAGGTCGACACCGTTTCGAACATTGCCAATAGACATGGATCTCGAGCCAAGTTATAAAAAAGGAAGAAAAAAGCAGATATAAGAGAAAACCAGAGAGTCAGAGAGACAGCAAGAGGGCAAAAAGCAAGAGAGACGACTGATGGGATGCGTTGAAGTAACGTAAGAAAGAGGGCCAGCACTTGATGATAGAGTAATTTACTCGCCGGGAATCGGGAGTGTCAGACGTCACTCAATTTGTTACCGATAACATGCCAAGTATGTCATTTAAATTACCGCAAATGCACCCCTACGTTTCGAGGGCAGACACGTTTCTCTCCCATTCCAAGAGTGCTTGCGTGTGCTCTGCGTTCCAGAGAAATATGTCGTGTAGATATGTTTGCAGATACGTTTCAGCCGTCCGTCCGTTCGATAGCCGACAGAATCGGGTTTCGCATGCTTTGCTCCGACTCCCGACCTCGCCGATTCATAGTGGTACACTTGCAGCTTAAATTGTATGTACGCATCTTCTCCCGTTAGCGGACAACCGTTATTTGGACGAATGGAAGCGGTGCAGCAGACAAATGTAGATCTCGAAGGCTCGGACACGTTATATTTTTATTTTCTCTATCCTAATGTCCCGCCGTCGGCCTCGGATACACGCTAACTCCAATCAACGCTCATTCAATAAGGCACGTGTCACCCAATGTCCTTCATAGCAACCAATTACTCATCAATTCAGTTCACTTTATCCTTCCCTATCTCCGTTATATCTCTTCCCCGTCTATTCAGCCCCTTCTCTTATCATTTTCATATTCCTATTGCCGCCCCTGATAAAAGAAAACAACCAGAAAGGCAATTCAACCGGTTAATAGTAAGGACCCCTTCTTTAACAGAAGCCAAAAGTTTCTTTATACAAACTCTGGCACAATTTAAATACTGTGAAATTACTTTTGTACACTGCTCTACTCTTAATAAGATTAATTACCAGTATACTAGCTTTATTTTCTTTATTGTTTTTAGAATCTGAATATAGCCAATTTGGATAAGATAACAAGCAGAGAAATATTTTATCTATTAACTTTGCTTACATGTACAAGAATGAAGTCCATATTTGTGATCAGAGCCCATTCACAGTAAAGTTTAAACCTGTGTCTTCCAGTCCCTAATTAATGAACAGTACTTCAAAGCACCTTCACATTTCTACTACTTCTATTGATATATATAATATATATCATGATGCAGTGCTTACTTTCAATAGTCACTTTTTAGGCAAATCCTGATTATAGTAAAACCCGAAATCACATTGTAGCTGTGCCCCTCAAAGTGTGTACTAGCAGGAGATAATCTATCGACACTCATGTTGAGCACACTCTGAGTATCACATTCATAGCCACGGCTAGGACGATACATAGGAACCTCAACGTTAAGATGGTGCCTCTGACAGCATTCTGTGCTGGCTCTCAACACTCCTTCACCCCTACCTCCTGTGCTTTATACCTAGCATGTCCACCCTGCAAGAGGTGACATCCAACAAGCTCACAATCACGGTCGTTGTGGAGAATACCTCTAATAATGGCACTATAGAAGAAAAGTGGGATGACATCCCAGAAGAGATTATGGTTCTTAGCACAGACGACATAATCTTGCGAACCCGCGCCATCGAAAACCAGATAAAGGCATGTACTCCTATAACTGACAACATTCGAGTATAGAAAACTCACATGGCAGATAGGCAATGCGATCAGAGAAAATACGATTGCAACACGAGCAGAATGTGATGAAGGAGAAGATTAGAAGTAACAACGCGAAGATTAAGCAGAGTAAAGTCCTGCCATACCTCGTTGGTAACGTTGTAGAGGTATGCGACTCAAGTCCTTTGACGAACCCGTTGCTCATCTGGAGACGCAGATCCTCGATGCGGACCCTGAAGGAGACAAAGACCTTGCACACCGAGATCTCAGTTTATCGTGCAATCGAAAATGCGCAGTCATCAAGACCTCAACAAGAAAGACAGTGTTCCTTCCATTAGTCGGCTTGGTTCGTGCAGAAGACCTCAAACCAGGAGACCTTATCGGCGTCAACAAAGACTCCTATATAATTCTCGATACCTTACCTCCAGAATTCGACACACGCGTGAAAGCCATGGAAGTCATCGAACGACCGACAGACACCTACGAGAACATGGGAGGGCTCGAGAAGCAAATCCAAGAACTTGACGAAGCAATTTTACTTCCGCTACGGCGCGCCGATAAGTTCAAGACACTTGGAATCAGGCCGCCGAAGGGTGTGCTCATGTACGGCTCGCCAGGAACTGGAAAGACACTTTTGGCGCGCGCATGTGCTGCACAGACCAAAGCATGCTTCCTAAAACTCGCTGGTCCTTCACTTGTGCAAATGTACACTGGCGACGGCGCGAAACTCGTACGAGACACGTTCGAACTTGCGAAGGAGAAAGCTCCTGCAATTATATTTATCGACGAATTAGACGCTATTGGGACGAAGCGATTTTGTTCGGAGACGTGCGGCAATCGGGAAGTGCAACGTACGACGTTGGAGTTGCTTAATCAGTTAGATGGGTTTAGCAGTGATGATCGTATTAAGGTGAGTCTTCATAACCTGCCAATTTTAGTTTCCTTTCCCTATGTTAGTCACATAGGTTATTGCCGCCACGAACCGAATCGATATCCTTGATCCTGCACTCCTTCGTTCAGGTCGCCTCGACCGGAAAATCGAGTTCCCTCTTCCAAACGCATCAGCGCGAGCAAGAATCCTCAGAATCCATTCCAAAAACATGACACTAAAGGACGACGTCAATTTCGAAGAACTTGCACGGAGCACAGCCTATTTCAATGGTGCGCAATTGAAGGCAGTTTGCGTTGAGGCAGGTATGACTGCACTTGGCATGGGAGCAAACTTAATCCAGCATGAGCACTTCCATTCTGGCATTGGGCAGTGTGAGTTATGGTTTCATGCTATCAATCTATGCATGCTGCTGACGTATTTCGTGGATTTAGTACAAGCGAAAAAGAACGTGGATCCATATCCCTTCGCTTAATGCTTGCCTCCTTGCCTCCTTGTTAGATTCACGTGTAGAGCAATTATGTGTTTTGACAGCCGTTGGATATTGTATGTTAGACTATGCGTGCAAACAATTCAATCAAAATCAGGTACTTCTGTAGCAGGGCATAACTAGTAGTTTTCACTCACAGTACACACATCCTCGATGTGGACGCGAAAGCACAGTAAGCATAAATAACAAATATGAAGTTCTATAGGTGGTCAGAATTAGTTAACCTGTCTATTACTACCTGCGTTTCCATTGTCCTCAACGACGATGGCGACAAATCGACGCGTAAGGAGGTTGAAGATACTCCCAAATATGAGCGCAATCAAGGTACTACTCATAATAATCACGTTGTACGGCATACTGAAGTCCGGAGTTGCGACGTCGACGAGTACTGCTGGGCTATATATTCGTCGACTTTGCTTTGACGAGTCGTTCCTGCCTACTATAAATATAGCTGGCGGCAGGTCCCATCCACGCTGGGCATCTGGAGGGTGCTCTGTATATCGCAAGAACGATTTCGTCACGTCCATCGACAACTCGACTTTTGATTCTGCAGGAACGGTCAGCTGTGCTTCAAGGAGTGTAGGTCGTCCATGGGCCTCAGGTGGCGTATACGATAAAAGCGACATCAGATCCTCTGCAGTTTGCGCAGTCAGTACTCTGGCCACGACAGTGAAAGGACATACACAAACCTCGCTTCTGGCCGTCGACTGTCAGGTCAAGCGTGTGAAGATAGAACGTAACTAGCCACGGCATTGTCTCAACGTAAAGCAATCGCAGGTCATGAGGACGATTGTTCCAAATTGAGACAGCTAATCGCCCTCGTGTTTGACTTGTTCCACTCAACGTCCTTGTCAGAAGAATATCAGACAAAGGAGCCACGGACGTTCCTAATGCTGCTTTTATCAGAAAGTGAAACAAATTACACGCTATCATCTTACGGTATGAAAATGCGTTTTCCGTTGGGTATCGGATGGAAACGTCCAGCGGTAAGGCATGGACTGAGGTCACAAGTTAGATATCATCAATATGAATGAAGCAGTACAGACCTTTTGCAATATTGTAGAAGGCAATGTTTTCTCGCACAATAAGCGGCTCTGGTGTGATCAAATACCCGGCATCTTCAGGTAAAGTCATTTCGACCTTACTTTCCGTCGCAACAGGACATGCCTCCGATATGGAACGATGGAACAACGATTGGAACGAGAAATCTATCAAAAGAAGACTTAACGAATGTCCACGGAGAATCAGCAAATATATTTACCTCGCTTTTGTTGACTAGATAGACGAACAGGATCAAATACAGATTGGACACTCATCTGGAGCTTGACGCCTTCCTGTTTGCTCCATGATACATGGATGCTCATTCCATGCCAGTCTGCATCGAACAATCGATGCGGATTGAGTAGAGATGCGATTCCCGCAGAAGACTTGCATGGAAGTAACTTGAGGAAAGGTGTTAAGTTCTCCGTGCAAACGTTCTCAGAAGGTAGTGATGCATATCGGAGTTTGTGTGTTTGGTTCGAGGAGAGTTTTGGAAGGTCGCCATCTGGCCGAAAGGCATAACTAGGAGATGTTGTTCGCAAGTCATCTAAAGATCCCATTGAGGCACAGAACAGTCCAGAGAACGCATTGCGGAGGCCTTTCCACCGATCCTCTACGCTGATTCTCCACGTCAGACAATTGCACATCTCCAGGTGATTCGCCAACACACCTCATCTGGTCAGAGTCACCCATCCATGCCCATAACTCTGCGCCGCTCGCAACTGCTTCATCTTCCGGATCACCCCATCTGCCATAGTCCCATTTTCCAGCATTCAGGCTTAGATGTGCTTCTGTCACGGCATACTCTCGAAGTACTTGACCCAAAGACAGCGGGAGAAGCGAGTAATGCTGCGCTAAAAAAAGAATGTTGCTCTACTCAGAACAATCCAGTTCCACAGAGATATGAATAACTAACGAGTATCTTCATCTAAGAGTGTTGTGGGTTCTCGAGGAACTGAGGTAGCCTGGGTAATGGTGAACAAGAACCGGGCTGCGACGCGTCCATCTCGAAGAGGCCGCACGGTCAAAGTCTCATTGAAGCTTTCCTTTGCTGCATTACTACAAAGAAAGGAAAGAGAAGTAAATAATAGGAGAAACAGCAAAGATGTTGGTGGCATAACTCGAAGTCGTTGATTCTTGAAGTCCATGAATCGAAACGGTCATGCTGATGTAACTATTATTTGTAATCAGAAGCTGGTCTTTCAGGTTTTAAATTTCACGATCACGTTCATCTCCTCGTGTACTCTCTCGCTGATGATAGTCAGACATGCTGCACACTACGATTAATCGTCGATTACGTTAATGCTCTTTGTCCTCAAGCTAACTCCTTAGCACACTTACGAGTAGTCTGTGCATTTAGTAATGCTTGGCTAGCTCACGGGTCAAGTACTGTACAAGGATGCAGTCTTATTGACGGATCAAATCAAATATCTGGCATCTATGTTCAAAACCAGCCTTTTTTATGCGGCGGAGCGCCTTGACCCATTACTACAGGTTCTATGGACTTTCCTGATATTGTTTCCTCTCACCCGATTTTAATATTCATTGGTAAATGAGCGTCAATCAACCTTCCATTTGATGAAAGCAACACGAAAGGAATAGGACAACAGGCACGCGGGGAACTCATGGCCAAAGCTCCCTTTATATCCACCTGTGAGAAGCTGCAAAACCTATTTAAATCCAGAAGGACATCAATAAACTGAAGACACCCCCAACCATGACCTCCACCTCCACAGGTGCTGACGTGGCCTTGACAGGTTTGCTCTTTATTCAAGCCATGATCGCGTACACATGCTGATATGCTTGGCAGTGATCAGTGTCTCCAACATAAAATGGGATTCAACTCGTCCACCAAATCTATATGTCCAGATCAAGTTCCTCAACGATAAGAGGTGGACCAAGACTTGTAAAGAAAATATTGCACCGAAATGGAATGAAGGCTTTTTATTCAAACGGTTAGCAATGTGTTTAAGGTGAACAGAAGTGTCTTTCTTATTTGCATGTGTAGATCTTTCGTGGACCAAAGGATAGCATTCGCCATTCAGATCAAGCATGACTCATCATATAGAAAAGAATGTGTAGGCAAAATTGAAATAGAGCTCGATGAGTTATTAAAGAGATGTTCCAATGGCAAGGGTGCGTGAACCGGGTCATTATCAGCATGCCGAAACAGTAATCAACCTCGCTAGAAACGGAGCTCTACCTCAATGCGCCCCATGGTTTATCGTCTACGAAAACTGCCGCCCTTCGTGTACGCTTAGAGGCCCTTGACGCGATGGCAAGTGCTAGACGTAGAGTTGATGCAGCAGAGCAAGCGATCCAAAGGGGTGGCTTCGCAACCTCAGCACACGCTACCGATTCGATTGCAGTTGGAGTAGCTGATGCTACCACTGACCATTTTGCAAAGCATGCCGATCTATACGAGTCCGTGGGAAGCCTCGTCTCGACGCTAGATGTGTTCGTTCGTGTTGTGGACAAATTATCACAAGTAAGTGTCTGCTTGTCTTTGATCATCGCAACGCAGTGCTTACTAAAAGATGTCAGATTCGCCCATGTGCCAAGTTCGCATGACATCTGGCTTCTACACTATACAAAGTATGTGCCATAGCCCAGGACGTAACATTGCTTGATGATTTCTACAGGGACTCAGGCATCAGTTTGAGGTTGACAAAAAGGTTGTCGAACTTGTGCACGCCATGATAGACGCATTCGACTTTGTCGAAAAAAATGACATTCTTCACGACAGGACAGACAGGCTCCAGACGACAGTTATTCAGCTCTTGAAGCAGACTGAAGAGTTTTGCCTCTTCATTCAAGAGTACACAAGTCGCAATATATTAAGTCTGTCTATGCTCTAATACCTTGACTGTTGTCGACTCATTGTATATCAGGACGAGTGTTCATGCAAAAAGCAGAAGGGACGATCGATAAATTTCTCAAAGCATTTCAAGCGTCCAAGTCCTCGATAGACTCTGGAATCCTTGTCCAAGTTGGTTTCGTTTCTTCGAGGATCTCTTTCAACGTCGATGCCTTGACCTCAAAGGTCAATGAATTGTCTTCTAAGTTCGATATCTCATGTGCGTAATACTATCGGCGCCACTTTTAACTACTATTGAATTCAGTAATCTAGTCCTGGACCGACTTCAACCGGAGAGGATGAGCGCATTTGATCGACCACAGTGCCTTCCCGGAACGCGCAGAAACATTATGGATGAGATTGTTGAATGGGTGTCATCGGGTTCAAATCAGAACGTGTTCTGGTTGGATGGCGTTGCGAGATCTGGCAAGAGCACAATTAGCACGACGATTGCGGAACACTTTAGTGCTATATCTCGCCTTGGGGCTCATCTTTTCTTCCAACGAGGAAAGAGTGAGCCCAGTGCGGTCATTCGCACACTCGCTTACAAGCTCGCCTTATTCGATTCTTCGATTGCCGAACACGTCATTGAGGCCATTGTGCAGGATAGTGATATTGCACTAGCTTCTGGAACGACTCAGTCCGAGAAACTCATTAAAATTCCTCTTGATCGGGTCGGGGAGGCTCTGCAGGGACCAGTCACCGTCATTGTCCTCGACGCATTGGATGAGTGTGGAACAGACAGCGGCCGAAGGCGCTTGCTCGAACTGTTCCGAGAAGGACTTCCTACTCTTCCCGAGAACTTCCGATTCCTTATTACAAGTAGAAAGGAGCTGGACATCGATCAAGCACTATCTTCTCAGCCCGAGTCCGTTTGTGCCGTTGAATTGGAACACGATTCAGTAATGTGCAAGATCGACGTTCTCCGATATATTGATTACGAGATGCGCAAGGTATTTACGAAAAGTAAATTGGAGACAGTGCACGATTGGCAATTGAAGATGGAACGTCTTGGAGACGCAGCAGGTGGACTTTTCATCTGGGCATCGACAGCGGTCAAGCTGGTGGATCGCGACTTTCCTGCTCGGAGACTAAACCACCTCGTATCCAAGTCGCAATTACTCTCCGCTCTCGACACCTTGTACCGTACTGTCCTCGAAACCTCGGGCATTTCATTCGATGACGAAGAATCCAGGTCCCACTTTTCCCAGGTCCTTGGTCTTATCCTTCTTTGTAAAGTTCCATTATCTGACGACGCAATTGACGGGATACTTGGATATTCGGACGAAGATTCTTCACGTCTTGTCCTTTCGCGATTGCGATCTGTGCTTGCGTACACTTCAGGAGAACCTATCCGATTTTGCCATACGTCCTTCCGCGACTACTTGTTGGCTCCAGGGCGCGAACGTGACGACTGGTTCATCAATCTCGAGTTTCAGAAGACTTTAGTCGCCACGCAATGCTTCAGTGTCATGAAGAATGGACTCCGCTTCAACATCTGTAATCAGGAGTCGTCATACATCCTTAACGATCAGATCCCTGACCTTCCGGATCGCATCAAGGAAAATATTCCTCCCACTTAGAATATGCCTGCCTCTTCTGGAGTCAACACCTACATGAGGCTCAATTCTTAGACGTATTGTTGGACGAGCTGTCAGATTTCCTTGATGAACGTTTACTATATTGGCTCGAGGTGATGAGCCTCTTGGAGAAGGTCGAGATTGCTAGCCCGGCGCTCTTTCGTGTCATGAACTGGGTCTCGGTGAGTACGTAGATGTATTGCCGGACCTGAACCTTATGTTCTTCCCCGACCAGTCACACAGCGCCGACGTGTTAGCCTTCCTCAGAGATGCACGTAAACTAATTACTGTTTACTTGCCTGCTATTTCGCAATCGACGCCACATATATACGTTTCTTTCCTTTTATTCGCATCGATGGACTCAAAATTTTTGATGCATCATTTGAAATGTGATCTACCAACTGTACGAGTAGAGCAAATAGGTGTGAAGCAGCGGTCGCCGTTCTTGAAGGAGCTTACGGGGCACTATGGCGCCGTAAGGTCCGTTGTTTTCTCGCCCGACGGCACTCGTATTGCCTCTGGCTCCGGCGATGGGACGATCCGAATTTGGGACGCAGAAAGCGGGCAAGTCATTTCCGGTCCATTTGAAGGGCACAAAGACTATGTATGGTCTGTCGCTTTCTCGCCTGGCGGCGAACGCGTTGTTTCTGCATCCGGGGATGGGACAGTTAGGATCTGGGACATCGAGAGTGGACGGGTGATTTCTGAGCCTTTCGAAGGGCATATCGGTACTGTTTTTTCCGTTGCTTTCTCCCCGGACGGGACGCATGTCGTCTCTGGATCGTGCGACAAAACTGTCATGATCTGGCACGTTGAAAGCGGACAAGCCGTCAAGCATCTCGAAGGGCATGTAGGCGTTGTGACTTCTGTTTCTTTCTCTCCTGACGGAGGGCACATCGTCTCTGGTTCCCGTGACAAGACCATTCGAATTTGGGACTTCGTGAGCGGGCAGTCCATTTGTGGTCCTCTCGAAGGCCACACAGACATTGTCTTTTCAGTTGCTTACTCTTGGGACAATATACGTGTCGCCTCGGGCTCCCGAGATGCCACAATTCGAATATGGGACGCCGAGGGTGGGGAGTGTATTTCCGACCCTTTCATAGGCCATACTGCTGCAGTAAAATCCGTCGCTTTCTCACCGGACGGGAAACGCGTCGTCTCTGGTTCTGCTGACAAGACAGTTCGAGTCTGGGATGTTGGAACTGGGCAGGTCGTTTCTGCGCCTTTCGAAGGGCATACTGGCTCTGCAGAGTCTGTTGCATTCTCCCCGGATGGAACCCGCGTCATCTCAGGCTCTGACGACTGCACGATCCGCATCTGGGATGCCGAAAGCGATGAGGCCAGTTCTGGGCGTCTTGAAAGACATGCAGAGGATATAACTTCTGTTGCTATCTCGCCCGACGGAAGACGCATCGCTTCTGGCTCTGCTGATAAAACTATTCGACTCTGTGACGTTGAAAGTGGACGATCTGTCTCAAGTCCCCTTGAAGGGCACTTAGGCACGGTCTGGTCTGTTGCCTTCTCGCCGGATGGAAGACATGTCGCTTCTGGCTCCGCCGATCACACGATCCGTGTGGGACGCCGAAAGTGGAAGGGTAGTTTCCGAGCCTTTCGAAGGGCACACAGATTGGGTCTTGTCTGTCTGCTTCTCGCCTGACGGGAAGCGCATTGCGTCCGGATCCAGTGACGAAACACTCCGAATCTGGGATGTCAAGAGTGGGCAGACGATTTCAGGTCCTTTCAAAGGGCTTGAAAGCTCAGTTACGTTTGTTGCTTTCTCGCCTGATGGGAAGCTTCTGGCTCTTACGACAACACAATCATAATCTGGAACGCTGAAAATGGCGACGTAATTTCCAGGCCGTTGAGGAGACACGAAGGTTGGGTTCTGTCAGTAGCCTTCTCACCCGACAGTACGCGTGTTGCCTTTGGTTCTGATGACACAATCATCTCGATCTGGGATGTCGAGAGTGGAGAGATTGTGGCTAGGCCTTTTGAAGGACACGCGTCGTCGGTTGTTTCCGTTGCTTTTTCGCCTTACGGAGACGAAATTGTCTCTGGCTCTGAAGACGCAACAATCCTAGTCTAGGACGTTGAAGGTGAACAGACTCTTTTCACACTGTTTGAAGGCTATAGATTACTTATCTGGTTAGTTGCATTCTTGCTGGATGGAAAACACATTGTCTCTGGCTCTCAGGATCACACAACCAGAGTGTAGAATGTAGAAGGTAAGACCAGCATTTTTCTTACTCAGCAGTTAATGTTTGATTCCTTGTCTCTTGTCTTAGTTTACAATATTGTAAAATATACTTACTTTACTAGTTCTAATCCTTAGGAATAGTAACAGAATAGAGTATAGAGGGTAAGACTTGTAGACTTGTAAAGTAAGAGGGTAAAGGAGTCCTACTTTAGTCAAGCTACAAGTGTAGCCTAGTAGATTGGTAGTAGAGTACTTTCAAGTACTAAGTAACTTAAGTTAATAAAACTATCTTTTGAGAGCCAAACTGGCCTCCTTATATACCTTTTACTAGAGTAATGTTACTCTAGTAACTTTAGTAACTCTCTTTACTATTGTTCCTATAAAGTAGAGCTAGCTAATTCTTTAGACTGTATACTACACTAGTTTGTGTCTTCTATTAATCTACTAACACAAGTTTGTGTCTTCTTGTATTCTAGATCAATCTTCTAATAACTCCTTTACTATATTATTATGTTTTCTATACTTCCTCTCATACTTCTAATAACTCCTTATAAGTCCTCCTAACTAGTTATACTGTGTAAACTGTATAATACTTTTCTTATAAAGTAGAGCTTTCTATTGTTCTTATAACTCTGTCTAACTCAACTTATACTTCCTGTATATTAGTTTGTAATACACTTTCTTATAAGGTAGAGTATTATAACTTCTAATGACTCCTTTATAACTTTTGTAATATAAAAGGCTGTACTTCTGTACTACTCCTAGAACTTACAATCAAAGTTCTAGACTGTTTTGTATACACTCTAGAACTGACAACTAATGTTCTAAATCTTCCCCTAAGTCTTCTTTAATAGACTTAGTTTAGGAGACAATTATTCTTATTAACTTTTAGTCTTATCTTTATACTTCTGTATTTAATCATAAAACTTACAACTAAAGTTCTAAATTGTCTCATATATTCCTCATGTTGTCCTCATATAGTTCTTATGTTTATAACTTTATTACTTTCCTATCTGTATAAGTAAAGTGTATAAAGGAGACTACTTTCTTATAGTCTCTCCTTAAAACTCTTAGTTCCCTTTCTTTTACTAGTACTAGTCCTCCTTAAGTATAAAGTTTTAGAGTATTGACTCTAACTCTTTACTAGCTTTGATAGTCCTTTGTCTTTGTATAAAGAGTTTCTAACTAACTATATAGTTTCTCCTTAAGTAAGTATAATATTTTTCCTTTTATCTCTTCAGGTTTTCTTTTAGTCTTTTCCTTTATACTTCTTACTTTAGACACTATACTCTTTCTAGATCCCCTCTCTATATAAGCATTCTAAATGACTTGTCTTTAGTTAAGGTTATTAAGTAATACTGTGTTAGAGTATATGTTTAACCTTAGAGAGATAAAGACCTTGTTTACAGGTTTTGTTACCTTTTCCTAACTGACTTAGTACTTACTCCTTCCTGTCCCCTCTCTCTACTAATAGATTAATCACCTATTAGTAATAATTAGAGGTTAATAATACTAAGCTGAAGTTCTTACTAAGTAGGACAATAAAGGTAGCCTAGTTAATCTAACTAATCTTTAGACTTGTAACTAATAGAGTTTTGTATATAAACTACTTAGTTCCAAGTTTTGAGTTAGGCTTTCCAAACTTAGTTACTATATTTTACAATTCCTAACAAATATAGATCCTGTCTCTGACTAGACATTAGATAAGGATAGGTGGATACATTAGTATAGAGAGTTATTTGTGTAGATTCTACCTCATCTACAGACAATACTTTAATAACCTCAGAATACTACAGTTCTTAGTTGTGCATTCTTAACTAAGTTAGACTTTACAAATGCTACTATTGGCAAAAGGTGGCAGGAGTGTTTTAAACTACCTTAGTAATAACACAATCTTGTTTCTTAGTCAAAGTAACTTATCATCACTAGTTTTACTCACTGGAACCTTGCTAATTGTTTGTTATAAATAATATATTAGTTGTAATTACTATATAGTATATACAAATTGATTTCAATCAAACTCTGGAAGTTGTGTGTAGTACATGGAGCATATATATTTTACACCCTACCTTGCCAGACAATAATTTGAACTGAATATAAGTATGTGGGAAGCTCTTCTGTGCCCAAAAAGACAAAACTGTTTTATTAATGAGTAGAGGGGAAGCACACAACGTTGCTTTTGAGGTTGTTCGAGGATCGGGTAGTAAGTATTATGTAAGCAAGGATAGCCTTCTTCAAAAGGAACCGTTTCGAACGAACGCTTCATTTTTCTTTCTTTCAGACAGTGCGCCTTTGTTATATTAAGAAGATTTCCAAACATGCTCACTTTCCACATCGTCGCATTTCATTTCTTACCGAGCCTTTGTCAAGCAGACATCAATCAACACAAGCAAGATAAAGGATCGAATATCAGGCTTTGGGAGAATCAACACTTCTATCCCTCGTCATCCATAACTTGAATGCAGTTATTGTACAATGCTCTTAGCACCTTCCATGGCCTCGACTTCCACAGCTACCCACATTTTCATGACATGTCTGTATCCCTTTGTTGTTTCTGCCCTATTCCTGCGTCATACTGATGCACCTTCCAGTCGTTCGTGCCTCTGAAGTGGAATGGCATCGAACTCTCCACAGTAGTCTGCCCAGCCTTTATGTTCAGGTTAAGATCAACAATAAATGTAGGCAAACAAAGACTGTCAATAAGAGCTTATCACCCTATTGGGATGAACGTCTTTCATTTGGACTGTAAGCGAATCATTTATTCACTACAAGATGCAGTTTAACTAGTTACCTACAGACCGTCCACAGACAGGAAAGCTGATGTCAGAATTCGGATTATACACAAATCACTCTTGAAGGATAGTTGTGTAGGCAAGATCGAAGTCGAGCTTAATGACTTATTGGCGATGTGCACTGGTGGCAACGGTATGTGATTCGGCCCCCTTAGTAAAGCAGAATAAGTAGTTTATTTATAATAAATTGAGTATGTAAATTAAGTATTAGTATATCTAACTATAATAATAAGTCTACCAAGTCTATATGTCTGGTTTTGAGGCAAGGAAAATTCAGACATTAAGATTATACTAATTACTGAAAATACACATTTTGTACTATATCTTACTCAATTTGGACTCATTTCTCACCATTATTGTTAGTATATGAAAAGAAATTCTAAAACTATGGATTTAGCAACTTAGATCACACTTTTTGGTTGAGTTTTGACTGAAACATAGGTTTTTTTTGTATTTTTGAGCTAAATGTGACAATACTTATGAAAAAGGCAGTACTAGTAATTGATGCAACAGGTACGTTGGTGATGTGTGACACAATGCAACCCAACCAATGCTGCGTGACGGTTGCACTCTCACTCACTCAACACGCAGTGTCTCTCATCCACCATGTCTGCTGCAACTCCAAGCGATCATCAATACGTGGTCTATCTTGCACACGACAGCACATCCAGGCCCCGTCTCATTTCTGTTCCCAAGAATGCATCCGTGCAAGACCTGGAATTTGCTACTCGTCGTGACCCAGGCTACCAAGACTACTTGGGGTACAAACCCGTATTCCTTTATAAGGTCTTCTTCGACGTCTCCTATTCTGTCA
>NW_006760401.1:441691-451206 GCF_000271605.1 Fomitiporia mediterranea MF3/22 | reverse complement strand
GTCTGGTAGGCCTTAGTCTGTTAGTATGTATTACAACCAGTCATGTACTTCAGAATTTCCCTCTACATTCTAGGCCACTAGTAGTTCCAAGTAATGAGTTCCTGTGTTTTGTGTTAGCCTGGATGTCTTACAGTCAGATTGTTGTGATGAGCTCAGACAATGTCCTCCTACAGTTTCTAATCCTTTAGAACATACAGTTGGCCTTCCTAGTAAACCTGTCCATCCTCATCCTCCTCCTAATCCCTTGCCTGCTTCTCTAACTGCTTCACTACAACCTGGTCCTGTGTGTGTCTCAGAGCTTACTATATGTAAGTAATAAAGTCAACATTCTCAGATTTGAGTCAGATCTCTTGGATTGTCTCAGACACAAAACAGGAATTGTCTAAGAGAACAAGATTTTTGTTATTATTCTCCCCCCTTTCATGACCTACTTGTCTTGAGAGTAAATCAGCTTTTGTTATTTGTGTTCTGGGTTTGTGAGTCAGTACAAAGTTAAAGTCCTACAGTTCTAACATCCAGCAGGCTTAGTAGTGGTTAAGCTTTTAGAGCACCCAGAAGTACTAGAGATTAAGGTGATCACTCTAAATCTCAAACTTCTGTACAGTACTAAGGAGATATTAATACTACTCTTCCAGGGAACAGACAATTGTAAGGAGTTTCTTATTATAGATAGGGTAGTTCTGTTCTGTTACAGAGAGGGATTCTGATCAGAACACTATCAGATACTACTTTCTGTCAATGAACTGGAACAGTACTACTCTATTTACAAAGTCAGAAGAGTCAGCTTTAACTCAGAACTTGTCTACAACTGTTGGAACTACTAATACAGGCTTGCTAGTGATAGCCTACTTTAGGGACTCAAACACAAACTACTACTGATCCTCCCATTACTAAGGAACATCTTTGCTGGTGAGATTGTGAAGAGGCTGGACAATAGTACTAAAGCCTTAAATAAAGTGTTAGTAGTAGTTCACAAACCTAAGGAATGCTTAGACCTGTTTCAGGTTCTGAGGTTGTAACCAGTTCTAAACTACAGTTACCTTTGCTAGATCCATACAGACCTCTCCTCTACTGATTACAAAGCCTAGATAATCCACTGACTCCTGTGTAAAAGAGTACTTTGCTTCTTAGAGGAACAGTTTATTATCTCAGAGCTATTGTAGAACTGCTCAGATCAGTTAGTAATAGTGCTCAACTGTCTGAGTGAAGATCAGAATGTTATCTAGATACACACTAATGTGCTCCAAGTCAATCAGATCTGTAAGGATGTGATTCATGAATGACTAGAATGTTGTGAGCAAGTTAGTTAGTCTAAAGAACATTATAGTTAGTTTGTACAATCTATAATTGGTTCAGAACACAGCCTTCTACTCATCTCTGTCTTGGATCTGAATATTATTGTATCCTTATCAAATGTTCAACTTAGTGAAAACCCTAAATGTATGTGTCTTATTAATGAGCTCCTGAATTAGAGGGATGTTAGTGTGTTGAGGTTGCAATGTTTCCTAAACAATAGGAAATATTCTTCTGTAGGTTTGCATGCCACTCACAAGGATACTAAGAGTTAGTCACACTAGTAGGGGTTCAGTAGACTCTACTCATAGTGTGTAGGTGTTGATACGAGTCGACTGTGTGTAAGTTCTTGATGAGCTTCATTGTCCTTAGATTGAAGTAATATATATACTATCTAATATTGTATGTCTCAGATGTATGTCTTGGAAGACATGTCTCAGCAATAGTGTATATTTGCAAGACGTTTGTGTGATTTGAGACATATGATACATTTATCTGAAATAAATGTTAACACTCTCCTTCAAACTTATACTAGTTGATCAGACTAATATAATGTTTGATATGTGTTTGTCTGTTGTTTTTACTAATATCATTTACATTTGCAATGTAAATGTTTTGTTTGCTTTGTATATTAAGTCTACTGTAAGTGTTATGTTTGTCTGATGTATTATTATTACGTTTGATGTAATAAATCGATTGTTAATTCAATTTTGATTGCTAAGAGAGCTGCAGGATCTCTTTAGTGTTTGTTCATTTGTAGTTTTATTATTATTACTATTATAGTTGTCACTATAATGTTTTATCATTCGTATGATAGTATTTTTCTTGTTTGCAATATAATATGATATGATATAACTTTGTTTTGTTTGTTTTTCATGTCATATTGTTTGTTTTGTGTCATAGTATGTTTATTTTATCATACTGTATTGTTCTGCAGTTGTTCCATTATTTGCTCTGTTTGTATTCATATTATTATACATATAGTTCGTTTTGTATTCTTACACTCAAAGTGTAATTATCATTGTAATTCGTTTGTATTGTTTTGTTTGTATAGTTAATACTATATTTAATAACAATGTGTATGTTATTAATTTGTTCTTGTTAATTCGTATTTTTGTGCATTTGAATTGTGTTACTAGTAGTTTTTCCACTTTTACTTTCACAATGAAACTGTTGAATCATGCCTGTAAAATGTGCTGTCAATGTTATTATGATGTCCTCTATTCATCATGTATCATCTTTGTTTGTATTCGTTTCATATTCATACTTTTTAAGCATTTAATAGTAGTTCTATACCTTTATATTGAAGCATTGTATCATTTGTAATTCATAATATCATTTATGATATGTCAGAGTGCTTCATATCAAGGTTGATTAAGGTTTTATTTGTTGTAATTTGTTTTATTTTATCATCTGACTGTTTGTAAGTCTGTTTAGGCACATTATTTATGTTTTTAAACATATAATACGTTTGTATTGTTTTGCTGTTTTGCAATAGATATATTTAATATTAATATATGTGTGTATTGTGTTTGTTATCAATTAATGTGTCCTTTGACTTTTACAAACTATAACATTATTTGTATGTTTGTATTGTTTTATTGTTGTGATAATGTTTTATTATCATTGTATAGTGTTATTTGATTAATATATTACTTTGTGCAATCATAATATGTGTTTGTTGTTTTTATTTTGTAGATAGATGAAATAGTGTATCTTGCAGTTCTATTTTTCATCATATATTGTAATATTCGTTTGTTTATCATTTATTTTGTATCAAATTCTGTTTGATATTGTTTTAATTATTATATTTGCTTTATTTGCTGAATATATGCATGTGTTTGTTATGAAATATGAATTTATTTCATTTATTTTGAGTGTATTGCTCATTTTTGTTCATTATGATTGACATTATCTTGTTTGCTTTGAAAGGATTAACGTTTTGATTACTGTTACGTCTGTTGCTTCTTTTAATTTTAGCAAGTGCTTTGTGTGTCTAGTGTAGATTGCTTTGGGAATATGTGCCATTTCTTGGCTTGTCTGGATTATTTCCCAGTTATATGTCTGAATATTATTTTGTTTACTTAGTTATTTGTTTACTATTATGTCCTGTATGTTAGGGAATAAGTGTTGGAAGTTTCGTGTGATGCATAATTGTTATTTTTGATATAACATACATTCTGTTGCAGAAGACATAGTTCTGTTCTATAATTCTGTATAGTTTGATATGCACCAGAGATGCTTTTCTGCTCAACATTGTTGCATGTAGTGTACTTCTCTGTGTTTAGGTATATAATCTATAATATATTCTTTCATAATTTGTTCAATAGTGTTATGTATAGTGTAACCATCAAAGTTTTTAGAGAAAATGTCTCTTGTGTAGGTATTTTATTGTCAGATTCATTGGATTGAACAGATTCACTTGTTGGATTGAACAGATTTGCTTCGAATTTGTTGTAATAACTTTATAATTGTGTTTTGTAGGATGTACAAGGTTAAATAGTAATGTAGTCAATATTTCTGCATCATTTAATTGTTTGCTATGTTTTGATTTATTCATTATGTTTTATGTTTTGTGAATATATACTGTTATTACTCCCCTTCAATTTGAGAAGGTTTGCCTTGAGTAATTGGCTTTTGTGTTTAATTAGTTTGTTTGTACGTTTTCATCATTCTATTATTCGTTTAAGCATTTGTATGTGAATGTATGTATTTTGTTTTGTCTAATACTTTTGTATTGTTCTAATGGACTTATGTGTTTAATGTTATTCATTATCTTTGTCTGATTTAGTTATTATTTCTTTTTGGCATTTATACTAATTGTTATTTGAGTTTATACTCAAATAGGTTGTATGTATGCTTGTGTATTTTGTTTGATTATTATGTGTATGTCTGAATAGTTTGTTATTTGGATAATTATAATCTATAGTATTATTTAGTAAAGATAAGTTTGTGTATTTTGTCTGTTATATTTGCATACATTGTGATGCATTATTTCTATTTGCTCAGTATCATTTGTCTTTCGTTTGATGACAAAATTATTCAAGCTATTGTGTCTCGTTTCTGTTCTGTTTATTAATTTTATTCTTTTGTGATGGGCACAAGCTTCAAGCAAGGCTGTTAATGAAGAATACACTGTTATGATATTGTTTGAACTTCAAATAGTTAATGATATTCATTATGTATTGATTATAGATATATTCTTTGTGAATAAATATCTTTCTGCCATTTGTAGTGATCAATTAAATCTGTCACACATTGTGTTTAATCATTAGTGAAGCATCTGATCAAGTTCTGAACTTATGTTTGTTTCTTTTGATTTTGTTCTGATGTTTGTTTGTCTTTTGTGTACTTGGCAGCAGTGTTCTTTTCTGTTGCTTGGCCCTTCAGACTATCCAATGTTAGGCTCTAATGTTTTCAAGGCATTAGTTATTTTGTTTTGTGTCTGTATTATTGTATTTCGTCAAGTTTTTAAGTGACATTTAATTGTTTATAACATTTTGTATATTAATGATAGTTTTTCAATGTGTCCAAAATATGTTTATATTGTTTAAACTGTTTGTATTAATCGTATTGACTTAATACTTTGTTATCATGTATATCTTATTGATATATAATATTGTTACAATGTATTTGTAACTATTGTTTGTTCGATTTTTGCATTGTAATAGTAATTGTGCAAGGTATAAGATATGTATTCATCCATATAGTTTATAATGTTGATATTATGCATATATGCATCATTATATTGTTTCTTTGTTTGTAGTGTTATAGTTTAATTTAATTTAATACTTTGTATAAGTATATATGTTTGTTATTATATGTTTAGAATGTTTGCAACATTGTTTTGTATGTTTTATTAATTGTTTTTATCATTGTTATGTGTTCATTCAATTGCATTTGCATATAACTTTGCATTATTTAATAAATAATAGTTTTATGTGTTTGATTACATTATTATTACTTTATACGTTTGTATATTTGTATATCTATACAATATGCTTTATTATTTCATTGTATACATTTGTATATCTATACAATATATTTGTATTTGGTAAATATATGTTATTTATCATGACTGTGTGTTTGTGATAGTATAAATTGTTTTTATATTTGAGTTATTATTTTTTAGTCACATTTATACTCTTGTTTTCATATTATTCGTTTGTCTAATCATTATTAGATTGATTGTACGTTTGTAATAGTATTTCTTTATATTGTTATTATGCTTTGCTAGCATTATTCTTTTGTTTATAGTATTAATCATTTGTATTATTGAAGAATATCAAATGTTTGTTTGTTATGTGAGATGTTATTATTATAACGTATCTTTGTATTGTAAGATGAAGTAATTCAGTGTTTGGATATAGTATTGCTGGGTATTCATTGCTTTTAAAGCAACTAATCTGTCCGAAGTTATTTTAATAAATCAATGCATGTTTGGGATGCTTAGACAGGTGTGTCTAGGTCCTTGTAGATAATACGTTCCTTCTACAAGTATTGTAGCATGTCTTGTTGTATAAAGCAATTGTAGTCTTCAGGACAAGACAATTTGCATTTGGTATGCTCAGATAGGAGCACCAAAGGTTTGTAGACGAGTAGAATAGATTGTACATGTAGAATCAAGTGGATTCAGTGTTAAATGAAGTAGTTTAATGTTACTTATCAAGTATAATATGATTGAGTGTATCAAATCATTTGTACTATGGTGTATAGTACACTAAAGCATTCAAGATGACAATTGTAGTGTATATAGTCATGCATATAACTACTGAGGGGGAAATCATAATTGTGAAGACAATGATTTTGAAGCATTGCATTTGTAGAGGGTAAGGTAAAAGCATAGTAACAATGTAGATATGAGCAGGGAGTGTAAGGCTCATAACCTGTTAGTGTGTTGAGGTTGTAATGTTTCCTAAACAATAGGAAATATTCTTCTGTAGGTTTGCACACTACTCACAAGGATACTAAGAGTTAGTCACACTAGTAGGGGTTCAGTAGACTCTGCTCATAGTGTGTAGGTGTTGATACAAGTCAACTGTGTGTAAGTTCTTGATGAGCTTCATTGTCCTTAGATTGAAGTAATATATATACTATCTAATATTGTATGTCTCAGATGTATGTCTTGGAAGACATGTCTCAGCAATAGTGTATATTTGTGAGACATTTGTGTGATTTGAGACATATGATGCATTTATCTGAAATAAATGTTAACAAGGGAGTAGGTACTTGTTTTTGACAGTACCCTCATTAAGACAACAATAATCCTGGACTGGGCAGAGCTTCCTATCTTTCTTTTTGACAAAGAAGAAAGGGGAGACTATAGAGGACTTTAAGGGTCAGATCCAGCTGTTCTAAAGATTTTCCTGAAGGAACTCATTGAGTGCCTCCTGCTTGTCTCTGTTGAGTAGGTAGACTTTACAATCCTTGAGTTGGAAACTCTCAGTCAATTCAATTGTATAGTCCTAGGGACAGTGTTTAGGAAGCTAGTCAAATTCCTCTTTACTAAAGACTTTGGGGAACTCTTGGACAAAATCCAGCAGGCTAGGTCTGTATGTGTTCTAGAGTAGAGTTGTTCTGAGAGGGTTCTAGACTGGTTCCATCTCAAACATCCTTCAAATCAACTCTATTCTGTCTCAACTAGAATATGTATCCACATATCTATCCTAGTCAAAGAAGAACAACTAGTCACCTTTATCAAAACTGTTAGTAACATTAGAAGTGTCTGTATCTACTCAGAACAGTAGTACAAGGTAGTTGTAAGACTCAGGACACTAATCAAACACAAGTATCTACTCTAACTAGTTAATAGTAGGGTTGTGAGCCTTGAGCCATTTGAATCTAATGAAAATGTCTGTCTTTCTAAGGTTGGTGACTCTGAACTCAATACTTTCCTTATGATCCTGAATAGTCATCCATAGTTGGACAAACTCAGTGATCCAACCATTCCAGTTCAGGGTTCTGTCTACATTGTATACTAGGATCAGAAGTAGAACACATTGAGTAGAGAGGTAGTGTTCCTGTATGAAAGCCTTATTAATACACAAACTAGTGTATCTACTATCTACTAGAGCTGTTGTTCAGATCTGGGAGGATCCTGAGAAGGGAGCTAAGAGGATAGAGACCTAGAGCTAGTGTCTAGAACATTCTCAGATGAACTGTTACTTGTTCTAAAGAGAATGTACAGCTTGTACAGCCTTGTTGTCTAAGAGGGTAAGTATATACACTAACATTTCCTTATTAACCTCTCTCTTTTGACAAGGACAGACTTATGTCCTCAGCTGTAAACTCAGCTGAGGCCATCCCTACTTGATACTATAGACAAACTACTGAGTAGTAAACAGGGCTGGGTAACATTCTAAATGTTCTAAGATCTTAGAACACAGAAGTAGTAGGTCAGATTGTACAGATTTAGACTCAGATAAAGTGTAAAGAGAAGAATCAAAAGAATCAGAAGAAATAGGAGAACTATCTACTTTTGTTTTTGACTTTTTTCTTTCTAATAAATAATTTTGTTGATTTATTTTTTCTACTTTTTCTACTTTTTCTACTTTTCTTACTTTATTTACTTCTAATCCTACAGTGTCCATTAAATCAAAAGTGACTATTAAAAAATCTGAGTCATAACCCTTCAGTACTACATTTACTGTTAGGCCTCCACAAAATCCTAGAGTACATAGTCAGGGTCTAGGAGTTCTGAGGTAACTTCCAGATTTGTAGAAAAGGCTTCTTACTACAAATCCTACTTGTTACTCATCATTACTCTAATAACCTGACAGATATACTGTTACTTCTGTAGACAGTCCTTAATTTAGTGCCCTGACTTTCTGTAGGTAAAGTATACTCCTTACTTTTAGGCTTCTCTAATGTCTATTAGAACAGATTGATTGCAAATTATAGGCAGATTAATCTAAGGGCTCAGAACTGTCAGAGCCAGACACATGTGTAAGTGTTCTATACAGACTTGACACATCTGAGCTGTAGCTTGGTTGAAGGAGATAATGTGTATCTTCTACTTAGTGTAGGTAACTAGTTCTAGCATCATTCTGAGAATCTTATTAACTAGTTCTGGGTGAAGAGCTTTTTCAAGTATTCTGATAAGGACATTATTAAACCCAAGCATGAATCCTACCTTCCAGGCTAGGATATTGAACTCCTGAAAGAAGGCATTAACAGAATGTTTGCCCTGTTACAGAGATGTAAGCTTGTTCTGTGTATTACACTTCTTATTCAGATTAATAAAGGAAGTACAGAGCTACCTTATGAATTCTGAGTATGACTCATTGTTCTAAAGTCAGATCAGGCTTCCAATCTAATAACCTTTGATCCAGTTCTGAGCCTAGGTGGCCACATTGCCTTCCTTTATAAAGGAGAGGACAAATAGGACACAATCAAGATTAGAGGATAGATCAGTCAAAGTAGTAGCTACATATAGTTTGACTTAGTGCTAAAAGTCCTTAAAGTACTACCTATTAAAGTCTAAAGGGTAGGCTACATGTACTTTCTTTCTAGAACAGGTTGTGACTTTCAGAACAATCAGAACAGGTTCTGAAGAGGCTGGGGGCACATAGTTGACAAAGGCCTCTTAGATAGAGGTCTGTATGTATTAAGCTAGTTTGGCTCATAACTGCTGATCTGGTAGGACAGTAAGGGTGGCAGTCAGTATAGTAGGGTCCATGTTTATACTATAAAGGAGTCAACACTAAACTAAAAGGGGTAATAAATAGAAGAAGGGTGGCAAAAGTTTAAAAGGGTTTAGAAAGTTTAAAATTTAAAAATGTAAAAGGGTTAGGACAAAGGAAAGAGATTGATACAATAGTAAGTACTGATGCTCAAAACATAGGAGAGTTGTAGGGTAGTAATAAGGTAGTCTTAATCTAATGTCAGTAACAGTATAAAGGGGACCCAAAGGCTTAGCAAGGGGACCTAGGCTACAACTATCCTACACAACAGAAATACAGAATGCAAGTACTAGAACATAGTCAGAACTTGCAGAACAGGCAGAGAGAGAGAGTAGGACAAGAGTAGAGTATATAGAGTGAGCCTAAGAGTACAGGACTACCTAGAGTAGACAAGATCAAGACTACAGGACCAGTCTAATCTTGTACACCTATATATACTAAACTACACAAGAGTACTCAGAGAGTATGAGCCACTAAGAATGATAAGCCACAAAGAATGAAAGAAAGGAATGTCAAAGATAAAGGTACAAAGAATGAAGG
>NW_006760401.1:439858-441238 GCF_000271605.1 Fomitiporia mediterranea MF3/22 | reverse complement strand
GTCAGTAGACAATTAGTAGGTAATCAATGAGTAAGCAATAGGGCAAGCAATGGGTAAGCAATAGGTAAGTAATGGGTAAGCAATAGGCAAGCAATGGGTAATCAGTAGGTGATCAATAGGTAATCAACAGGCAATCAACAGGTGACTACCAAATGAAGCAAAAATGTCTTTATTTGGTAGTCACCTGTTGATCACCTATTGATTGCCTGCTGATTGCCTATTGCTTGCCTATTACTTACCCATTACTTACTCATTGATTACCTACTGATTGCCTACTGACTGTCTACTTTGAAATAATTTTAAATTTTTTTTAGCATTTCTTCTCTAGGTAAAATTTTAAATTTCTTTTAATATTTTATAAGATTTAATATTATAAATGAAATTCTAAATATTTTTTGTCTTAAAATTGAAAGAAAATTTATAATTTTGTTTTAAAAGAAACTTCAAATTATGTTTTAAATAATTATTCTCATTTATTTCAAGATTTCACAAATAAAGATATGCCAAAATTAATTTATAGTTTTTGTCTAAAGAAATTTTTAAATGTTGTTTACAATTTCTATCAACCAAAAATGGTAAATTAAATTATGAATTATATTTAACATTATGTAAGTTATTTTTTAAGGAAAGAAATTGTGAAATGCCTGATGTGGACGTCTCCTCGGTCGCTTTCTCTCGTGACGGTACATGCAATGTCTCAGGCTCCTTGGACAATACGGTTCGAATCTGGAATGTCGGGAGTGGTGAAATTGTTTCCTTGCCTTTCAATGGCCATACCGGGCCAGTAATTTGTGTTGCATTCTCACCAAATGGGGAACGCATTGTCTTCTCTTGTTCTAGTGACAAGACGATTCGGATCTGGGACATTGAAGCCGGCCAGGTCGTTTCTGGACCTCTCGAAGGGCACACCGACTCGATACTGTCTGTTGCATTCTCTCCCGACGGAACTCGTATTCTCTCGGGCTCCGTGGACAGGACTATTCGAATCTGGGATGCCGAGGATGAACAGGTTGACTCCGGGAGTTTTGAAGGGCATACAGACGATATAATTTCCGTTGCTTAATGCTTTCTCGCCCGATGGCGAACGCATTGCTTCAGGATCCTACGATTGGACGATTCGAATATGGGACACTGAAACTGGGCGTGCTGTCTCTGGACCCTTCGAAGGACACGGCTGGGTCTTGTCCGTCTGCTTCTCGCCGGATGGCAGGTACGTCGCGTCTGGCTCTAGGCGACTTCAATTAATTGGCAGAGACACTTGCAGAAGGGCTTCAGCAATTTAGAGTTAAGATGCCAAGAGTTATGCAAGTCTCTCAAAATTGAAGAGCTGGACTTGCAGATATTGACATTTAATGCCCATGTCACGTTACTCATGATTTT
>NW_006760401.1:413680-439838 GCF_000271605.1 Fomitiporia mediterranea MF3/22 | reverse complement strand
ACACCGACTCGATACTGTCTGTTGCATTCTCTCCCGACGGAACTCGTATTCTCTCGGGCTCCGTGGACAGGACTATTCGAATCTGGGATGCCGAGGATGAACAGGTTGACTCCGGGAGTTTTGAAGGGCATACAGACGATATAATTTCCGTTGCTTAATGCTTTCTCGCCCGATGGCGAACGCATTGCTTCAGGATCCTACGATTGGACGATTCGAATATGGGACACTGAAACTGGGCGTGCTGTCTCTGGACCCTTCGAAGGACACGGCTGGGTCTTGTCCGTCTGCTTCTCGCCGGATGGCAGGTACGTCGCGTCTGGCTCTAGGCGACTTCAATTAATTGGCAGAGACACTTGCAGAAGGGCTTCAGCAATTTAGAGTTAAGATGCCAAGAGTTATGCAAGTCTCTCAAAATTGAAGAGCTGGACTTGCAGATATTGACATTTAATGCCCATGTCACGTTACTCATGATTTTTGTTTGGGTTGTAGTCAGACATTTCTTTATTTCAAACTCTGACATGTCTGCAAGTGCTAACAAGTGGGTTTGAGCACTTGCTAACACTTACATTCCTACCTCCATCACCTATACTTGAGACTTTTGTGTTCTCTACCTTTACAATGAGCTGTGTGCCTACTCTCTGTACTCTTGAATCTGCTATTACTCAATGTTGTGAATGGCAGCAATCTGCTCTCCTCTCTGCCTTCTGTAGAGCCACCTACATACTATGCTGACAAAGTTGTAAGTACAAACCTACTGTTTCTTCAACCTATACTCTCCTTGTGGTTGAGCATATTGTTGTAAACCTAGACCTGTCTCTGCCAATGTGTGTCAAGACAATGTCAGTAAGCAAACTACTGAACAGTTTACTAATTGTCTAGAACAACACTTAGAGTGTCCTACCTATAGTTGTAGACTAGGTCAACACAACTCTACCTTACAGCTTCAAGCCTTAAGGTGTTGAGCCTCACCTTATACACAAGGACCTAGTAGAAGTCAACTCTTCACCTTGTGTCCAACTCTCTTCACCCTTGCCCTTTAAATACACACATTCAGACCTAGTACTATACTTGTACTTAAACTGTAGCCTAACCTACAGGACTATAACTATACTTATAGTACACCTGTACTATATGTGTCCAGACATTATTCCCAACCACAAGGCTGAAGCAGAGTACATTCCTGCTCAGCTATCTAGCCTAACACCTCTGCCCTCCCTATCCAGTCTAACACCCCAACCTTTCCCCTATAACAGAACCCCTTGTCCATACTACCCAAACCCAACTTTTACTTTAGTAGAGACATTCCAACCTTACACACACTATGACTATGAGCTACCCCCTCTACTAAAGTCAAAGTTACCCCTCCCTCCCTTTCCTGAGGAGGAACCTGACTTGACTAAGAAGTTTACATACTTTATCCCAGGCTACAACTATTAGTATAAGTATAAACAAAACATGAACACACACTTACATAAGAAACACCCTAACTTAGACTATGATAAGATTTTAACCACCTAGTAGACAGGCAGCCCTTCACACATATTTATCTTATTTTATTTATTTCCCCTTTACCTTCTTTACCCTACTCTAGAATACTTGTTTTCTCTTTCTATACAAGTAGGAGGCCTGGCAGGTTTTTTCTCTCTCTCTTCCTTATACCTGACTGCTTGGAGCCTAGAGTAGTGTATTTCAAGCCACAGCTGTAAGAGTTTTTTGTAGTTGATTTTGGTTTCTTTATTTTGGCACAATGGAAAGACACTTGTAGAGAGTTGCACGGATTTACATCTCTATTTGGTATATATTAAGGTACGTCTACTTTGCCGAGCCACCCCAAAATTTTCCAACTGTCCTGCAAGTGCTCCTGCCAATTAATTGAAGTCACCTTCTGCCGATCAAACGATCCGCGTGTGGAACGCCGAAAGTGGAAATGTAGTTTCCGGACCTTTCGAAGGGCACAGAGATCGGGTCTGGTCTGTCTGCTTCTCGCCAGATGGAACGCGCGTTGTATCCGGCTCCGGTGACGCAACACTCCGGATCTGGGATGTCGAAAGCGGGCAGACGATTTCCGGTCCTTTCACAGGACACGAACGGTGGGTAAACTCTGTTGCTTTCACGCCTGGTGGGAGACGCGTTGTCTCTGGCTCCAACGACAAATCAATCATAATCTGGGACGTTGAAAGTGGGGAAGTAGTTTCTGAACCCTTGGAAGGACACACACATTCGGTTATGTCAGTGGCATTCTCGCCCGACGGTACACGTCTTGTCTCCGGGTCTGATGACAAAACCATTTTGATCTGGGACGTCGAGAGCGGAAAGGTCGTGGCTAGGCCTTTCGAGGGTCATACAGAACATATCACGTCGGTTGCATTCTCTCCCGACGGAGCATGTTGTGTCTCGGGTTCTTGGGACAAAACGATTCGCGTCTGGGATGCCGCGGGTGAACAGGCCGTTCTCGCGCCATTTGAAGGCCATACATCACTTGTTTGGTCTGTTGCATTCTCCTCGGATGGAAAACACATTGTCTCCGGCTCTCGAGATCGCACAATCAGAGTGTGGAATGTAGAAGGTGAGACCAGCATTTCCTTACTCAGCAGTTAATGTTTAACTCCTTGTCTCTTGTGTTGGTTCGTAATATAGATCCTGTCTCTGACTGGACATTGGATGAGGATGGGTGGATACATCAGCACGGAGAGTTACTTGTGTGGATTCCACCTCATCTGCAGACAGTGCTCTGGCGACCTCAGAATACCACAGTGTTCAATTGTGCATTCTCGATAAAGTTGGACTTTACAAATGTTGCCATTGGCGAAAGGTGGCAGGACTGCTTTGAGCCATCTCAGTGATAACGCGATCTCGTTCCTTAGTCAAGATAACTTATCATCACCAGTTTAATTAACTAAAACATTGTACATTGTTATAAATATTATATTAGTTGTAATTGCTGTATAGTATGCACAAATTGACATCAGATCAACTTCATACCTTCAAGAGAGTTGTGAGCAATATATGGAGCACCTATGTAGTATTCTATGTCCTACCTTACTAAACAATAAATTGAATAGATTATAAGCATATGAGTGAGCTCTGCTGTACTTATTAAAACAGACACACTTGGTTGGGTCAAGGACTGGGAGTATGATAGGGATACTGTCCTTGTCATAATACAGTCATATATGCATCCATTAATAAATTGAGTTTGGTCCTGGTAGAAGAGTTAGTGTAAGCTTGGTAGCTTACCACATGTGAAAGGCTACTGTTGGGGGCAGTATCTCAATTTGGTAACATGTGCTTATATAGAGTGCAGAGTATGGATCACTGATCAGTGATTATACTAGCCTTTTAGTGTAATGGTTGACATTGCTACACTAGTGTTGACAGCATTACAGTTAGCTGCAGTTCAGGGAGTGTAGGTCTCTTGTAATCTATAAATAGTATATACACTAGTAATAAGGGCAACATTAGCCCATCTTGAGATTTAAAAGTGTTTTATTGATAAGCAGAGGAGAGGCACATTGACATCATTTTGAGAATGGGAAATAATATTATGTAATCACAGATATTCTATTTAGAAAGGAATTGTTTCAAGCACTTTGTTCTTTCTTTCATATAGTACACCTTTGTTATATTAAGACAATTTCCAAACATGCTCACTTGTCTGCATTGTTGTCTTTCATTTCTCACTGAGCCTTTGTTAAGCAGACAAAGATGCCCCAGACCATACCTGGGCTGGACTTTGGCAGCTATAACACATACTATTTCCTTTCTGTCAAACACACATTTCTATGTCTGAAATTACTCTGCATTCATTCTACACCCATCTTAGTAATATGTACTATTCTCACTATCTAAATTACTTCCTAACGTTTGCTATTTGATTTTTTAGCTTGAAGACTGAATATTGTAACTTACTTAGTAGTTGCTTGTCTCGGCCTCGGAAAAAACTGTTGTGTAGTGTAGTAATGCTGCTTTGGTTCACGCAGACGCCTGGTATGCAAGCTTGACTTGTTGTGTGAAGGCCTCCTCAGAGGGCGACTTCAAATATTTTTTGAAGTGTGAATAATAGACGACTCATAGAGTACCGTCTCAATCCGCAATGGGACTTTTTTGACCATTGATAAACAATTGATTATGTAACCACAAACCCAGCACGAACAGCGAGCGACTTGCCCAGTGCCCGCATCCTTCGTCAACGGCTTTCTTCACGACCAACATCCACGTCTCACAGCTCACTACGATGGGAGAGTCGCGGACTGAGCTTATTGCCTGGATTAATGAACTCCTCCAACTCAACTATACAAAAGTGGAACAGTGCGGCACAGGGGGTGCATATTGCCAAATTATAGACTCCATCTATGGTATGCATCGTGCTTACATCTGACCCTTGCATATCAGCCTGACCACTTGTTCATGTTTCCATTCTCGATATTATATCCATATAACGCGCTCTGTGCAAACGTGGTTATAATTTTTGTACTGGTGTTGGGATGACGCGCTTTGTACGATGTGGTTGACTTGGGCGGCACGAACAGGCGACGTACCCATGAACCGCGTGAAGATGAACGCGAAACACGAATACGAGTTCATCGCGAATTTCAAGGTCTTACAAAACATTTTCAAAGCTAAGAAAATCGAGAAGGTGCGTATGTCTGTTCTCGTCGTCTATGGCGAATGTGACTAATCGTAGCGTCTAGCCAATACCGGTGGAAAAGCTCGTAAAATGTAAAATGCAGTGCGTACACCCTAATGTTGATTGGTTTGCTTCCCTTCACTCATGAGTCCTTGTCTTGGTGTACTGCGCAGAGACAACCTCGAGTTCTTGCAATGGATCAAGAAATTCTGGGACGCAAATTTCGGAGGTCAAGGGTACGACCCTGTTGCACGACGGCGCGGTGCACCTACCGATACTCCAGCAACGATCGCACCAATCGGCGGAGGTACACGCAGTGTATCAGGTGCAGGGTTACACACTGGCGGAGCACGAGCCGGTGGTCGTACACCTGTGGGAGGTCCACGAGCCGGGAGTGCACAATCAAACGAAGCCGTTCATGCACTTCGCAATCAAGTGCAGGAAATGAGCCAGCACCTTGAAGGTCTCGAGAAGGAACGTGATTTCTACTTCGCGAAGGTATGTGCGAGATGCGGTTTTCTCATGTTATACACTTGTGTTCATTTCTGACCTACGTGTCGGGTAAAGCTTCGAGACATCGAAATTCTAGTGCAACAACAAATGGAGGAAAACGAAAAGACAGGGACGGAGGATCTAACATTAACTGAAATACAGAAGATACTGTACTCTACAGAGGTGCGCAGCTCTTTAGCAGTACGTAAGATTTTACTGACGAGCTCTTATTGCGCAAAATAGGAAGGGTTCGAAGTTCCTGAGGGTGCGCCGGCGGTGGATGAGGAGGAAACGTTCTGAATAGCTCTGCTAAGTTATCCTTGCCGTCGCTTCACACTTGTTGCTCTCCGTCACCTTCTGCCACTCAATCATTTCACTACTCCTTCCCGTCCTTACAAACACATCGAGCTCTTTCAAGAATATCCTACCTCCTCCACACGAGCTATACAAAGTGTCGCGTTATTCGCGATTAATCCAGTTTGTCCATCTCTTTCTCAATTACCTTGAATTGTTGAGATTTCGGTTTGTTGAAAATGTAGAGGTAAAATGTACATTGACACTTGTACACTGGACAGACTCTAAACGATCGTTTTGGCATAAGTGTTTTCTGCCTTATGGGATCAAGTATTTCTCTTTCTTCGTCGGACTTGGCGGCGAGATAAATTCCCCGAAACTTCCGAGCTATTGCAACTGGCCCTAATACCAACTCTGAAATGCATACGTTTCTTCCGAAATGGCACCATTGAAGCAATTAGACAGATCAACGGCTCGACAAGAAAGTTTCGCTCAGACCCTGTACATTCATTCTCCGATTCCCTTAACTTAGGTCACTGATCAAATGCGGGAATCCATTCCATAAAGTTTAGAAGGTAAGTTTTCTGCACGTCACAGTCAAGCGCTTAATACTTATCGCTCTCATCTGGATAGGGCTTACGACGTAACTTACAGGACAAGTTATAAGAGTTTGTTGAATCATACGTTCAAGGTTCAGTCTCGGGAAAATTAGAAGGTGAGGTGTGTGCTATTTTCTTCCACAGTGATTAGATGCTTCTAGGTCTTACGCGATTGCGTATCAGAGGCAAACTATTGATGAGCCGCAGAACGTTTGGAATACGACAGACTAAGCTGCTTCTAGGCCTAGCTAATTGCCTGCTACGCCCTTGGATTCTGCACTGTACACGCCAATGTTTGCTGAGCCCACTTCAATAACTAGCAAAGAGTCCTGTCTTTTCCTGAATTGCGCCATTGAACTCTTCAACACACACCACTCGAGAATACTATACATTTGCACAAGACACAAGGTAAAGGAAAACAGCAACATGACCAGCTAAATCTCTCCATCGTCTAAACGCTACGAGTTCAGGTCACCTCAATCTCGACATTTACTTCTTCGCGGGTCCTCCACCGCTCTTCGCGTTCCCGCCTTTCGGTAGACCTCCAGCAGCAGGTACGATTCCTGCGTTGGCGTTCTTGGCAGCGGCTGATTGTGCGCGCGAGGAGAACGAGCCCTTGCCGGTTTCATTCCCGCCCTTTGCCTAATATTTACCCATAACGATATATGTTAGCAAGTCGTGCTCGAAGTTTGAAGAGAGGGATGGGCGAACGGCTCGAGGTGCGTAGTGGCTCGGACCACTTACTTACCTGGGATGACTGGATGCGAGACGCATCAGTGCGAGTCGTAGGTGCGCCCGTGTTCTTTGCCATTGTTCAAAGTATAAGGGTACGGAGTGAGGTGTAGAAGTGAGTATATGCGTTGAGTTAAGTCGAGAGGTATCTCTGCTTGATGAGTCCACCTCTCTCTCGTTCATCCTCTCCTCTTTATACACCTCCCATCCAAGCTATTTCTGACAAAGTTAACATTCAAGTGAGCTGGCAAGAGGAAGAGCAAGGACGAGAACAAGAGTAGTGGCTCATATCACCTTCTTATGACTACCACAGAACCAGAATCCTCGCAACTGCGATTCACACGCACTTCATCGTCCAGTTGCATTTGGGCGCTAGTCCAGAGGTTACTCGGTCTAACGAAAGTTGTAGTAATCACGGCAGCAAAGGAGCAATCTCGGATAGATAGAAGGCTACGAAGGTGCAGCGCTTTACGTCTGCGGCGCTTATCGTCCTACATTCCCATCTGTTCAACGTCAGATATCGCATCGAGGTGCTTCCAATCGCTGATATCGCCTCCCAAATCAGAGACACAATGTACAATAGTATCTGTCTTGGTTGATTTATGATCTAGCTTCAAACGCTCATAGCTTTGCGGTCATTACGCTACAGCATTCTATTCTTAGCTGGAAGTTTACTAAGTACTCTGTCCAAACGTAAGTACTTTGAACTTTACATAGTCTGTTGCAACGTTCTGAAGATCTTATACTCTCTATCTACTGAATCTTGCAGAGTTAAGACACTATCTAGTTCACTGCTTATTACATTAGCAATACCTCTTATAAACTGTACTAGCTTTATCTCAATCTGATATGAAGAAGACAGTGTGATAAAGGGTAAATCCTTTCTTGTCTAAACTGGATTTTATATTGATAGTTATTAGTCCGAATTGCTTGGTTAATTATTTTTATTATTATTATCAATATACTAAGTAAGTACAGTTTTTTTTTTTCAATCTATATTTCAACAAAAAAAAAAGATTTTTGGCTTGGTCAAGATTTGATCAATTTACTGGCTAAGACCTCTGGCTAATTTCCACTTAGACTGTAGGAAGAATTCTGAACTTATCCTGTGTATCTCTATCATAGATTGATACACATGTAATCCTTAAGCTGCTTCTTTGAGACATTGCTTAATATTCACCTATGAGAACAAGAAATTGGCACATATATTTAGGGATTAGTTACTGACTGTAGAGTCATGCATGGAGTATTCACAGCTAATGATCTGACCCTTTGATTCGGTTCTGATGGCAACAAAAGTTGGGAGTCGAGACAAAGTAAAAATATAGTGTGTGTATGAACGCAAACTGAACAGATGGCCATTGGCAGACAAGGTGTTGTCGTAATCGGTGAACTCGGATATCATTTTCTTTAATTTATTACAGGGGAATAGAAGGTGGTTATATGCTTTCTAATTACAAGCGCGCGTATGTATGTTGATTAGTTGATATGAAAATTTAATCTTATCGGCAGGACAAAGTCATGCGATCCACATCTATTCCGAGGGATACTTTCTACTACTTAGAGCCATGTAGGCGTTTAAGCTACACTAACGGTACACGACGGCTGTGGTGTACCGTAATTAGACAACAAGGACGAAGACTTTTCAGGCCCAGAAGACTCGGATTTAGCATGTCCGTCGTTCTCACAATACGCAATGGGCTTCCTGTTTGAACGTTGTTGAAGATGGATGGTGATGTCGTGCCGCCGGCATCCTGGTTGTGCCTTGAGCGTTGAGCAGCGATGCTCCATTTGTCAAATTGTGTAGATGGGAGAGGTAATCGTGTTGCTGTAACGTGTGCATAACTTCTAATGAATGACATTGAATTTGAATAGTGTAAAAATTTCTCAATAATGAAGGAAGTCGAAGAGTTTAGAGAAAGCCAAATGACTATTGAATAAGTTGAGTGAATGAGATGAATGCGTGAAGTAGAGACGGATAAACGGGACGGAAGGACACGCGGCAACGGCAAGCCCTGAATTGTTCTCCACACACCACTCGACATGCGTGTGCTGGGTCCAGAACATTTTACTCCACAGTTTGAGCTTCTAACGCTCGGAACGTCGACCGAGACCTGCGATGGCCAGCGTCCCTTGTATTCGCCATGCGTATAGTGTATAGTATATCTAACGCCATCGAACCATCTGTCCCGTCCGTCTAATCCCACCTTTCCCTCACTAGCTCTGTCCTGTCCTTTACGACACAACACAAGACACGTACAAACTGCCTCTGAAATCCATAATCCACCAGCATGATCCGCGCCGACGCCTACACACCCGACGTCTGGGAAGCAATCTGCACTCCAATGCACGAAATCCTCCCCGCCTCTCCCAAACATGGTTCTGGCGCACTATTCCTCGGTTCGTGGACTGCAGCTGTCGATACAGACTTACTTGCTCGGCATGGTGTGAGGGCGATTGTGGAGTGTCATGATGCTCCTTGGGGTATATGCGAATCGACCTCCTCAGCGAATGGGAGTGGTGGTGGTGGTGGTGGTGGTGGGGTGCCGACGTTCGGTCGTACGTCCACTTCACCGAGCTTTTCTGCCGGTCGACCTTCCCTAGGCCGATCCGTCTCTTCTTCGGGCGTACAGCTCATCAACAACGCTCTCAATGGTACCACATCCCATCATCAACATCAACAAGCACAAAGTCAAATGGGTCGATTCAAAGTAGCCATACCCGATAGCCCTACGCCTGGCTTACTCGAACCTCACCTCGACGGAGCTGTCCGATTCATTCGTGATAGGTTGAGTAGGGGCGAGAACGTCCTCGTGCATTGTCAGCAGGTACGTCCATCCATCCATCCATCCATCCATCTACCCATTTTTACCCAATCCCAATCCATCTGTTCCCATTCTCAAATTAAAGTAAAGTAAAATTTTTATATTTGCTCTTCGTTGGTTCCTGACCTGACCTGACCTGACCTGAATCTATTCCCCGTCTCTCGCTCCTTGTTCTCTAATTTCAAATTTCCAACTATCTCATCCCGGCGTATTATTAATATTAATAAATGATTTGGTCTTGAAAAAGGGCATATCCCGCTCCCCGGCGATCGTCTGCGCCTTCCTTATGCGCGAACGTGCTCTCTCCTACGACGCTGCACTACAAATCGTACGTTCTAGACGGAAATGTATCAAGCCGAATGTAGGGTTTGAGAATACGCTTCGGAGTTGGAAGTAATCCTTTCTGAGAGATACTACGTGTTGAAGGATTGTTGGACTGGGATTGGATACACGGATCTTCTTGAAGTGGACGGGATTGTTGGTTGGATTTTTAACTTTCGTTTTCTAAATGGGAATTTTGAGGGATATTGGGATTCAGGACGACAGAAAGTAGAAGAACACATTTATACACGACTCTTTCCTCTTCCCTCTCTGCGCTGGTGTACTTTTTTAAGGATTGCACAGATCTATCATCTATCATGTATTTTTCTCTGTATTATCACGGATTTGGTTTGTATACTGCTGCTCAAAAGCTTCTTTTCTCTGGGCATCACAGTAAATATATCCAGCAAGATACACGGTTATCTATACACATGCGTAAGCACATTCGATACAAGTATATCTACACGCCAAAAACGAACTCTATTTCATCTAATCAATATTAGACTTAACTCGTCAAGTCTAGGTTTATCTAATCGTGTCTAAGTAGACACGGAAATCCCGTTCACCTTCACTTTCGTATCTACAATTTCTCTTTTTTCCCAGACGGTTCCGAGGTCGGGATGGAGGTTCTATACATTTATCACATCAAAGCAAATAAATATTCAGATAGTCAGTCAGTCAATCAGTTTTGTCGGAACAGGTCCAAATAAAGAAGACAAGGAAGGAAGTCACTCACCTCCACAGGAATACCAAACCCAGTAAGCGCACCCAACACAGCCTGTCCACTCCACTCTTCCAATTCCTGAACACGTGTGGGCGAGATGAAGTCTTGTGTACGGCGGTTCGCGAAGATCATTTGGACGGCTGCTGCGCGGATGCGTGCGGTTGGTGTTGGTGTTGGAGTTGCTATTCCCGATTCGGACTCGGGCTCGGTGCTTGTTCTATTATTGTTATTAATGGTTGGATGCGAACCGTTCACTTGTGGGGATGTCGGGGACGATGATGAATTGGTAGAGGAAGGTGGGCTAAGTGAAGGCGTAACTGGTAACTTCGTCGGTGGGACTGTAAGGCCATTGGTCGTTGCCTTGTGTTGCCGGGGCCGCCAGACAGATGCAAGGTGAAGAAGGTGGAAGGTCTCCATCTGTGACACGTGAAAACAGTCAACAATATTAATAGCTGAATATATTGGAATGTTGACGAACCTCTAATGTTGCGAGACTGGGTACAGTGTCCATTAGGTGGTCTATGAGCATCTCGTTGTGATCTGGGAACGAAGTTTGTCGGCCTTGAGAGGCGTAGAAACTGGAACAGAGTGGTATTCATTAGGAGACGTTGGAGGGACTGCTAGAAGCATACCTGTCTGCACTTGCGTTTACTGTATTGCTCACTATAGTAGCAGGAGGGTCTAAGGGCGTCGTGGTCTTAAGTCTATTCGTAACCTATGAGATGCGTCAGATGAGACTTCAGTGTAAGTAGAAACGATACTAACGAATGCATGAAGTTCAGCATCTGCAGCTACCTACTCATAACGGGGTGCAAAGGTTAGTACTAGAGTGCAAGAATCTAAGAAGCATACATACCGGTTTCGAAACCTGGTATGGCGAACCATCCTGCCCATCTGCGTTGTCTGAGAGGAAGTCATAATCGTAGTTCCTTCGAACGGAGACACCCGCAGAAGGTACAACAAGCGATCCGACGGGAAGATCGGTCAAGCCGCCACAAGACCCCAATCTGCATAGACGAGTAACGTAACCAACACCTCGAGATCAACATCGCTTTCTTCCATACCATACGTACATATATAAAGTAAAGTCTGAACTAGTGAAAATTCGTACCTTACGATTACGAGGTCTCCGGAAACACATTCACGAGCTTCCCGGACGAAGAAGTCCATGTTAGGATAGCCCATCCCTATGCTGACGATACTGATAGGCACGCCATTGAAACGACCTGTAATGGTGAGAAATCCTCGTTCTGAGGAGAGTTTGAATAGTGATGAGGCGTCGCCGTCGAGAAGGGATGCGATTGCCTCCGCGCGTGAGGGAGAGCCTACGGTCAGCTGGATATCGTGGAGAAAGAGGAGGCATTAGTTCGTGATGTACATAGGATATGTAAATTGGCTTCACACGTACAATGCGATTTGCGACGTCACCGGGACGTATTCCGAGATGGTATACTCTGCCATCGGCGGTCCTCGGAAAGTCTGTGTCCGGTGAGTGCAATAGAACTACCGAATGGGCGTCTCCCCACGTACTTACTTGCATCGGTGAAAGTATCCTTCATGATCTAGGTCCTGCTGCTCGTACCGTGCTGATGGCGCACACCTGGAATATTACTCTCACAGAAGCCCGCTTCGTTGTTGTGCCCGGCGCTCTAGATGGGAGTACGGAGTCTAGGAGGGACAAAGTGCTGCTTTGTATGACATTGAGACACTCAGACTGTAATGTAACGCTGTTATCGGCAGTGATCGGCATGCCGTTCGACACACGTGATCGATGAACAATTCAGTCCCAAAAATATCATCGAGTTTGATAACTTTTTCGTTCTTTTCTGATGCCGTCTGTGCGCTCTTGCGGCACGTACAAGAAGAAATGTGATCATTATCCTCGGTACTTTTTGCCTCAGGCTTCTCGCTTAATTACAGAAGCAGTCTCAGGATCGCCACTTCTGCAGAAACCGACTCGGCGTAGCCGGAAGGATACCGTTGCTTACAGTAACACCTTAGGGGTTTGACAACATCTGTCCATTTATCTGCAGTCAGACTCCGCTCTTTTCTTATCAGAGAAGTAGGCCTCCTCGAGATCAAAGTCAACTAGCTAGCGGATGTTCTCTGGCCAACTCTTATGTGCGATGTCTCGACAACTTGATCGTATTCTGTCCTTGCTTTCTTCCGAGCAGGTACGGACAAGCCCCAAGCGCTCGTATGTATTAGTAGAGCAAACGTCATCTCTCTTATGGCGGAATCAAAATCACACGCGAACTGACAACGTTGCTTCGACCCGGTCTGCGGACCCTCGGCAAGATACATTGATTTTTGTGTGTGCTAAAAAATCACAGGACGTACGATTCTCTTTCCTTGCCCTCGGTCTTTCATATCCGTTTATGACGAAGTTGGAGCATCTCGACATATCTTTAGCCTCGTGGCTTTCGGCGTATCTCTAGCTCTCTGGCTTCCTGCTGGTCTCCAAGTCGTGGTCGTCATCGTTGCAAAGGGTAGCCAAGTCGATAGACAACGCAAACTCGCGTGGCATCGGGTGCCTGGGCAACTCAGAATCAGTGCGCGTACCGAGTCCTTTGGGATCGCCGAGAATTGAATTCGCGTGCTAGCAAAAAAGACGTACTGAGCCATGGAACAAAGGGGATTCGCGAGATCAACCGAAATGAAGCCGTCTCCATGCCTCTTCCGGCATCCATCCCCTATAAACGTATGCTCAAGAAAGGGCCTTGAGCCACTTTCTTTCTCCCTTCGTCTCCTTTTTCACACTGCCGCTGTAAGCAACTGCGTGAATCGTTTCTCCGCGCGCCCTTCGTGCCATTAACAAATTCCCTTTTTGCTTCACAGCGTTTCTGGTTCGCTCGGTACTACCTTTCATTCGTTTACCACACCCCTTCGTACGATTTGGTCGTCATCTCTTAAAGCTCGCACCACATTCGCCGAGAACGATCCGGCATTCCGCTCATTTTCTGAAACATACTCATTAGGTTCGCGGTAAGCATTTTCGTCATACGGTCCACCTTTCAAGCGTCTGTTGCCTCATAAGGCCTTGGTGCTGTACTGCAGGACTGCGGTGCTATGCCTCGTGTCCTCTTGGATGGAACTTTCTCGCGAGGCATACCAGCTTATCGTCCAGAACGTCAAATCTAGGTCGGATCTGTGCACCTTGACACGTACCTCAAGAGCCTTCCAACGAGCCGCAGAGCGCGCGCTATACAATACCCTTGTTATGAACGACTCAACGACTGCAATTAAAATCTGTCATTCGATTACCTCTAATCCGAGACTGGGCGCTCTCGTTGATGCTCTCACAATCTTTGCTTCTCCTCCGACTCGTGACGATGAAGATGACTCGAGCGATAATGGTGTTGTTGGACTACCGGAGGAGTACTGGAAATCGATAGCATCTGTGCTGGCTCAAACGACTCGACTACGACATCTCAACGTTCACGTTGACGGAGATTCAGCTTTCGCGTGGATTCTGCGGAATATCAAATTCAGATTGGATTCGTTTCATTGTGATTTGGCGTGGGACGAAGATCTCGTCAATTTCCTCAACTCGCAGGATCAACTTCGCGATCTCTACCTCGCGGATTTCGCGTTAACTTCTCCAACTCCAATCCGCAATGACGAAGAAGAAGAAGACGACGGTCAGCAGGCCCAACCTTCTAGCCCCATGTCTATTCGTCCGGACGCGTTGCCCTTATTGTCAATTTTGGAATGTAGCTTCATCGATGCGATCACGACGCTCGTTCCTGGACGTCCAGTCATACGAGTCAAAACGTGTTTCTCGAGAGAAGATACGCCGGGTAAGGCGGAAGAACTGCGTAAGCTCAGCGCAAGTCTACGACGAACATCATCCAGGCTCCGCAGTCTTGACCTCGCAGATGCATCGTATACAGAGGAATTTACCCTCACGGTGCTAGGCACGATGACAGGACACCTCCCGGACCTTCGGTACTTTGGTACACTTGTTCTTCCCGTGGGGCTTGAGGTACGTTGTTTTTTGGTAGTTGATTCATTGAGCGGCTCATCCGTTGATTCGCCGATACCCTATATCTCTGAACTAACCGACTATAATTGGACTGTTCTTCACCCTCCGTCTCCCCGGGCACCACTCCTTCGTTCCCGCGATGTACTAGCGTCTCCAATTCTTTGGACTGCTCATGCGTTTGAAGTCGCTGTATACAGTTGAACTGGAGGTATCCGAATGGGAACCTGCACCGTCGCCGCAGGCGATGCGTGCACTAGCAAGTGAACTACGACTCTACTGCCCGTCTATACGATGTTTCGTCTTTGTCCAGGAATTCGAACGTACAGTTGTGCGTGTCGTCAACGGCTTTTGTGCGGTTGATCCGGAGGCCAACACCGAGAATCTTTGGAGAGACGAACGGAGCTAGTATAATGGACCTTTTAACTGTGTGTGTGTCCTATTTTTGGTTTTTGACTTTACTTCTGTTTCTGGGTACGTGTGGGTTTGCCGTCCGTCCAGTGCCGAGTGAAGCCGCGGAGCTAATCTAATTTCTTCCCCTCCCTCATTCTTACTTCAGCAATATCATCCTTCATTTACGTTTCACTCTCTTCTTATCTTTCTCTTTCCCTTCTATTCCTTCTATACTGTTTTTGACTGGTCTACGCTCGCACTTTATAGAGCCCATACCTGTCCGCGGTCCTTGTAGCATTAGCATAAAGTTTGACTACGTATAACCCTCTTCCGCTGTTACGATTTCTCTCCTCTCCTCTTTACTTTTCTTTTTCATTTTTCATTACATACATATATACGTATATCCCTCATTGTATCCGATAGCTCGGAGTATCTTACACTTATTCATCGGACCTTGCGTCTCCCGATTCCCACTTTTCTCCTTTTCCTCCTCATACTTAATTAGTATGAACGTAACACATTTAGCCGTTCATTTAGTTCATTCAGCTTGTCATTGTCAGCCGTCTCAATTCAATTCTCTATTAATTATTAAGTCTCGGACAAACCTACCTAGTAATTCAACCTTGATTTGATTTTGATAGCTTCTTAGCATTCATTCATGCGTATTTGACTCCACGCGCTTTCGGAAAGAAATTGATTAATTCATTGAAGTGGGGGGAATGTCTGTGTAGTCAGAGGTATAAATATAAGGTATATACTTTGTCACTCTCAACGACCTCAGATAGGAAACAATACACAAAATGCTATTCATCTCCGAGTAGGGAAAGTGGGATGAAACATGACATGTTACATTTATCAAGATAGGCTATAAGGAATTTCATACCAAGATTTGAGAAATAATGCATCATATCAACCCATTCCTTTGTCTAAATATAAAATGTACTATTCAAGCACTAACAACCTTGTCCATATCATAGGGTGTATTGAACTGCCAGTATGCACCACTATTTGCCTCGGCAATGTTACTAATTGTAAGCTGAAATTCATCACCATCTGTAGCCTATTAAATGATTTGAAAGTATATTAGCATTGACTGTCATATAATACAATGATGATAGAATGTACTAACAGCTTGTTTTGAATAGCGGATAGCTGCCTGGTTCTGGACAATGCTGTATTTAGAATGTATACAGTTAGTAAAAAATGACGAGTCGGAATAGTAATTCAAGTACATACTAGTAGTTGCCTAACTGGCCAGAAACAGGCTCAATAGTCCATTTCTGGGGTTCCTGACCCAACACAACATACCCATCCTACATTAGTATTATTAGAACCATTACATTTATAATGGTGGAGAAAAAGTAATTAATTCACGTAAATGTTGATATAGCCTCCAAGTTGAGGGGCAACTTGGGCAATCTCTAGAATTTGCAATGTTGCCGTATTATCACTAGTGTATTTAACAATTACCTAATGTAATATTGTTAGATCATTTGTAGTAGTTTGATGAAGATTAGAAAAACAAGAAAGAGAACAACCAACTTGCTGTTGTGGCCGGACAGGCTGCTGATAGTTCCAACCAATGATAGGGTTTCCAAATGCAATGATTCCGTCTTTGTTGTCCATTACAGCCTTGTTTTCTGAATTCCAGATGTAGTAGGTCCCATTCTCTGGCAGGCTTGCAGCAGGTGTAGTTACTACAAGGACTGAGGCAGATAGGGACACAAGCTTGAAGAGATTGAGGAGTTTCATTGCGAGTGATAAGTATTAAGGACAACTGAGCAAGTGAAGTGTCTGTAATAGAGAGCACACACACTCTACGCAGTATCTATTTATACAGTCCAAAATATACGCAAGAAAATGATAAGGCAGTGCCGCAGTATACGTGTCATAATGTTTTGGAAAATCACTACATTTAACTTGACAGCTTAAGTGTTGATGGACGTCTGTAATAGTGCTTTTATAAAGCAGTCATAAGATGTACTTCTCTTCGAGACTACCACGCTCTTGAGTGTCAAAAAAATTTGTAAGTTGCTCATTAAGTTGCACTTCTCTTCGGAACTATCACTCCCTTGAGTCCGAGTCATGATCCTCTGAAAAACATTATTTTAACTATAAAGGTAAGCAATATAATAGAATCGCAATAAACCTAATAATGTAAAAAGAAACAAAATTTACTACATAATTACACTATCTTTAATATTGTCTTATTGATCATGTAGGAAAGTCAATAATGTAGAAGAGAGAGTAGAAGGAAGTTTGACACGCTCATAAATTATGAATCCTGACGTGTAAAATCGATAATGTTTTTGAAAAGTCACGGTCCTATCGACGAAGTTGTCATCCTTCTTCTCTGTTATGAAACACGAGTACATAAATGACAGCCCACTATGATCTGTCTATCTGTTGTAATATACAAGATGTACTAGTACTCCAGGATTCCCAAATGGTAGTGTATGATTTGGTGTATGATTTGTGTTATTTTAAATGTGTACATTTCTCATTGGACAGACCAATTGTTCTGCCAATCGGAACTAATGTTGTGCTGACTTCATGCTTGACTGTAGGCAAAAAGGAATGACTGTCCCGAAGAGAAGTACGCCTATTATCAGTACATGCCTAGTCCACATGGGCCACTCCTGAATATACTGAATATTTCTTACTGGCTATTTACTGGCCAACATCAATCAATAGTACTTGATACCACCAAATATACATCATTACCAAGATAATATACATTGTCCTTTACCTAGAATCGACTAAGGTATTTAATGTCCGTGGTGCGTAATCTTATCCTTTACTTTATGCATAACACGTTTCACTCGTCCTTCTTTCTTCCCTCCATCGGCGTCCTCGTCACTAGTGTTCACGTTCCCAACGCTTTCCCCGGAACCACTCTTAGTGGTATGTACGACGTTGTCATCGGATTGGTCCCGCACGTGTGGGTTAGACAATTCTGACGTTGGTGAGATAGACGTATGTGCACTCATATCCTGTGCAGCTGCTGTTCCAGGCAAGCGAGCACCTACAGCTGTTCCGCTCTTTACGTGGTCTTGTGTTGGAGTTGTGTTAACGGTTGGTTGGTCCTTGTCCTTTGATGGCGGCGTTGGTGCATCTGTCTCTACAAAGCGTGAGCCACCTGATGCAGGCGGAAGTGTGCTGTCCTTTGATGGATGGTCCTGTGGCTTGGGCTCAGTTGTGGCATCGGTGAGACCCGGAGGGTGGGAAGGCGCTACACCAGATTGGGCTGGAGATGTATCCTTCGAAGAAGGTGGGGTTGGAAGGGCGTGCATCGCGACAGCTGTATTACCAGAGTTGATAGGTGATGATACATCCTTTGACACTGTGTCTTGGCTTGCGGTGATGGTAGCATTTGGCTTCGCGGTCGAAGTCACGTCTTTAGAAGGGTAATTAAACGTCAGAAACAGTCAGAATGAATTAGGATGATATATTTAGACATACCCAAATTGTTGACCGTTCCCGTATTAGGAGCTTCCGTATTGATAGAAGCAGTGTCCGATAAGATAGACGTGCGTTCTGACGAAGGTGGCATTGCTGTTGTCGAGACGTTGTCAAGACTGTCAACCCTTGCTGACGCTGGCTTGGCACCCGACGTAGGGTCTAGATTCTTCTCAGTTTGGTTTCCGTTAGTCATACTCGCAGCTGATATGTCAAAATTACTAAATGTTTTACATTCTTGTTTGGGTAAAAAACATACGTAGGACGGAACCGACAGCTCCAACTACAGATTCGGGAAGATATGCCCTGGCAGCGTCAACGGCTTGCTGCACGCCTACATTAGGCAAATATCCTCTTGCGGATGCCTGAATGTCCGTCGCAGACTTCGGCGGTGCAGAATCTGCCAGCTTCATCGCAGCAGCATGTGGTGTGCGTTCTTCACTCAAGCTCGGTGCTTGCGCTGAAGGACGCGACTCGCGCGGAAAACTTCCGGGGAACTCTACTCCAGGAGTCGAAGCTTCTGATGTCGGACCGAAATCCTTACCCTGAACTGCAGAGGTGCTGTGCAATGCATTCGTAGCGTCTGCTGCCCACTCGTGCGCTGGAGTTGACACAGGCGGTTCGATGTTTATGGATGCCATCTTGCTTCAGCTGTCGTTATTCAAGTCTATGCTGTTGCTGATGTTGCGAGTATGGTGGGAAGTGATTTAGAGGAACGAGAACGGAGAGTCTGGTAATATAAGGTATAGAAGTGGAGCAAACGAGATGATGACTTCATCCTGCTTGATCCACTCCTCGCTTAGTCTCCAAATGCAATATAAGTGATAGTGCACAAGTCACATCTTGATACACAGCCTTGGATCATGCATCTTGTTGGACAAAAATGTGATTCGAGGTATTCTGTAAATTTGTGAAAAGCGCTTGTCTGTATGCAATTCGACCTGCTATTTACATTTGCGGCAATTTCTGATAAGGAGGGCTGTACGTTGGAGTGTAATAGGGTTCATGCATAGGATGGGAAAATTAATGAGGCACCATAGTCATTGTGAAGGATGGGTACAAATGGATACGCACTACAAATGCAATACTAACCAGTTTCATGCGCGCGAGAAACCGAGTATTGAATTACTAGTAGGCCCCAGACTGATGCTGTACACTCACTGCACTGTGCTGTGGACGTGATTTTCTTTCAACGGAAGCAATGACGTAGCTCCTGTTACACACGAGTCGCGTGATTGACGCGTTCAAAGCACAGCCACGAAATGTCTCGATGCTCACTCTGATGCTCCAAAACAAGGAATCACTGAGTTAGAAAAGAGCAAAGATGGGGCCGCCTTGGTGAGCGACGTCATTCATGACGCGTTCCTCTGTCCTCGACACTGCTGCGATTGCTCTACGAAAAGTATAAAAGGGTGGTATACTTGGGTGAGCCTCATTGACTGCGTCACTTGCATCCACATCCAATCTCATAAACTCAGTAGCTCGACAAGGTTTATCTCAACATCATGTCATCTTCAGACAACCAGCCAAAGTTCGTCATTTCTTCACCTGATATGCTGCGCGTCTTTTATTCACCGTGCCACCGTTTACAGCCAGACCACTGGCCAATACCACTCCGTAAAGGGTACCGTTGTCGAGGCAATTGGCAACACTACTGGTGCCCAGTCCTGGATCGACTCGGGAAAGAAAGAGCACAGTGAGGGCGAGGCTGAGCAACAGGCTGCACAGGCACGCGACTACGCTGAGGGTGTCTCCGACCGCGTAGAGGGAAAGTATAACGCCGTCAAAGGTGCGGTCTTCGATGACAAGGGCCAGCAGATTTCAGGTGAGTCCTGCTTGTTTTATTTCGTTTGCAGGGGAATATTTATATCTCGATGTAGGAAACGCTCAGCACGATGCTGGAAAGGCACAACAAAAAGCCAACGAATCATCGTCCTGATTGATAGATTATTCATGGAGATCGATGTTAATGTATTCTACCTCGAGGCATACACATGTATATCATATTGTAATGAAACACGGACTGGTATTTCGATACCCACAATTTTGTGCAGTATGCTTATCCGTCTGCGTTGTGACAATTTGTTGGAAAGCTCACGCAATGCTCATAATTTTATGAATTAAACAAGTATTATTTAAAGTAAAGAACAAGGAGATTTTCTACTATGATATTTTTGCGGTGGAGACTGTGGGTTTGTAGAAGTAGATTACAAGGTGGCATGCAATATAACAGTACTGGTGATTGAGGTACATTCGCTGAAGAACACAAGAGAGTGATACTACCTGGGTGGCAAAAAACACTCCTGCCATCGTTCCCCAAGTGCAGCATGTGTAAAGTCTAGTTTGGTTGAGAATGGACAGCTGAAAACTGCCTTATTCCGAGGGCGCCAAAGCGTTGATTGAAGGTCAGGGGGAATCCATAAAAGCAACTCTCCTCCATGTCCACGTATCCATCCGTCTCCATCCAATGTCCACTCAAAGGCGGGATCTATACCGAGAACGAATAGATGAGCAAAGCATTAGTCACCAAGTGCTGAGCAAAAGAGAGGCTCTCAACTTACCCTCTACATTCCACAATCTGATCGTTCGATCAACAGAGCCAGAAACGACATGTCTTCCATCAGGGGAAAATGCAACAGACCGCACTTCTGATGTATGTCCTTCAAAAGGTGCGAAGATAGCCTGTCCGCTGTGAACGTCCCACACTCGGACCGTCGTGTCCCAGGAGCCCGAGACGACAAGCGCTCCGTCAGGGGAGAACGCAACTGACGTAACACCGTATGTATGGCCTTTGAAAGGTCCAGCCACGACCTGTTCACTCTCAACGTTCCATATCAAGATGGTTTTGTCACCAGAACCAGAGGCAACGCGAGTGCCGTCGGATGAGAATGCTACTGACAGAACCCGATCCGTGTGCCCGTTCAAGGGTCCAGAAACCACTTCCCCACTTTCAACGTCCCAGATTATGCTTGTTGTGTCGACGGAGCCAGAAGCAACGCGTCTCCCATCAGGCGAGAAAGCAACGGAATTAACACTGTTTTTATGCCCTTTGAATGGACCGAAAATCATCTTTCCGTTCTTGACATCCCACAGTCGGACAGTTCTGTCATCGGAGCCAGACGCAACGCGTTTCCCGTCTGGCGAGATGCAGACAGACGTGACAGATAATGTGTGCCCTTTGAAAGGACCGGCAACTACCTTTCCACTTTCAGCGTCCCACACTCGGATCGTACAATCTTCGGAACCAGACGCGACGCGCCTTCCATCTGACGAGAACGTGACAGACCGAACCCACTCTGAGTGTCCTTCAAAGGGTCCAGAGACAGTGCACCCAGTAGCTGCGTCCCAGATTCGAATCGATTTATCGCTGGAGCCAGAAGCAATGTGTCTCCCATTCGGTGAGAAAGAAACAGAAATTACACAGTCTGTATGCCCTTCAAAAGGTCCGGAAGCAGGCCGTGCACTTTCAGTGTCCCAGATTCTGATCGTGTTATCGTCGGAGCCTGAGACGACACGCGTCCCATCAGGAGAGAATGCGACGGACTGTACCCAGTCAATGTGCCCTCCGAAAGGCCCAGAAACAACTTGCCCAGTCTGAACGTCCCAGATTAAAACTGTTGTATCGCGGGAGCCTGAGACAACGTGTTTCCCATCCGGTGAGAAAGCAACAGAATTTACTACATCAGTATGACCTTTGAAAGGCTCCAAAATACGTTTGCCACTCTTAGCGTCCCATATTCGAATTGTGTTATCTGCAGAACCTGACGCGAGACGCGTACCGTCGGGAGAGAAAACAACTGACCAGACACGGTCAGCGTGGCATTTGACAGGCTCACAAATGGTCCGTCGACTCGCAATGTCCCAGACTCGAATAGTCTCGTCATTGGAACCAGAGACGATGCGCCTCCCATCGGGAGAGAACGCAACACAGTTCACTTCGTCTACGTGCCCCTTGAGACACATGGAAGGTCCACCTTTAACGTCCCAGACCATGACAGTCATGTCAGCCGAGCCAGAGGCAATATGCATCCCATCTAGTGAGAAAGCCACCGAATAAACAGGGCCATTATGTCCTTCAAGAGGCTCAGAAATCTCCTTCCCGCTCTCGACGTCCCAGATTCTGATTGTCTTATCGCTGGATGCGGAGACAACGTGCGCACCATCAGGCGAGAAAGCAACAGACTGTACCAAGCCAGTATGTTCTTCAAATGGATCATAAATGACTTGCCCGCTTTCAGCATCCCAAATCCGGACTGTACCATCCGCGGAGCCAGAGGCAATGCTAGTACCGTCGGGTGAGAAAGTGACGGATAGGACATCACGTGTATGCCCTACAAGCTCCTTCAAAAGTGGTGACTGCTGCTTTACACCTATCTGCTCTATTTGTACAGGAGCCGTCCTCGATTCTCTGGTGAGGGCCTTTGGCGACGTAGGTAAATCACGTCTTAAGTAACGCGCTATGAACTTAGACTCCATCGACGCAAACGGAAGGACAGATGCATAGATATGTGGTGTCGAGTGTGAAATGGCAGGTAAATACACAGTTATCATCCTGCGTAAGTCTCTGAGGGACGCTAAGACGTCGGCATTTTTCGACTAGTCGAAAGATAGCATGAGTTTCAACTCCTATAGCACATCCGCCCACTCACCGAGACCCAATTCATAGCATTAAGGAGTGCTGGACTAGCAGTGTTAACCTTTTCTGAGAGACTCATCACCTCCAGCCAGTAGAGCAAGCGGCTATTGAGGAGCTCTGAAAGCTCATTCAACAACGCGTGCGAGAATCGCGCCTCGTGCAAGTGTTGGCTCCAAAAGAGGCACGCGTACTCCAAGTGTGCAGGAATATTCACCTTGATACGATCTGGAAGGTCGGGGACTTGATCGTTAGGAACGTATGACGACTCCAGGTTACAGATGTTGAAGCGAAGCCCATTCTTAATGACATCGAAGCATTGCATAGCGATGGAACCCTTCTGAGCCTCAAGATCAATGTACCAACTATCGCCTTCACGCCCTGAAGACAACAAGTAGTCGCGAAATGACGTATGGCAGGGACGGATAGGTGCTCCCGGAATATACACAATTACAGATTGTAATCGCGAAAGGACAAGGCGTGACGACTCTTCATCGGAATAGCCCAGAATCCGGTCTATTGCATCGTCAGATAGTGGAATTTTACAAAGAAGGATAAGGCCAAGGACTTGGGAAAAGTGAGACCTGGATTCTTCATCATCGAACGAGATACCTGAGGTTTCAAGAACAATGCGGTACAAGCTGTCTAGTACAGAGAGCGACTGCAATTGGGATACAAGATCATTTAATCTCCGAGCAGGATAGTCGCGATCCACCAGCTTAACTGCTGTCGATGCCCAGATGAAAAGCCCGCCTGCTGCATCTCTAAGACGATCCATCCTCAATTGCCAATCCGCCGGTATACGCAATTCATTTTTCGCGAACACGGTGCGCATCTCGTAATCGAGATAACGGCGCACGTCGTTCTTGCACGTTGACGAGTCATGTTCCAGCTCAACAGGAAGAATGTAGTCCGACAGAGAGGATAAGGCCCGACTAATATCCAGTTCCTTCCTGCTCGTAATGAGAATTCGAAATCGCTTGGGTAGTGAAGGTAATCCTTTTTGAAGACTCTCCATAAGCGTTCGCCTCGTCCTCTCAGACCCGCATTCATCCAGCGCATCGAGAATAATGACAACGGGCCCTTGCATTGCGTCCGAAGCAGAAGCAAGAGGGCCTTGGAGAAGGCTCTCAAACTGAACTGCAGCCGTGGCCCGAGCAACCTCTTTATCCTGATCAACGGCCATGCCGACGTGTTTGGCCACCGAGGAATCAAATAAGGTGAGTCTATACGCGAGCGTCCGGATGACAGTACTAGGATCACTCTTCCCCCGTTCGAAGAAAAGATGAGCACCGAGACGGGAAATGGTACGGAAGTGTTCTGCGATCGTTGTGCTAACTGTACTCTTGCCAGATCCCGCAACACCATGTAGCCAGAAGACGTTTTGATCTGAGGTCGACGACGCCCACTCTACGATCTCATTCTGAATCTTCGCACGTGTCCCTGGAAGGCATTGAGGCCTATGGTATGCATCCATCTCGTCGGGACTGAGTTGACTCTTCAAATCTAGTTTACTTGATTCAGAGAAATACTTCAAACGCAAAAATACCACACGCACGTAAGACATCAACTTTGCCTAAGATCCGTGAAGAGACGAAAACAATATGAGCAGTGATTCCCGAGTCCATCGAGGTTCTGAGTGTGTGTAATGAATCAATGAACTTGTCGACCGTTGATTCAGCATTCAACATGAATATGCGTCCTAATTTATGATGAGGTCGCTAGAATTAACACAAAGAAAAACGGACGCACTTGCGAATTTATGGCGTGCATACTCTTGTACGAACAGGCAACATTCGTTAGTCTGCTTTAATAGTTGCATTATCGTACTCTCAAGTCTTTTCGTCTTATCACGAAGGGTGTCAAATTCATCGACGAAATTGAACGCATCTCTCATGGCGTGCACAAGCTCAACCACCTTCTCGTCTACTTTGAACTGGTGGTCAAGGACCTGAGGATACCGTCAGACTGAGTTTAACGTTATACTCCTGGACGCACCTTATACAGTGCCGAAGCTACCTGCCATGCGAAGTTAACGTACGGATGCACCTAGTATCCCTTAGCAATCATCAACATTCTCCAAGATTAGACGCTTACTTGTGATAACTCGTCTATGGCTTGAGCGAATGCACCTAGTTTCTTGACGAGGTTTCGAACAGACGTATATAGATCGGCATGCCCTGCGAGCGAAATGCCATCTGAATCGACAACCTCCAGCCGCAAACGAAGGATTGCAGTGGTTTCTGTCGACGCCGAGTCATGAAGCACATTAAGACGAAGCTCCGTCTCTGGTAGTTTAATCAATATGTGAGAACGTCGATAACGAGCCGTTTACACACCTTTGCTATCAGCACATCTCTCTAATAAGTCATCAAGCTCCACTTCAATCAAGCCTATACATTTGTCCTTCACTGACGAATTGTGCTTGATCTTGATGATGAATTTCGTCCCTTGGTCTGCTGTTGGTCTATAGATGCACTGTGTCAAATAACACCAGAGTAAGGGCCAAGATTTGCGTACCGTCCGAATGAGAGACACTCGTTCCAATTAGGGAGTAGATTCTCGTTTCTGTTCGTTTGCTCTCATCACCGAGCTCTACCTGAACGTATAAATTCGGCAATTTGCTGCGGAGGCTTGCGACCCATTTTACTTCAGATGCACAAATGACTATTGAGCATATCAGTATACTGTGGAAGTGAGACAAAAGTTTAAAACCAACCGGTCAAGGACAAGTGGGTACTGATAGAGGGAGGGGCCATGAAGGAGAAGGAAAGGCGAACGTCTCCAGCTTATTGATGGTTCTCCGGTTACTGTCGTTTTCATAAATATTGTCACACGCGCGATTCGTGATTTTCGTCACACTAAGTACACTCAAATACAAAATCTACTATAACTCAACTAATACTTAACCAAATTACATGATCTAAGCTGTAAAAATTATACTTTTGAAGTATCTTTCATATTCCAGAAAAAATAAATTAAAATGATCAAAAATTGAGTAAGATACAACACAATATGTGAGTTTTCCCTATATTTCATGTATATGAGTTTTCCTGGCCCTAAAACTGATTGTACAC
>NW_006760401.1:386856-412654 GCF_000271605.1 Fomitiporia mediterranea MF3/22 | reverse complement strand
ACTTTATTTTTTCTGGGATATGAAAGACACTTTAAAAGTATATTTTTTACAACTTAGATCATGTAATTTGGTTAAGTATTAGTTGAGTTATGATAGATTTTGTATTTGAGTGTACTTAGTGTGACGAAAATCACGAATCGTGCGTGTGACAATATTTATGAAAATGACAGTAAGCGGGCGTAGGCGGATCATTGACCCTGCATCAATCATCCTCATGGGCGATGTTTGATTGCTTTCGTGTTGCTTTCTTGGGTGGAAAGCTGATTGACGCTTAATAGCATTGTGAGCCCAGTACTAGTGATGTCGATTCCCATGGTATACCGGCGGGAAGACAGTATACCACCAGGAATGATGGGGGGTGATGGCAGTGATGAGAAAGGAAGCAATTTTTTTTGTAATAAACACACATAATATTGAAATTAGCCATACTTTCTAAGTTTATTAAGCTGGGAATTACTAAATAAGGGCAATTAACTGAGATTCTGTACAGAGTTCTCCCGTCTACCCACCATCATTCCCAGCAGGAAATTGGAATGGTAATGAGAAACAGGAATGGTATACTCGTCATTCCTGCCAGTACAACAACACTGATTGCGGCAGGCAGGAACATTGCCAATACAAGTTTTTACATAATGAAATATGCTATGTAATTGCTCAGGGTCACTGTCTGAAATCAATATTCTCTTTATGCCTGAACACTAGCACTTAGGACTCAAGTCGCGAAACTCTGTCGGCTAAGGCTCTAAAATTCTACTGTGTCTATCGAATTTTGGCAACACAAGAATGTGCACATAGACTACATCTGTAGAACAATATGATGTCCACAAAGGTGTGAACTGCAGGACATTTGCTGATTGATCGGGTATCCCAGCCGCTGTGGACAGTAGCAAATCCAACCTCAAACGCTTCAAACAACACTGGCTTACCTGTGTCGGAAATTCACAGAATCTCTCGATAATACCGTTATCAACCAGTGTGAAGCATCTCAAATGCGTGTATGTACAGTACATGTGTTGTCTGTGGTACTTACTACATACGCCTTACTGTCTTATTGGTTGATTAATAGTGAGTTGGGTGGGCGTTTCAAGTGAGATGATGGAGGGCATCTTACATTCCATCTGCTACATCCCTGGTTGTTCATCGCCCTTCCCAGGCGGTGAAGCAGATTTGATGGATGCGGCGCGAATTTGTAGCTTGAGCCTTGGCCTTCCTGTGTTGGCCGCAATCTCCTTGGGCTTCTGTTCTAACTTCTATCGTGACCAGCAGATTCATTCCTCGCTGCCCAGGTTTCGCCGATGTTCATCTCGTATCGTTATAACTTTTCTCTATTACTAGAAGAATTGCCTAACACGGTTCGACAATAGTCGCGATACCCTGTGCTACTTACCCTGTGCTATTTTCTTGACTGCATATCTAGTGTTCGACGGGGAGATTAATTTTCCTGTTAACAACAACCACTAGAAGTAGTTTTGGTTTCTGACTTCTGCAAACCAGATGTACTGCAGGACTCTACGATACGGCAAACTCGGACACGAAAGTCTTGCAGGGAGAGCACCGTACCTCGGTGTGCCCGGTGTGGCTGTGTTCTTCGAACTCCGAACTGCCCACCATCAACCAAGAGCTCATTCTTGTCCTGACCTTACACTGCATGTGCAGAATTGGCTCGGTCAGTTCGGCTAGGCGATGAAATGTGTTGGATATGCTGAATATGTATAAATAAGACTGCTCTTAGGAGGTTCGTACTTCACTCAATTCCTTCTCATCCTTCGTTCCTTTTCTAGTAGTTTTCTACCAATTCAGAGCTCATTTCCATCTATTATTCGCTCACGGATGATATTCCCTACCCTCTCATCTCTTGCCCTTGCTCCATTCGCTCTCGCAGCAGTCCATGAAATTTCTGTCGGAGGCTTGAAGGCGGATGGAACGCCAAACTTAAACTTCTACCCGAATAATATCCAGACGGGTGTCGGAGATGTTCTTCGTTTTACTTTGTTAGTTTCTACCTACGAGTTCCATGAACATATTTACTTATTGATGTACACCTTTCAGCCATGTGAAGAACCATACGGCGACGCAGTCGAGTTTTGCTGAACCTTGCGCTAAACTCAAGGATTCGTATGGGAACTTGATTGGATTTGACTCGAATTTGTGGGTTCTCTTCCTCTCCCTCGACTTCTTTTTTTCTGAACTTGTTTAATGATGATAGCCAACCTGTCGCTAACGAATACGGCTACTTACCGACGTTTGAGGTGACTGTCAATGACACGAACCCCATCTGGGTATTCTGTCAGCAAATCAACCCGCCGAACCCTACACACTGTCAATCGGGAATGGTCTTTGCCGCGAATGCTCCACCGTCCGGAAACACGTTCGACAAGTTCCTCGCGAATGCAAAGGCCTCAAAAGTGCAGGATTCCAATACTACTACGACTACATACCAGTACACTAGCACAAGTAGTAGCTGGGGATCAGTGGATACTGAGACTGTTACGGTGACACAGACAGTTACTGAAACCACCACTATTGAAGATGGTTCAAGTGCTTCAGCATATTGGCCTGGAGCGCCTGCGTCGACTTCGGCTGCCTACCCAGCGACGCATACTGTTATCGTTGGTGGCGACGCCGGGTTTGTATATTCACCATCGAACATCACTGCTAACGTTGGAGACAAGGTACAGTCTGATGCATCTCCTTGACAATCTTGTTGTTTATTAATATTTATAATCTTCAGGTCTTTTTCGAGTTCAGACAGAAGAACCATACCGCTACTCAGTCGACTTTCGATGATCCTTGCAGAAAGATTTCAGATACGACGTATCCACCGATCAATGGATTTGATTCCAACTTCAATCCTGTTGATGCTAATGCGACTTACTTCCCAAACTTCACTATTACTGTGAACGATACGAGCCCTATCTGGGTGTACTGCAGGCAGCAAGCTGCGAATTTCAGTCATTGTGGAGTTGGAATGGTCTTTTCGGCCAATGCTAATCCGTTCTCCGACAAGTCGTTTGCGGCGTTCCAGCAGCTTGCGGTACAGAAGAATGGGACTGGATTCGTTAATCCGTTCGGCAACTTGACTTCACCGCCTGCAACGAGTTACTCTGGCTATGGTGGATACGGCAACGGGTATGGTTCGGGATCTGGATCGAAGAGTGCACAGAGCTTGGATGCGCTCAGTGGCGACTCGGACTCATCTTCTTCCACTGATAAGATCTCGATGCTTGTGAGCACATATGCTCCAGCTGCTTTGGGGCTTATGGGAGCAACGATTTTGCTTCTCGTTGCGTTGATTATCATCAGCATCGTACTTCTCCGCCGGTCCAAGAGGAGTGAAGGGCCTCGTCACTTCATGCCTAGCTCGAGCTATCAGACTGTACCATTGACTGTGCCGCATTTTACGGGAACGAAAGATGGTGCTCATGAGTATGAGGAGCCTCGATACAGTGATAGGGATGGTATTTGAATGACTGCATGATGATTTGATTTAACAACACTCACAGAAATATCTTTTCATTTCTTATGGATTTCATATTTGGTTTATATATTTCTATCCTGGGCAGTTGTCATATATCTATTTATCCTTACATTCGTTTATGAGGCTACTGATTTTGTATGGACAATGGGCATTGATACCATTATTTCATTTCAACTTTGGGACAATTGTAGTCTTGTTGTCTTTGTTTACATTACTTTGCAGACGGTTATGATAACATTACTGGTTAATACAAGAGAGCAGATTTCGGGGTTTTGTCTAGTGTGCTTGCAGTGGTGACAGTAAGATAAATTTAGGCAGAAAATGGGAAATATTTTCTTAAATTTGACGTGTTGTCAGTGTCACATGGCGGAAATCTGTCTCTTCTAGCCTTAGATAATGTTTGTGCTACCTCTTGTAGTCTTACTATTGTATAGTTGCTTACTTCTGGATATTGTTTCAGTACAGAAATATCTATTTCTATAAGTATGTTCTTACATAACTTATTGTGTTTATATTTTAGTATTACTATCTGTACTTCAACCATTACTAAGTAACATTTATAGACTTCTGAATATAATTGATATTAGTGTTCTTGTATCACCTTGTCCCTGAGAGATATATTGTTTATGTTTGGTTGCTATTTGCCTTCAAGTACTCTATGATTTATCTTTGATAATGTATTCTGTAGTATTATTCCAGAATACTGAAACTTAGATACAAGGAATATAAATAAGGCACTACCCTGCCTGGTGCCTACTTGACATAATTCACATTTCATAGTCTATTACTACATGTTCTAGCTTCTCTTTATAACTGTCAGCAACAGTGTAGAGGGGACCTGAAGGCTTAGTGAGGGGACCCAGGCTACAACTATCCTACACAACAGAAATACAGAATGTAAGCACCAGAATATAGTCAGAACTCACAGAACAGGTGGAGAGAGAGAGTGAGACAAGAATAGAGTATATAGAGTAAGCCTAAGAGTACAGGACTATCTGGAGTAGACAAGATCAAGACTACAGGACTAGTCTGATTTTGTATACTTATATATACTAAACTACACAAGAGTACTCAGGAAGTATAAGCTACTAAGAATGATAAGCTACAAAGAATGAAAGAAAGGAAGGTCAAAGATAAAGGCACAAAGAATGAAGGGATGGACAAAGGGTAAGAGACTATAGAATGAACAAAGAATGAAGGGGTGGGCAAAGGAATAGAATAATAAAGTAAGGAAGGGTAGTAGTAAGAGTTAGTATGTATATAGTCTATAAACAGTGCTCCTAAGGGACAGAAGTCCTTAGAACTGAAGGTACAAGAGTGGAGAACTGTAACATCACCCCTCCTCTAAAACCAATTGTCCTGATTAGTAAACATTAGACTTGGTTAGTAGTTTGAGTATAAGTTAGAACAGTAGGGTTTGGAAATCTGTAAGGTAGAGTTAATACAGAGCACCTGGATAAAGTTGATAGAAGTCTTAGATTGTCTTAGTAGTATAGGTAAGATTCTTAGCAGGTTCCCAAGTACATTCTTTAACTAAGTATCCCTTCTAGTAGATAAGGAACTTAAGCTTTCTATATACTAGCTTAGTATTTACTATATACTCTATTTTGTATTCTAGTTCAGAACTAATAAGTTCTAGTAGAGGTAGTAAGGGTCTTTATTGTGAAGGAAAACTGGGATTGTAGTACTAAGACAATAGAACCTTGTTAAACACTGAGTGTATGTACTTCTATGTTACTAGAAGTTAGAGTTTGTAAGTAGAAGTACTAACCTTCTTTTTAATAACAAAGGGTTTGAAGCACTTGTTGTCCAACTTCTTCATTAGACAATCTAAGGTCAGATTAGTGGCTTCTAGTATAACCTTGTTACTAGGCTAGTAATCCTTAGCTACAGACCTCTTCCAATCATAGTTCTACTTTATAACTTGTACTACCTTTTCTAAAAGAGCTTATGTGTCCTCTCTAGTCCTGTGTATCTGTTCTACAAAGTCTGTTACAGATTCAGAACTACTGTTCTGGTTTAGAACTGTCCCCTAATACAGATGTCTTCTATGATTGAGGAAGAACAGGGACTGTCCTGTTATAGAGTATTACTAGTTATTGTGTACAAATTCTGTTAAAGCTAACTATTCAGACTAATCTGATTACTGATAATTAATAAACATCTGAAGGTAGAGCTTGATCTTCTGATTGACTCACTCAGTTTGACTGTCAGTCTGTAAGTAATATGTAGTAGAAGGGTTCTCTTGAATTCTGAGAAGTGTATACAAGTCCTACATAAATTTCAACTCAAATTATGGTTTACAATTGTGAATAAGCTTCTGAGAGAGTCTGTACAACTAGAAAACATAATCCTAATAAATGTATACTATACTTTCAGAAGTGAGTTCTGTTCAGGTTAGAACTATATGGACTTGTTTAGAGAATCAGTTGATAATCACACAAATAGTGTTGTAACCCTAAGACTTAGGTAGCTTACTAATCAGGTTCACTAAGACTTCTTCCTAAGAGTGATCTAGAATCTAATACAGATGTAGAGGAGTCTAAACCCTTGTCTGGTAAGCTTTAGTCTGTTAGTACATATTATAACTAGTCACATACTTTAGGATTTCCTTCTGTATTCCTAACTACTAGTAGTTCCAAGTAATGAGTTTCTGTATTTTGTGTTAGCCTAAATGTTCTATAGTCAGATTGTTATAATGAGCTTAGACAATGTCCTCCTACAGCTTCTGATCCTTTAGAATGTACAGTCAGTCTTTCTAGTAAACCTGTCTATCCTTATCCTCCTCCTAATCCTTAGCCTGCTTCTCTAACTACTTTACTATAATATAGTCTTGTGTGTGTCTCAGAGCTTACTGTATATAAGTGACAAAGTTAACATTCTTAGATTCAAGTCAGATCTCTCAGATTGTCTTGGACACAAAACAGAAATTGTTTAGAAGAACAAGATTTTTGTTATCATTCTCTCTCTTTTTATAACCTACTTGTCTTGAGAGTAAATCAGCTTTTGTCATTTGTGTTCTAAGTTTGTAAGTCAATATAAAGTCATAGTTCTACAGTTCTAACATTTAACAAGCTTAGTAGTAGTTAAGCTTCTGAGGCACCTAAAAGTACTAGAGATTAAGGTGATTACTCTAAATCTTAAACTTTTGTACAGTACTAAGGAGATATTAATACTACTCCTTTAGGGAACAGACAATTGTAAGGAGTTCCTTATTATAGATAAGATAGTTCTGTTCTGTTGTAAAGAGGGATTCTGATTAGAACACTATTAGATACTACTTTCTATTAATGAACTAGGATAGTACTACTCTATTTGTAAAGTTAGAAGAGTTAGCTTTAACTTAGAACTTGTCTACAACTGTCAGAACTACTAATACAAGCTTGTTAGTAATAGTCTGCTTGAGGGACTCAAATACAGACTGTTACTAATTATCCTATTACTAAGGAACATCTTTACTAGTAAGATTGTGAAAGGGTTAGGTAATAGTACTAAAGCTTTAAATAAAGTATTAGTAGTAGTTTACAAACCTAAGGAATGTTTAGACCTGTTTCAGGTTCTAAGGTTGTAACTAGTTCTAAACTATAGTTACCTTTACTAAATCCATACAAACCTCTTCTCTACTAATTACAAAGCTTAGATAATCTACTGACTCCTGTACAAAAGAGTACTTTACTTTTTAGAGAAACAGTTTATTATCTTAGAGCTATTATAGAACTACTCAGATTAGTTAGTAATAGTACTTGACTGTCTAGGTAAAGATTAGAATGTTGTTTAGATACACACTAACATGTTTCAAGTTAATCAGATCTGTAAGGATGTGATTTATGAATGACTAGAATGTTGTAGACAAGTTAGTTAGTCTGAAGAACATTATAGTCAGTTTGTACAGTCTATAATTGGTTTAGAATGTAGCCTTCTACTCATCTCTGTCTTAGATCTGAATATTATTGTATCCTTATTAAATATCCAACTTAGTAAAAACCCTAGATGTATGTGTCTTATTAATAAGCTCCTGAATTAGAGAGAGTAGGTATTTGTTTTTAACAGTACTCTTATTAAGATAATAATAATCCTAGACTAGGTAGAGCTTCTTATCTTTCTTTTTAACAAAGAAGAAAGGGGAGACTATAAAGGACTTTAAGGGTTGGATCCAGCTGTTCTAAAGATTTTCCTGAAGGAACTCATCAAGCACCTCCTACTTGTCTCTGTTGAGTAAGTAGACCTTACAATTCTTAAGTTAGAAACCCTTAGTTAATTCAATTGTATAGTTCTAAGAATAGTGTTTAGGAAGCTAGTTAAATTCCTCTTTACTAAAGACTTTAGAGAACTCTTGAACAAAATCTGGCAGGCTAGGTCTACATGTGTTCTAGAGTAGAGTTGTTCTGAGAGAGTTCTAGACTGGTTCTGTCTTAGACATTCTTTAAATCAACTCTATTCTGTCTTAACTAGAATATGTGTCCACATATTTATCCTAGTCAAAGAAGAACAACTAGTTACCTTTATTAGAACTACTAGTAACATTAGAAGTGTTTACATTCACTCAGAACAGTAGTACAAGGTAGTTGTAAGACTTAGGACACTGATTGAACACAAGTGTCTACTCTAACTAGTTAATAGTAGGGTTGTAAGCTTTGAGCCATTCAAATCCAATAAAGACATCTGTCTTTCTAAGGTTAGTAACTCTGAACTCAATACTTTCCTTATAATCCTGAATAGTCATCTGTAGTTGGACAAACTTAGTAATCTAACTATTCTAGTTTAGAGTTCTGTCTATATTATATACTAGAATCAGAAGTATAACACATTAAGTAAGAAGATAGTGTTCCTGTACAAAAGCCTTATTAATACACAAACTAGTGTATCTACTATTTACTAGAGTTATTGTTCAGATCTGGAGGGATCCTAAGAAGGGAGCTAAGAGGACAGGAACCTGAAGCTAGTGTTTAGAATGTTCTCTAATAAACTACTACTTGTTCTAAAGAGAACATACAGCTTGTACAACCTTGTTGTCTGAGAGAGTAAGTATATATACTAACATTTCCTTATTAACCTCTCTCTTTTGACAAGGACAGACTCATGTCCTTAGTTGTAAACTTAGCTGAGACTATCTCTACTTAATACTATAAACAAATTACTGAGTAGTAAACAGGGCTAAGTAGTATTCTGAATGTTCTAAGATCTTAGAATGTAGAAGTGATAGGTTAGATTGTATAGATTTAGACTTGGATAAAGTGTAAAGAGAAGAATTAAAAGAATCAGAAGAAATAAGAGAACTATCTACTTTTGTTTTCAACTTTTTTCTTTCTAATAAATAATTTTGTTGATTTACTTTTTCTACTTTTTCTACTTTTCTTACTTTATTTACTTCTAATCCTATAGTGTCTATTGAATCAAAAGTAACTATTAAAAAATCTGAGTTATAGCTCTTTAGTACTATATTTACTGTTAGGCCTTTACAAAATCCTAGAGTACATAGTCAGAGTCTAAGAGTTCTAAGGTGACTTCTAGATTTGTAAAAAATGCTTCTTACTACAAATTCTACTTGTTACTCATTATTACTCTAATAACCTGACTGTTAGTAACAATATAGAGTGGACCTGAAGGTTTAGTAAGGGGACTCAGGCTACAACTATCCTACACAATAGAAATACAGAATGTAAGTACTAAAACATAGTCAGAACTTGTAGAACAGGTAGAGAGAGAGAGTGAGACAAGAGTAGAGTATATAGAGTGAGTCTAAGAGTATAGGACTACCTAGAGTAGACAAGATCAAGACTACAGGACTAGTCTGATCTTGTATACCTATATATACTAAACTATATAAGAGTACTTAGAGAGTATGAGTTACTAAGAATGATAAGCTATGAAGAATGAAAGAAAGGAAGGTTAAAAATAAAGGTATAAAGAATGAAGGGATGGACAAAGGGTAAGAGACTATAGAATGAACAAGGAATGAAGGGGTGGTTAAAGGAATAGAATAATAAAGTAAGGAAGGGTAGTAGTAAGAGTTAGTACATATATAGTTTATAAACAGTACCTTTAAGGAATGAAAGTCCTAAGTTCTAGTATAGAAAGGTGTAGAACCCTCAGAACTAAAGGTATGAGAGTAGAGAACTGTAACATTACCCTCCCTCTAAAACTAATCATCCTAATTAGTAAACATTAGGCTTGGTTAGTAGTTTAAACATAGGCTAGAATAGTAAGGTTTAGAAATATGTAAGACAGAGTTGATACAGAGTACTCAGATGAAGTTAATAGAAATCTTAGATTGTCTTAGTAGTATAGGTGAGATTCTCAGTAGGTTCTCAAGTGTGTTCTTCAACTGAGTATCCCTTCTAGTAGATAAGGAACTTGAGCTTTCTACATACTAGCTTAGTATCTACTACATACTCTACTTTGTATTCTAGTTTAGAACTAATGAGTTCTAGTAGAGACAGTAGAGGTCTTTGTTATAAAGGAAAACCTGAATCATAGTACTAAGACAGTAGAATCTTATTAAACACTAGGTGTATGTACTTCTATGTTACTAGAAGTTAGAGTTTGTAAGTAGAGACACTAACCTTCTTTTTAATAACAAAGGGTCTGAAGCACTTGTTGTCCAACTTCTTTATTAAGTAATCTGTAGTCAGGTTAATGGCTTCTAGCATAACTTTGTCTCTAGGCTAGTAATCCTTAGCTACAGATCTCTTCTGATTGTAGTTCTACTTTATTACCTATACTACCTTCTCTAAAAGAGCTTGTGTGTCTTCCCTAGTCTTGTGTATCTGTTCTACAAAGTCTGTTACAGATTTAGAACTACTGTTCTGGTTCAGAACTGTCCTCTAGTACAAATGTCTCTTATGATTGAGGAAGAATGAGGACTGTCCTGTTATAGAGTGTTACTAGTTATTATACACAAATTCTGTTAAGGCTAACTATTCAGACTAATCTGATTACTAATGATTAATAAACATTTAGAGGTAGAGCTTAATCTCCTAATTAACTCACTCAGTTTGACTGTCAGTCTGTAGGTAATATGTAGTAGAAGGGTTCCCTTGAATTCTGAGAAGTGTATACAAGTTCTATATGAATTTTAACTTAAATTACAGTCTGTAATTGTGAATAAGCTTCTAAGAGAGTCTGTACAACTAGAAGATGTAATCCTAATAAATACACACTATACTTTTAGAAGTGAGTTCTGTTTGGGTTAGAACTGTATAGACTTGTTTAAAGAATCAGTCAACAATTATATAGATAGTATTGTAACCCTAAGACTCAGGTAGCTTACTAATCAGGTCTACTAAGACTTCTTCCTAAGAGTGATCTAGGATCCAATACAGATGTAGGAGAGTCTGAACCCTTGTCTAGTAGGTCTTAGTCTGTTAGTATGTATTGTAACTAGTTATGTACTTTAGGATTTCCTTCTACATTCCTAACTATTAGTAGTTCTAAGTAATAAGTTCCTACATTTTGTGTTAGCTTGAATGTTCTACAGTCAGATTGTTGTAATAAGCTTAGACAATGTCCTCCTACAGCTTCTGATCCTTTAGAATGTACAGTTAGCCTTCCTAGTAAACTTGTCTATCCTTATCCTCTTTCTAATCCCTAGCCTACTTCTCTAACTACTTTACTACAACCTAGTCCTGTGTGTGTCTTAGAGCTTACTGTATATAGGTAACAAAGTCAACATTCTTAGATTTGAGTCAGATCTCTTAGATTGTCTTGAATGTAAAACAGGAATTGTCTAGGAGAACAAGATTTTTATTATTATTCTCCCTCCTTTCATAACTTACTTGTCTTAAGAGTAAATCAGTTTTTATTATTTGTGTTCTAGGTTTGTGAGTCAGTACAAAGTTGTAATTCTATAGTTCTAACATTCAGTAAGCTTAGTAGTAGTTGAGCTTCTGAGGTGCTTGAAAGTACTAGAGATTAAGGTGATCACTCTAAATCTTAAACTTCTGTACAGTACTAAGAAGATATTAACATTACTCCTTTAGAGAACAGACAATTACAAAGAGTTTCTTATTATAGATAGGATAGTTCTGTTCTGTTGTAGAGAGGGATTCTGATCAGAACACTATCAGACACTACTTTCTGTTAATGAACTAAGACAGTACTACTCTATTTGTAAAGTCAGAAGAGTTAGCTTTGACTTGAAACTTGTCTACAACTGTTAGAACTACTAATACAGACTTACTAATAATAGCCTACTTGAGGGACTCAAATACAGACTACTACTAATCATCCTATTACTAAGGAACATCCTTACTAGTAAGATTGTGAAGGGGCTAGACAATAGTACTAAAGCCTTGAATAAAGTGTTAGTAGTAGTTTACAAACTTAAGGAATACTTAGACCTGTTTCAGGTTCTAAAGTTATAGCTAGTTTCAAACTATAGTTACCTTTGTCAGATTCATACAGACCTCTCCTCTACCAATTACAAAGTCTAGATAATCTACTAACTCCTATATAAAAGAGTACTTTACTTCTTAGTGTTATAATTCTCTACTCTTATACTTTCAGTTCTAAGGGTTCTACACCCTTCTGTACTAGAACTTAGGACTTCTGTCCCTCAGGGGCACTATCTATAGACTATATACATACTGACTCTTACTACTACCCTTCCTTACTTCATTATTCTATTCCTTTAACTACCCCTTCATTCTTTGTTCATTCTATAGTCTCTTACCCTTTGTCTATCCCTTTATTCTTTGTACCTTTATCTTTAATCTCCTCTTTCTTTCATTCTTTATAGCTTATCATTCTTAGTAGCTTATACTCTCTGAGTACTCTTGTGTAGTTTAGTATATATAAGTGTATGAGATCAGACTGGTTCTGTAGTCTTGATCTTGTCTACTCTAGGTAGTTCTGTACTCTTAGGCTTACTCTATATACTCTACTCTTGTCTTACTCTCTCTCTCTGCCTGTTCTGTGAGTTCTGACTATATTCTAGTACTTATGTTTTGTATTTCTGTTGTGTAGGATAGTTGTAGCCTGGGTCCCCTTACTAAGCCTTCAGGTCCCCTCTATACTATTGTTGATATTAGATTAAGACTACCTATTACTACCCTACAACTCTCTTATGTTTTGAGTATCAGTACTTACTGTTGTGTTAATCTCTTTTCTTTGTCCTAACCCTTCTACATTTTTAAATTTTAAACTCCCTAAACCCCTTTTAAACTTTTGCCACCCTTCTTCTATTCATTACCCCTTTTAGTTTAGTACTGATTCCTTTGTAGTATAAACATAGACCCTTCTACACTAACTGTCACCCTTACTGTTCTACTAAATCAGTAGTTACAAGTAGAACTAGCTTAATACATACAGACCTCTATCTAAGAGGCCTTTACCAACTATGTGCCCCTAGCCCCTTCAGAACCTGTTCTAGTTGTTCTGAAAGTTGCAACTTGTTCTAGAAAGAAAGTACACATAACCTACCCTTCAGACTTTAATAAGTAGTACTTTAAGGACTTCTAGTACTAAGTCAAACTATATGTGACTACTACTTTAACTGATCTATCCTTAGATCTCAATCATGTCCTATTTGTCCTCTCCTTTATGAAGGAAGGTAACACAGCCACCTGGGCCTAGAACTGGATTGAAGGCTATTAGATTAAAAGCCTGATCTGACTTCAGAACAATAAGTTGTACTCAGAATTCATAGAGTAGCTCTGTACTTCCTTCATTAATCTGAATAAGAAGTGTAATGTGTAGAACAAGCTTGTGTCTCTGTAACAGGGCAAACATTCTACTAATACCTTCTTTCAGGAGTTTGATATCCTAGCCTAGAAGGTAGGATTCATACTCAGGTTCAATAATGTTCTTATTAGAATGTTTGAAAAAGCTCTTCATCTAGAACTAGTTAATAAGATTCTTAGAATAATACTAGAACTAGTTACTTATACTGAGTAGAAGACACACACTATCTCCTTTGACTAAGCTACAGCTCAGATGTATTAAGTTTGTGTAGAACACTTACACATGTGTCTGACTCTAACAGTTCTAAGCCCTCAGATCAATCTGCCTGTAATTCACAATCAATCTGTTCTAATAGACATTAGAGAAGCCTGAAAGTAAGAAGTATACTTTACCTACAGAAAGTCAGGGCACCAGATTAAGGACTGTCTACAGAAGTAATAACATATCTGTCAGGTCATTAGAGTAATAATGAGTGACAAGTAGGATTTGTAGTAAGAAGCCTTTTCTACAAATCCAGAAGTCACCTCAGAACTTCTGGACTCTAACTACATACTCTAGGATTTTGTAGAGGCCTAATAGTAAATGTAGTACTAAAGGGCTATGACTCAGATTTTTTAATGGCCACTTTTGATTCAATAGACACTATAGGATTAGAAGTAAATAAAGTAAGAAAAGTAGAAAAAGTAGAAAAAATAAATCAACAAAATTATTTATTAGAAAGAAAAAAGTCAGAAACAAAAGTAGATAGTTCTCCTATTTCTTCTGATTCTTTTGATTCTTCTCTTCACACTTTATCTGAGTCTAAATCTATACAATCTGACCTACTACTTTTGTGTTTCAAGATTTTAGAATGTTTAGAACACTACCTAGCCCTGTTTACTACTTAGTAGTTTGTCTGTAGTATTAAGTAGGGATAGTCTCAGCTGAGTTTACAGCTGAGGACATGAGTCTGTCCTTGTTGAAAGAGAGAGGTTAATAAGGAAATGTTAGTATATATACTTACCCTCTTAGACAATAAGGCTGTACAAGCTGTACATTCCCTTCAGAACAAGTAGTAGTTCATCTGAGAATGTTCTAGACACTAGCTCTAAGTTCCTGTCCTCTTGGCTCCCTTCTCAGGATCCCCCCAGATCCAAACAACAGCTCTGGTAGACAGTAGATATACTAGTTTGTACATTAATAAGGCCTTTATATAGGAACACTACCTCCCTACTTAATGTATTCCACTTCCAATCCTAGTATACAATACAGACAGAACCCTAAACTGGAATAGTCAGATCACCAAGTTTGTCCAACTACAGATGTCTATTTAGGATCATAAGGAAAGTATTGAGTTCAGAGTCACTAACCTTAGAAAGACAGACATTTTCATTAGATTCAAATGGCTCAAGGCTCACAACCCTACTATTAACTAGTTAGAGTAAACACTTGTGTTCAATCAGTGTCCTGAGTCTTGTAACTACCTTGTACTACTGTTCTAAGTAGATACAGACTCTTCCAATGTTACTAACAGTTCTAATAAAGGTGACTAGTTGTTCTTCTTTGACTAGGATAGATATATGGATACATATTCTAGTTAAGACAGAACAGAGTCAATCTGAAGGATGTTTAAGACAGAACCAGTCCAGAACCCTCTCAGAACAACTCTACTCTAGAACACACATAGACTCAGTCTGTCAGATTTTGTCTAAGAGTTCCCTAAAGTCTTTAGTAAAGAGGAATTTGACCAGCTTCCTGAATACTGTCTCTAGGACTATGTAATTGAATTGACTAAGGGTTTCCAACCTAAGGATTGTAAGGTCTACCTACTTAACAGAGACAAGTAGGAGGCACTTGACAAGTTCCTTCAGGAAAATCTTTAGAACAGTCAGATCTGACCCTCAAAGTCCCTTATAGTCTCCCCTTTCTTCTTTGTCAAAAAGAAAGATAGAAAGCTCTACCTAGTCCAGAATTATTGTTGTCTTAACAAGAGTACTGTTAAAAACAAGTACCTACTCCCTCTGATTCAGGAGCTCATTAATAAGACACATACATTCAGGGTTTTCACTAAGTTAAACATTTGATAAGGGTACAATAATATTCAGATCTAAGACAGAGATGAGTAGAAGACTGTATTCTGAACTAATTATAGATTGTACAAACTGACTGTAATGTTCTTCAGACTAACTAACTTGCTTACAACATTCTAGTCATTCATGAATCACATTCTTACAGATCTGATTGACTCAGAGCATGTTAGTGTGTATCTAGACAACATTCTAATCTTCACCCAGACAGTCAAGCACTATTACTGACTGATCTAAGCAATTCTATAATAGCTCTAAGATAATAAACTGTTTCTCTAAGAAGTAAAGTACTCTTTTGTACAGGAGTCAGTGGATTATCTAGGCTTTGTGATTGGTGGAGGAGAGGTCTGTATGGATCTAGCAAAGGTAACTGTAGTTTGGAACTGGCCACAACCTTAGAACCTGAAACAGGTTCAAGCATTCCTTGAGTTTGTAAACTACTACTAATACTTTATTCAAAGCTTTAATACTATTGCTCAGCCCCTTCACAATCTTACTAGTAAAGATGTTCCTTAGTAATAGGATGATCAGCAACAGTCTGTGTTTGAGTCCCTCAAGCAGGCCATTACTAGCAAGCCTGTATTAGTAGTTCTGACAGTTATAGACAAGTTCTAAGTTAAAGCCAACTCTTCTGACTTTACAAATAGAGTAGTACTGTTCTAGTTCATTAACAGAAAGTAGTGTCTGATAGTGTTCTGATCAGAATCCCTCTCTGTAACAGAACAGAACTATCCTATCTATGACAAGGAACTCTTTACAATTGTCTGTTCCTTAGAGGAGTAGTGTTAATATCTCCTTAGTACTGTACAGAAGTTTGAGATTTAGAGTGATTACCTTAATCTCTAGTACTTCTAGGCACCTCAGAAGCTTAACTACTATTAAGCCTGCTAGATGTTAGAACTGTAGGACTTTGACTTTGTACTGACCCACAAACCTAGAACACAAATGATGAAAGCCAATTTACTCTTAAGACAAGTAGGTTATAAAAGGGGGGAGAATAATAACAAAAATCTTGTTCTCCTAGACAATTCCTGTTTTGTGTTCAAGACAATCCTGTTCTCCTAGACAATTCCTGTTTTGCATCTGAGACAATCTGAGAGATCTGACTCAAATCCAAGAATGTCAACTTTGTCACCTGTATACAGTAAGCTCTAAGACACACACAGGACTGAGTCATAGTAAAGCAGCTAGAGAAGCAGGCTAGGGATTAGGAGGAGAATGAGGATGGACAGGTTTACTAGGAAGGCTGACTGTATGTTCTAAAGGATTAGAAGCTGTAGGAGGACATTGTCTGAGCTTATTACAATAATCTGACTGTAGGACATCCAGGCTAACACAAAATGTAGGAACTCATTACTTAGAACTACTGGTAGTCAGGAATGTAGAGGGAAATCCTAAAGTACATAACTAGTTACAATACATACTAACAGACTAAAGCTTACCAGACAAGGGTTTAGACTCCCCTACATCTGTATTAGATCTTAGATCACTCTTAGGAAGAAGTCTTAGTAGACCTGATTAGTAAGCTACCTAAGTCTTAGAGTTACAACACTATCTGTATAATTGTTAACTGATTCTCTAAACAAGTCTATACAGTTCTGACCCAAACAGAACTCACTTCTGAAAGTATAGTATGTATCTATTAGAATCATGTCTTCCAGTTGTACAGACTCCCTCAGAAGCTCATTCATAATCACAGACTGTAATTTAAGTTAAAATTCATATAGGACTTGTATACACTTCTCAGAATTCAAGGGAACCCCTCTACTATATATTACTTACAGACTGACAGTTAAACTGAGTAAGTCAATCAGGAGATCAAGCTCTACCTCTGAATGTTTATCAATCATTAGTAATCAGATTAGTCTGAATAGTTAGCTCTGACAGAATTTGTACATAATAACTAGTAACACTCTACAACAGGACAATCCCTGTTCTTCCTTAATCATGAGAGACATTCATACTAGAGGACAGTTCTGAACCAGAACAGTAGTTCTGAATCTGTAACAGACTTTGTAGAATGGATACACAGAACTAGGGAGGACACACAAGCTCTTTTAGAGAAGGTAGTATAGGTTATAAAGTAGAACTATAATCAGAAGAGGTCTGTAGCTAAGGATTACCAGCCTAGTAACAAGGTTATACTAGAAGCCACTAATCTAACCTTAGATTGTCTAATGAAGAAGTTGGACAATAAGTGTTTCAGACCCTTTGTCATTAAAAAGAAGGTTAGTGTCTCTGTCTACAAACTCTAACTTCTAGTAACATAGAAGCACATACACTTAGTGTTTAATAAGGTTCTATTGTCTCAGTACTACAATCCCAATTTTCCTTTGTAACAAAGACCCTCTCTGCCTCTACTAGAACTCATTAGCTCTGAACTAGAATACAAAGTAGAGTACATAGTGGATACTAAGCTACTGTACAGAAAACTCAAATTCCTTGTTCACTAGAAAGGGTACCTAGTTAAGGAGTACACTTAGGAACCTGCTAAGAACCTTGCCTATACTCTTAAGACAATCTGAGACTTCTATCAGCTTCATCCTAGTACTCTGTACAAACTCAGCCTTACAGATTTCTAAGCCTTACTGTTCCAACCTATGTCTGAGCTACTAACCAAGCCTTATGTTTACTAATCAGGACAATTGGTTTTAGAGGGAGGGTAATGTTACAATTCTCTACTCTTATACCTTCAGTTCTAAGGGTTCTACACTCTTCTGTACTAGAACTCAGGACTTCTGTCTCTTAGAAACACTGTCTATAGACTATATGTATACTGACTCTTACTACTACCCTTCCTTACTTTATTATTCCATTCCTTTGACCACCCCTTCATTCTTTGTTTATTCTATAGTCTCTTACCCTTTGTCTATCCCTTCATTCTTTATACCTTTATCTTTAATCTCCCCTTTCTTTCATTCTTTGTAGCTTATTATTCTTAGTAGCTTATACTCTTTAAGTACTCTTGTGTAGTTTAGTATATATAGGTGTATGAGATCAGACTAGTCCTATAGTCTTAATCTTGTCTACTCTAGATAGTCCTGTACTCTTAGGCTTACTCTATATACTCTACTCTTGTCTCACTCTCTCTCTCTGTCCATTCTGTAAGTTCTGACTACATTCTAGTACTTACATTCTGTATTTCTGTTATGTAGGATAGTTGTAGCCTAGGTCCCCTTACTAAGCCTTCAGGTCCCCTCTATACTGTTACTAACACTTAGAGGAACAGTTTATTATCTTAGAGCTGTTGTAAAACTATTTAGATTAGTTAGTAATAGTACTTAACTGTTTGAGTAAAGATCAGAATGTTGTCTAGATACACACTAACATACTCTGAGTCAATCAGATCTGTAAGAATGTAATTTATGAATGACTAGAATGTTGTAGACAAGTTAGTTAGTCTGAAGAACATTATAGTCAGTTTGTACAATCTGTAATTAGTTTAGAACACAGCCTTCTACTCATCTCTGTCTTAGATCTGAATATTATTGTATCCTTATTAAATATCTAACTTAGTAAAAACCCTGAATGTATATGTCTTATTAATGAGCTCCTAAATCAGAGGGAGTAGGTACTTGTTTTTAACAGTACTCTTATTAAGACAATAATAATCCTAGACTAGACAGAGCTTTCTATCTTTCTTTTTGACAAAGAAGAAAGGGGAGACTATAAGGGACTTTAAGGGTCAGATCTGACTGTTCTAAAGATTTTCCTAAAGGAACTCATTAAGTGCCTCCTACTTGTCTCTGTTAAGTAGGTAGACCTTATAATCCTTAAGTTAGAAACCCTTAGTTAATTCAATTGTATAGTCTTAGAGACAGTGTTTAGAAAGCTGGTTGAATTCCTCTTTACTAAAGACTTTAGAGAACTCTTAGACAAAATCTAGTAGACTGAGTCTATGTACATTCTAGAGTAGAGTTGTTCTAAGATAGTTCTAAACTAGTTCTGTCTTAGACATTCTTCAGATTGACTCTGTTCTGTCTTAACTAGAATATGTATTCACATATCTATCCTAGTTAAAGAAGAACAACTAGTCACCTTTATTAGAACTGTTAGTAACATTAGAAGTGTCTGTATCTACTCAGAACAGTAGTATAAGGTAGTTACAAGGCTCAGAACACTAATCAAACACAAGTGTCTACTCTAACTAGTTAATAGTAGGGTTGTAAGCCTTAAGCCATTTGAATCTAATAAAGACATCTGTCTTTCTAAGGTTAGTAACTCTAAACTTAATACTTTCCTTATAATCCTAAATAGTCATCTATAGTTAGACAAACTCAGTAATCTGACTATTCTAGTTTAGAGTTCTGTCTATATTGTATACTAGGATCAGAAGTAGAACACATTAAGTAGAGAGATAGTGTTCCTATATGAAGGCCTTATTAATACACAAACTAATATATCTACTATCTATTAGAGCTATTGTTCAGATCTGAGGGGATTCTAAGAAGGGAGCTAAAAGGATAGGGACCTAGAGTTAGTACTCAGAATATTCTCAGATAAACTACTACTTGTTCTGAAAGGAATGTACAGCTTGTATAGTCTTATTGTCTAAGAGGGTAAGTATATATACTAACATTTCCTTATTAACCTCTCTCCTTTAACAAGGATGGACCTATGTTCTTAGCTGTGAACTTAACTAAGGTTATCCTTACTTAATACTATAGACAAACTATTAAATAGTAAACAGGGCTGAGTAGTGTTCTAAACATTCTAAGATCTTAGAACACAGAAGTAGTAGGTCAGATTGTGTAGATTTAGACTCAGATAAAGTGTGAAGAGAAGAATCAAAAGAATCAGAAGAAATAGGAGAACTATCTACTTTTGTTTTTAACTTTTTTCTTTCTAATAAATAATTTTGTTGATTTACTTTTTCTACTTTTTCTACTTTTTCTACTTTTTCTACTTTTCTTACTTTATTTACTTCTAATCCTACAGTGTCTATTGAATCAAAAGTAGTCATTAAAAAATCTGAGTTATAGCTCTTTAGTACTACATTTACTATTAGGCCTCTACAAAATCCTAGAGTATATAGTTAGAGTTTAGAAGTTCTAAAGTAACTTCTAAATTTGTAGAAAAGGCTTCTTACTACAAATCCTACTTGTTACTCATTATTACTCTAATGATCTAACAAATATACTATTACTTCTATAGACAGTCCTTAATTTAGTACTCTAACTTTCTGTAGGTAAAGTATACTCCTTACTTTTAGGCTTCTCTAATGTCTATTAGAACAGATTGATTACAAATTATAGGCAGATTAATCTAAGAGCTTAGAACTGTTAGAGCTAAATACATGTATAAGTGTTTTACACAGACTTAACACATTTAAGCTATAGCTTAGTTAAAGAAGATAGTGTATGTCTTCTACTTAGTGTAAGTAACCAGTTCTAGTATTATTCTAAGAATCTTATTAACTAGTTCTAGGTAGAGAGCTTTTTCAAGTATTCTGATAAAGACATTATTAAACCTAAGTATGAATCCTAAAGCCTGATCTAACTTTAGAACAATAAGTTGTATTTAGAATTCATAGGACAGCTCTGTACTTCCTTCATTAATCTGAATAAAAAGTATAATGTGTAGAACAAGCTTGTATCTTTGTAACAGAGCAAACATTCTACTAATACCTTTTTTCAGGAGTTTGATATTCTAGCCTAAAAGACTAATTCAATGTTCTTCAATCTAGTTCTAGGCCTAGGTGGCTACATTACCTTCCTTTATAAAGGAGAGGACAAATAGGACACAATCAAGATCTGAGGATAGATTAGTTAAAGTAGTAGTCACATATAGTTTAACTTAGTGTTAGAAGTCCTTAAAGTACTACTTATTAAAGTCTGAAGGGTAGGCTACATACACTTTCTTTCTAGAACAGGTTATAACTTTTAGAACAATCAGAACAGATTCTAAAGGGGCTAGGAGTATATAGTTAGTAAAAGCCTCTTAGATAAAGGTTTATATGTATTAAGCTAGATCTACTCATAACTACTAATCTGGTAGAACAGTAGAGGTAGCAGTTAGTGTAGGAGAGTTTATGTTTACACTATAAAGGAATTAGTACTAAACTAAAAGGGGTAATGAATAGAAGAAGGGTGGCAAAAGTTTAAAAGGGTTTAGAAAGTTTAAAATTTAAAAATGTAAAAGGGTTAGGACAAAGAAAAGAGATCAACACAATAGTAAGTACTAATGCTCAAAACATAAGAGAGTTGTAGAGTAGTAATAAGTAGTCTTAATCTAATGTTAGTAACAGTATAGAGGGGACCTAAAGGCTTAGTAAGGAGACTCAGGCTACAACTATCCTACATAACAGAAATACAGAATGTAAGTACTAGAATGTAGTCAGAACTTGTAGAATAGGTAGAGAGAGAGAGTGAGACAAGAGTAGAGTATATAGAGTAAGCCTAAGAGTACAGAACTATCTAAAGTAGACAAGATTAAGACTATAGAACTAGTCTGATCTTGTACACCTATATATACTAAACTATACAAGAGTACTCAGAAAGTATAAGCTACTAAGAATAATAAGCTATAAAGAATAAAAGAAAGGAAGGTCAAAGATAAAGGTACAAAGAATAAAAGGATAGACAAAGGGTAAGAGACTATAGAATAAACAAGGAATAAAGGAGTAGTTAAAGGAATAGAATAATAAAGTAAGAAAGGGTAGTAGTAAGAGTTAGTACACATATAGTTTATAGACAGTACTTCTGAGGGACAGAAGTCCTAAGTTCTAGTATAGAAGGGTGTAGAACCCTTAGAACTGAAGGTATAAGAGTAGAGAACTGTAATACTAACAGATATACTGTTACTTCTACAGACAGTCCTTAATTTAGTGTTCTAACTTTCTGTAGACAAAGTATACTTTTTACTTTTAGACTTCTCTAATGTCTATTAGAATAGATTAATTGTGAATTACAAGTGAATCAATCTAAGGACTCAGAACTGTTAGAGCTGAATGTATGTGTAAGCATTCTGTACAGACTTGATACATCTAAACTGTAGCTTAGTTAAAGGAAATGGTGTGTATTTTCTACTCAGTATAAGTAATCAGTTCTAGTGTCATTCTAAGAATCTTATCAACTAGTTCTGAGTAAAGAGCTTTTTCAAGTATTCTAATAAGAACATTATTAAATCTGAGTACAAATCCTACCTTTCAGGCTAGAATATTAAACTCCTGAAAGAAAGTGTTAGTAGAATGTTTACCCTGTTATAGAGACACAAGCTTGTTCTACACATTGTACTTCTTATTCAGATTAATAAAGAAAGTATAGAGCTACTCTATAAATTCTGAATACAACTTATTGTTCTAAAGTTAGATCAGGCTTCTAATCTAATAGCTTTTAATCTAGTTCTAGGCCTAGGTGGCTGTATTGTCTTCTTTCATAAAGGAGAGAATGAATAGAACACAATTAAGATCTAAGGATAGATTAGTTAAAGTAGTAGCTATATATAGTTTGACTTAGTGTTAGAAGTCCTTAAAGTACTACTTATTAAAGTCTAAAGGGTAGGCTATATGTACTTTCTTTCTAGAGTAGGTTACAACTTCTGAAACAATTAGAACAGGTTCTGAGAGGGTTGAGGGCATGTAGTTAGTAAAAGCCTTTTAAATAGAGGTTTACACATATTAAGCTAGGTCTACTTGTAACTACTAATCTAGTAGGACAGTAGGGGTGGTAGTTAGTGTAGAAGGGTCTATGTTTATACTATAAAGGAATCAGCACTAAACTAAAAGGAGTAATGAATAGAAGAAGAGTAGTAAAAGTTTAAAAGAGTTTAGAAAGTTTAAAATTTTAAAAATGTAAAAGAGTTAGGACAAAGAAAAGAGATTAACACAATAGTAAGTACTAATGCTTGAAACATAAGAGAGTTGTAGGGTAGTAATAAGTAGTCTTAATCTAATGTTAGTAACAGTGTAGAGAGGACTTAAAGGCTTAGTAAGGGGACCCAGACTACAACTATCCTATACAACAGAAATATAGAATGTAAGTATTAGAACATAGTTGAAACTTATGAAACAGGTAGAGAGAGAGAGTGAGACAAGAATAGAGTATATAGAGTGAGTCTAAGAGTACAGGACTACCTAGAGTAGACAAGATTAAGACTATAAGACTAGTCTGATCTTATACACTTATATATACTAAACTATATAAGAGTACTTAGAGAGTATGAGCTACTAAGAATAATAAGCTATAAAGAATGAAAGAAAGGAAGGTCAAAGATAAAGGTATAAAGAATAAAGGGATAGACAAAGAGTAAGAGACTATAGAATGAACAAAGAATGAAGGGGTGGGTAAAGGAATAGAATAATAAAGTAAGGAAGGGTAGTAGTAAGAGTTAGTACATATATAGTTTATAGATAGTACTTCTAAGGGACAGAAGTCCTGAGTTCTAGTATAGAAGGGTGTAGAACCCTTAAAACTGAAGGTACAAGAGTAGAGAACTGTAACAATAACTTCTTTTCCTTTGTATTTCCTGTGTTCTAAATTGTTAATAAGATCTAAACATTAAATAATAATTCCTTTAACAGAATAAGACTTACTTTACTTACTACTCATATTTAAAGTCTTTGTACAACAAGTTATTAATGTCTTACTTTGTCCCTAAGTTTGGTCTACTGATTACTTAGTAGTGTATATAAACAACATTATAGATAATGTCTATTTCAAAGGTGTAGTAACATAACATGTATTAGGGAGGTAGGGTGTAAGTTAGGAGTAGGGAGGGGAGGGTAGAATAGTATTAAACAAGGTAAGAAAAACTATTATACAATACAGGCTAACAAGACTACAAGTTGACACAATAAGAGGCTTAAAAGAAAGAGCTTTAAGCTATACAGATTAGGAAACAGGAGAGAGAACTAAACATACTTGAGTAAGAAGTTAACAATCTAGTGTCTAGACATTAAGGTTATTCTCAGTCAGTAAGAAGATACAAAGTAAAAGATGGAGAACAAACTAGGACAGTAATTTACTAGCTAAGACATTCACCAGCTCTGTTAATAGTCAGGCAATAAATAAAAATCAGAGGGAATAAAAGAGAGAGAGGGAGCTGAGACAATGTTGAAGGAACAGACAAAGAGTATAATCTGTCAAAGAGCTAAACAACAAAAGATTGTTAGCTACTAGTATAAAGGATGGAAAAAGGGTACAAACATTTGGCAGCAAATCAAGAATCAAGACACACATCTGAACCAACAAGAGAGAAAAAACAGAAGACAAGGAGAAAGGACAGTAAGAGAGGGGGGGAACAATAAGGACAGAGCTTAGATAAGCTTATACTCAGTCAAGAGTGTAAGTAATACTGTAGAACTTAGCTAAGAGGTACTTGACAAGGATCTGCTTAATAACCTACTAGAGGGGCATACTGTAAGTAATGTAGTTATGTATGCCTTAAAGTATGCCTGAGTATAGGATAGTAAGCCTGTTACTATTACTTGTAAAAATGAGAGAGTCTAAGTCACTATAGTCTAAGAAGTTACTAGAGGACTTACTATAGTTGTAGACAACAATGTTTCTAGACTTGAGTCTAAGGTTAGTACAGGTGTAAGCATCCATACCTGAATAACAAATAACAACCTAGTGTGAGCTTAGTTGTATTACCATATTTGGCAATAATACAAAGCAGCTCACTATTCTTGTCCTCTGTGTCAGGATTGATTACAAGACAGTAAGAAAGAGTACTACAGATAGGGAGCTGAAGGCTTGCTAGGATTGTTCTGTTATTACAAACAGTAGTAATAGGCTAGAAGAGATCCTTAAGCTGAGTAGTATCAAATTGGTTTCCTAAAGAGTAAAGTGTTAGTAAGTAAGATTAGAATGAAGGGTGGAGAAGGGGAAATAGAACAGAATGTACTAAGATTGACTATGTTACTCTTGAAATTTGTAAGCTTTACCTTATTGACTACAAATGTGACAATGTTCTGAGTATAGTAACAGTCATTAACTCTGACAGAGATCTTAGGAGTCTAGTCAACAAGACTAAACTTACAGTACTCAACATTCTTCTAGTCAGTTTCAACATTAGTAAAGAGTGTCTAAAGAATAGTAATGTTCTTGTTCTTCTCCTCTAAGGCAGACTTCTTACATTATACAGTTAAACTGTTCTACCCAGCTAGCTTTAACTCTAAGCCCTTTAACTCCTCTATAAGTTTAACAGTATTATGAAACTCTTTGTTGACAGTGTTTTCAATCTTGACAATGGTACAAGTAAGATAGTATTCACTACACACAAGGATGTGCTAAGGGTCAGTCTTATTAAACTTATAACTAGTAGTAGTATTGACAGAGATAATGTACTTGTTAGTAAGTGTAAGAATTCTGTTACTAGGGCAGCTGTTACTGTCCTTCACTTTCTAGAAAAGGAACATGAGAGTGTCCTATATACTGTCAGACAGTCTAATAATAGGAATGCTTAGACTAGTATTAAAGGGGTAGTTAAGACTGAAGCTAGGGCTAGTATTGTTCTCAACCCTTATCAGAGGTAGACTGACTAGCTTTTGGACCAACCCTTCACATAGAGCATTTCACAATTCCTTACCTTAAAAAATAACTTACATAATGATAAACATTATTTAAAATTT
>NW_006760401.1:367467-385752 GCF_000271605.1 Fomitiporia mediterranea MF3/22 | reverse complement strand
CTTTGTACCACTCAACAACAATACTAGTGATATTGGTGTCAGCAAGGATACTAAGAATGTCTAGTATGACATTGTGAACAGTCCTAGTGTTAGTGGTGTTAAGCTACACAGTAACCCACATGACAACAGGGCCAAACGTTTCGTCCTCCATACTGTCCTCAAGGGTTGAGAAGTAAACTGTCTTGAGTGTAGAGTACTTAAGGCTGTAGGCCTTCATTGATACAATGATCTGGGGAGTGACAATATTCTAGACATTGTTCAGCAGCATATTGAACACACTGTGGGCAGTCTTGGTAGGGACTTTGAAGAAGTGGGCTCCAGGCGAGGGGTTGGGAAAGGGGTTGGTCTTGAGATCCGAACGCCACATAAGCTTGGGAGGGTTGCTAGAGATGCTGTAGTACTAGAAGTTAGACTCATATTTTGAGATCAGGTTAGGTGCGACGACGGTGAAGGTGTCAGAGTCTATGCTGAGTTGTAAGAAGAGAGTATCCGCCTTACTGATGGTGGGAGAGATAGGAGAGCCAGGAGTGTCTTATAGGGCAGCCGGGTCCAAGTACCTGCGATTAAGGCAGTCCACTGTGAAGCATGTCACGACTGAAAACGCAAAAGGACGTTCGTATGAAACGCGCAAAAAAGAGGACGGAGCGACTTACAGCCCAGGCGCGTGGGGTTGGCCCTCACTTTATCGACCATAACTCGGACGCCCGGAGCGACGTCTACAAGGTGGACGGACAACAATGAGAGAGAGAGATGGACGTGTGTCATGACGAAGCGGCTCACTTGGGCCTAGGAAGGCGAGGGTATTGAGCTCGTCCTCGCTCAGGTCGAGAATCTCTGCGGGAAACGCTTAGCACTCGTAACGAGGAGGAAGGACGGGCACTACTCACTCTTGTTCCTATACGAAGGATCCATACGAGGTGATAGTAAGACACGTGTCGTGAGTGGCTATATACCTCTGTCGTGTCGTGAGTGTCACGTGGCGGAGATAGATTTCGTAGGTATATACCGTGTCTCTCCTCTGTAGGGACTGGCGCGGATGAGGCACGTGTCGTGAGTGTCACGTGGCAGAGATAGATTTCTCACGGTACCCGCGGTTAGTACTGCTCTCACTCTCTTCCTCCTCGCTACTGTCATCACGAACAGCAATGAGCTCAGAAGTAGTACCAAAGGAGGAGTCAGACAAGGTCTTTGCCGTCCTCAAGGCTCAAAAGGCCAACAGGGTAAGTCCGAGTCTTTGGAATCCGGGAGGAAGTATCTGACTGGTTGTGGTATGTATAGATGTGCTTTGATTGTCAAGCCAGTAGTCCGACATGGACGAGCATCCCGTATGGAATCTACATCTGCTACAACTGCTCCAGCGCACATCGCAAACTCGGTGTTCATCTCTCCTTCGTCCGTTCCACGAATCTTGATAACTGGCGCACAGACCAGCTACGACGCATGAAAGTCGGGGGGAACGCTGCGGCGACGGACTTCTTCACGAAGCATGGTGGTTCGTTGCTCCTCACCGAGAATAACACGGAGAAAAAATATGATAGCAAGGTCGCTGAGTTGTATCGTGCAGAATTGGATAAGAAGGAGAAGGCAGATGCAGCTATGTTCCCTGCTGGTGTTTTTGTTGAAGGTGCATCCGGTGCTACTACACCTGCGACTGCACCGTCCGAATCTGCAGACGACTTTTTCGACACATGGGATAAGCCTTCCGCCTCCTCCGATAAACCATCGAATGGCACTGCTGTACAGGCAAAACCTCCAGGGATTGTTCGTGCTGCATCGTCACCGCCAACTGCGGGCCCTCGTACAGTTACGTCAGCTTCTTTGCGTGCAGGCTCTACTGCGTCTGCCACTGCAAAACCTGCTCGTCTCGGTCTTGGAGCTGCCCGTCTCAACTCTGCCGCATCTACAACTCCTGCATCAGGTGGCACAAAGAAATTGGGAGGGCTTAGAGGAGCAGCAAAGGCTGTTACACCGGTTGACTTTGAGAAGGCACAGAAAGAGGCGGAGGCCGAAGAGGCGCGTATCAAGCAACTTGGTTATGATAGGAAGCGTGAGGAGGAGGAAGCTGCCGCAGCTGTAAAAGCCTCCATTGCCGCTTCGATTGCTGCTGTGAAAGCATCTACCGAGGTCGGAGGGCCGGCAAAGACGGGACTGACTGGTGCTCCATCTTCTGCTGCTTCCAGTGGCAATTCACGACTTGTGAGTCATCAGAAGGGCAGCAGCCAGGACATGGCACGCCTTGGGATGGGTATGAAGCGCCTCGGGCTCGGGTCAGCGTCAGCTACTCCGTCTACGTCTACTCCGTCCTCTCCAGCCATCACCGACGAATCTACAGAAGCACGAGAAAAATTCGGCTCGCAAAAGGCTATTTCGAGTGATATGTATTTCGGAAGAGGGATACACGATCCTAGTCGATCGGCGGAAGCGCAGGCGCGGTTGGCACAGTTCTCGGGTGCGTCGGCGATTTCGAGTGCATCGTATTTTGGGAGAGACGAGGAAGAGGAGGCTGCTGCGCGTGGGTTAGGAGCTGATGGAGGGTTGTTGGGTGATGGGAGCTTGGAGGGTGTGCAGGCTGCAGCTCGTGATGCTATTGCAAGGGTTATGGCTAACCCTGATGTGCAGAATGGCGTGGAGAGTCTGAGAGCTGGAGCTATGAAAGTGAGTGTCTCGTAACTTGTTGATGGGATAGTTGCTAACGATGGACTTTCAGCTAAGCGAATACCTAGCACAGATGGGCGAACGCTGAGGTTGTTTCCGAGAATAGAGCCCTGTTACAGAACCTTGGAGAGTCTATATTCTTTTCGTACTTCATGTGTATGCTCTTTTCTATACATTTCTCTTTTCTTCTCTCGGAAGTCGGATACGCCACACTTTTGGACTCGAATTTAGCAAGACCATGTCGACCCCTGGATTGTAAGGCCGAGTCAGTAATTACCGAATCAATGGACTGCGAACACAGGGCTCGTTCGACGGTGCGTTATCCAAAATAACTTGGTTTAATGGCATCTACTATTATAGGTGACAAGGAGAACAGCCTCGTGTATTGTGCTGTGCCGCAGCTGCAGAGCAAGACTGCCTAAACCTAATTATCTCTACCTTTTTGAGTATTTGGGCGCTTAGTGTCGGTGATGATCTTCTCGTATAGGCATCCTAATGACCGACAATGAACCTTTTCCTGCTCTGCTGCGACCTACATCAGCTACACCATGTTTGAACCTTATATCCAACCTCTTTGTAACGTCTTCTCGCTTCTTCGATGTGAAGGGTAGTGCACAGCTGTGCATAACGAGCTGGAGACATGGGCGTCTAATACACTATTTTGAGGCAAACCTTGTTGAGGAATGGGTTCGAGAAGTATCTACGCGCTATATGTTGACTCTGCATTGCTGTGAATGCGCGGTGAGCACGCTGGGATGCCGTTATGGTGGTAGCAGGTGACTCTAGTGATGCTCGAGGTGTAGATGGTATAAGATGGGTGAGTGGATGGATGGGCAGGTACTCAACGATCCACACTCATACTCCCCTCTAGTCCATCCTTACTAGTACTCTTACAACTATAGCACAATGCGTCTTCCGCTTATTGCTGTTGTTGCCGCCACTGCGTCCCTCCCTACTGTGCTCGGTGGCCCATTCACGTATGCACTATGCCAGACGGGTACGTGATTATCTCTTTGTCGGATAATCCATTTCGGAATATAATTCGACTATTCGTCTGATATTTCATTCTTTTGACAGGCTGTAATTTTGGTGCAGTGGCATGCTACGCTGCTGCAGGCTTTACATTTGGGACTGTCCTAGCTGTTACTGCGCCTGCGAGTATTTTGGCGTGTAACGCACTTCAGGGAGCGTACGTAATGCTAGCTATTTCTTGTCATCAAGTTTATGGTGCTAATCAGTAATATGATGGTGAAACGTAGATGCATGGCTGCTTGTGCTGTATCCCTTGTTGCACCAATACCATGATGTGAATCATTACCAATGATATTTGGTTCGTTCTTAACAATTCACCCTTCGATGGATGTATTGATATATTCTATTGTATATTTCTGCAACAGACATGACAGCCACAGCCATGTGATCTATCCTTCCATTATTCTAATAATCTTGCATTTTTCTGTTTGGTCCTCATTCTACTCCTGTTTTCCCTGAGGTAGTCCGAACCTTTGTATCGAGACACGTTTGCTAATCTATACAAGAATCTTGAATTACACTGTGTGAATTGCATAAGTGAAACATAATAAAAATCTAATACATACCCAAGGTCCCTAATCATTGTATTTGGGAAACATCACTGCAGGGTACTGATACTCTTGACGACCATTGGAACAATGCCTAGAGTGCAAGTAGTTGCGAGCTTTGGTGTGATCGAGGAACGTATTTGAGACGATTACGTACCTCCTGTTGGTAGTGGTACTGGCTTGTGATTCGCCGAGATCAGAAAGCCTCTAATGAATGCACTGTGTGCTGTGACCGAGATAACTATGAATGACCAACAAAGTGAGTTACGGTCGATGGCCAATACAAAAAACTAAATGCTATTACCAACTCCATTGTCGTTGTCGAATATGTAATCTAGTACATTGCGCCCGCGCTGTGCAACGTGTTCGTACGTTTCGCGTACGTTTGGGTCATGTAGTTCATCCTCTTCCGTGAAGCTGTCTTCAATCTTGAACTCAGGAAATTCTTTCATGATGTACGATTTTGAGCGACGTTTATCGCATGAATGTACGCCGTATATTTCTCGTGCATTCTAATCGATATATTAGTATGAATACTATACGTTAAGAAGGGATCGCGAAGAATATTGCATGCACCTCTAGAATGAGTGGCGGTCTATCCGCGAAATCGACAACTTTTGCAAAAGTGAATCGACATGTCTGTATAGCGCGTGTCATTGGACTGCAGTAGAGCCCATCAGGAAGTGGTGCGCCTGCTGCGACTTCATCGAGCCACATTGCGTTTGCGACTCGTGCCTGGTCCTCGCCGAGTTCAGTTAGGATTGGATCAGCTGTACAGAGAAGTTAGGATAATAAATATTAATGTATTGTTTAATGTATGTACGGCCCCAGACAATCTCTCCATCTGTATCGAGTCTAGCCCAGTACCTGTAACGCAGAGCTAGAGGATAAAATGCAGAGTCTGAAATACACGTTAAATATGCGCACTCGTTCCAAAGCTGTCATGACATTGAGTTGTACTGAAAGCGCCAAAAGCATCTACATTGACGCACCTTCCATCCATACTTCAGCTCAGCCAGGTTGTCTGATTTGATGAAATAATATAAGGAAAACTATGGCGAGTTGAATTTCCGTTCACATACGAAAGCCTTGTCCGTGGCGACCAGCGATGATGAGTTTATATGTTACACCTTGTGGCGCGGACTCGTTCAGCTCTGTGATTCGACCAATCGTGTTTGACCATCGATAATCAGAAGTATCCAGTAGTCCAAAATGCGGTGGGATCTACAAGCGAAGCAGTAGTGCTTGTACTTGGTCTCCAAGTTGAGCGGTTGTAACAAGAATAGGATTGTACGAACTGCATAATTGCCTTCATAACCTTCATCCTGTATGAAGAACCCTTGCACAATCTAAGAACATTATTTCAGGATTAATAAATTTATGAGCGAAAATGAGCTATTTACTTCGTACGACCGTGCAGACATGACTGGAGGAGAAAGACAGAAATTTCCAAAGACGGGAACTTAGAAATTGCGCGTGATGTGCACGTGCGAATCAATAACTCCTTTCAATTAATCCTTGTCTCATGCTATCACTGTCATTGGTTTGCTCCAGCCAGCACTACAGATTAATTCCAGTTAGGCGATTATCTCTCAGAGTGGTTCTCTTAGGCAAAACACCAGATACTATGGCAGAATTCTTTTCGGACAAAAGTAGTTTTCAATCTTCTGGACGTGGACGAGGTCGTGGGGGTAGACCCAGTGATAGAGGTAGAGGCAGGGGTGGATGGAGAGGAGGAAACCAGCGCGGAAGAGATGGTCCTGCTCCTGCTAGAAATGAATCCAGACAGAACTTCTCGAAACCGCCATTGACGCATTGTGAGCCAGCTTTTCACGGCACATTTTCTGGTTTGCCTCACCTTGATACATCTTCATGTTCCACAGTCCTTTCTGTACCGCTTGTAGGCCTGACTCATAACGTTGCATTTTTAACGGCTCATCAGATTAAAGGGACATCTACCAGCTGTACAATCAGCTATGAACTCATTTAGCTCGCAACTACTTGCTGCACAGCCACCAATCGACGGACTTGATCACTCGATTATTGTCACACCACGGCGTCTCCATCTTACACTAGGTGTTATGAGTCTGGAAGATGATTCAGCTGCTTTATCGACTGCAGGTGGAGCTGCGCAAGTCAAAAAAACAGTTTCCGCAGCATCCGAGTATCTAAAGAAGATACGTCCAAGTATTAATAATGCTCTGAATGGCCATGCACTGCGAGTACCGCTTACTGCAATTGATATTATGAAGCCGGAGAGAAATGATGCCTCGCGTGCACATATAATGTTTGCTGGTCCATCTGCGAGTGACTTGCGTTCGGTTGATGGGCAGCGACTGAAGTATGTTTGCGGTATGTACGAACATGACTTACCCTAAGCTGTTGACGAGATTTTGGTTGTCTTTTGTTTTTACAGAGCTCATTAATTCAGAATTTATAAAAGCGGGGTTTGCTGTAGATGATAAGCGTCCTTTGAAGGTAAATATTATTTCTGTCCAGGAACTCCTATCGAGTAACATCACTTTAGCTCCACTGCACGTTAATCAATACCTCTCATCGTAAGCCACGGCCACAAGGCGGATACGCGCGGCGAGTACCGTTTTCGTTTTCACAGGTTTGCAACTCAGATGCAGTGAGTCGTCTGAGAATAGCTGAACCTGAATCGACTTCTTCGAGTTCTGCTGGGGCGGGAGAAACAATCGCTCTTACTCAACAGACTAGAACGGCCGAGTCGGATCTACGAGGAGAGAGGGCAACAACAACCCCTGTCACTGCCATGGAAAAGGTTGCTGGACAGAACACGGGAAGCTATGCTGTACCAGTGGATTTTGGTACGCATACAGTGTCTGAGATCCAAATTTGTCGGATGGGCAGTTGGGGACCTGAAGGTGAATATGTTTGTGTTGGGAAGATTTCGCTGGATGGAGAGTAGTGTATTAACCTCAATGTCGAAATAAAATGTAGCAGTTCTACTGAATCGATAGTATTAAGCATACTAAGGTACGGGTCTGATAAGACCTTTGACTTTACGACCTTTGACTTTCCACACCCGGACCCTGAGTCCCACAACCCAAATAGGGATGGCCCTGAGTGATGTAATGATAGCTGATAATGTAATGTGATAGAATAATGATTGCAGATCATACCTTTCTAAAACAAAAATAAACATTCTTTAGACTGTATACAAGTGTATGGTGGCTAAAACAAACAAAATAATACAATCCTAGCATGTCTTACATGTGTTTCAACTGTACTACACTACTATGACCTCCTCTAACAACTCTAGAGTGCTGGAAATGCTAGCTACAAGTACTGAAGGTTTGGAGAGAGTATCTTATAGTGTATTCTTCTCCTTTCCTGTATTATGTAACCTTACAGTTTCACCAGCCACTTGATTACATAATACTCTCCTATTTAATGTCTTGCATACTCCTTGTCTTGTCTTATCAATTCTATTCTGTTGACTGTTCTGTGTCTCAGTGTAACATTGGCTTCACTTTTTTTTGAATGTCTCAACCTACTGGTCCTACAATTGTATAAAGGGACCACATCAGACTGGTGTCACTCAGCACACACTCAGTGCTACTACAGTCAGCCAACTAGTTCTCCTGCCACTCAAGATCTCATACATCTGTCTTGTGTCCTAGTACTCTCTCCAAACCTTCCTGTCTAGTTGTGTCCTGTCTAGTCCAGTCTAGTCCTGTTGTGTCCTGTTGTGTCCTGCCAACCATGCCTTGAACTCTAGCAACCTTCTGCAGCTTCAAGCCAAACACAGCTCCTATGGTTTTGGATGGCCAGATGTTAGCAAAGCTACTCTCTGAATACACCTGTCATTGTTGTGCATTCTTTACCTATGCAAACATAGTAGAAGATAATCAAGTCAGGCTCATAATCCACAGCCTTGAGTCTATTAAAGTACACACATGGTACACTACTCAGCCTGATTGGATTGAAGCTATAACCTTTGAAGAGTTCATTACTAACTTACACAACATTGTCCTTGAGCACAACTGGGAGATGAAGATACATAATAAAATTAAGAACATGTGTCAAGGTACTGACAATACTAATACATTCTACTTCAAGATTTCTGGCAAGAACAATCTCCTGTCTGGTACCCCCTTTACTCTGTCCAACCAAGAAGTTTGTTTCTTAATGAATGCACACTTCAAACTGGATCTTAAGCTCTTAATCAACAAAGTGTCTATCCAGAATATTGTGGATTTCTCCTTATAGCTTTAAGCAGTATGTAAAGCAGATGTATGTGTTCAGAATCAGAGAGAGCTTGTCTCTAATACTCTACACAACTACTACAACAACTGTACACATCAGTTAGCACCTCTGGCTCTTAGAGTTGCTAGAGCCCCTAACACTAATATCCAGGTTAGCCAGAGTCTACAAACCCTCACAAAACTTGAGAGACTCACAGCTGTAGAGAAATTCATACTAGACAGACACAACAGCTGTTTCAAATGTAGGTACCTCTACACAAATCACTAGGCAAAAGACTGTATGATACCTCTAGAAAGACAAAACTGTAGGGCTCTAACAGAAGAGGAAGGGATACACCTTCACCCTAAGACTCTTCCTGCCCTAGTTCTGCTTGGCTGTGTCAAGGCTCCTGTGTCAGCCATAGGTTTGGAACCCTAGACTTCTCAGATCCCTGACTATACATGTATGGTCCTCCAGCTAGATAACCTGGAGGAAAAGGAGAACATTGATACAGACACATCTTAAGATGACATGGACATTGTTACAGCTACTCTTAGGGTGGAAATGCTCTCTTTGGTCTATGTTAATGATTCTGATGAGTATATGAAATTTAATATTCTACAAATCCATTAGGACTGTTCACTTTCTGGCCCACACATTACTACCCATGTTAAGACACTTATTGACAACAGATCATTCTTAGTAATTATTGATCAAGCCTTAGCTCAACAGCTCAGTCTCTAGTGCTTTTGCCTCCCTAACTCTATACATGTCACACTAGCTATTCTAGAGTTGCTGAAACAGTCCCTACAGGTCCTATGTCACTATGTAAAGATTTCTCCTACTTTCTTAGATTCCTCATAGTCCTCCCACATCATTCCTACCATTATTTCCCCTTCTGCTTGTGCACCCCTTATTTTAGGACTACCTTTCCTCTAAGTAAACAATATCTCTATTTCCTACTCTGAAAATAGCATCTTGTGTACTTCTCTGTCTTATCAATTAGTCCCTGTAACTAAGACATTCCTGTAAAAGGGAAACATTCCTGAGATTGAATCTCCAGATATTGTTACTATGATCCAACAGTACATTGAAACCCTTGCTGAGTAAGATCTTCTGGATTGACATTATACAACTGTATGTAATAATCATACAGATCTTTTTCCTAAGGAACTTCCACACATTAATAATCTTCCTAATAATGTATTTCACTGTTTTAAGTTGCTCAACCCTAATCATACTATTAAAACACAGTAATACTCTTGCCCTAGGAAGTATTGTGAAGCCTGGGAAATCCTCTTAAAGGGGCATCTTGAATCTGGAAGATTGTGCCTGTCATCTAGTCCTGTTTCTAGCCCTGCATTCCTTATTGCAAAATCTGACCCCTACAGTACTTCCTCACATAGTGTGTGACTTTTGTAAGCTTAACAACAATACAGTGCCCAATAATTTCCCCTTACTAAGAATTGATGATATCTTGGCTGACTGTGCCAAAGGATCTTACTAGGGCAAGATTGACATGACTAATGCATTTTTTCAGACAAGGGTGTATCCAAACAACATCCACTTAATAGCTATAAATACTCCTCTTAGTCTATACAAGTGGACTGTTATACTTATAGGTTGTTACAATACTCTAACTACTCACTAGCACTGAGTTACAGTAGTATTATGTTATTTGATTAGAAAAGTATACTATGTTTACCTGGATGACATTGTTATCTGGTCTGCAAGTCTTGAAGAGCATTATCAAAATGTCACAGAAGTTCTTCATACTCTCTCTACTGACCAATCTGGTATTTGTGCTAATCCTACAAAGACTGAGCATATTGCTCAATAGCCTCAACCAACTTCTGTAACCAAAATGCATGGTTTTCTTAGACTTGTACACTATCTTACTTGTTTCTTACCTAACCTTACAGATCACTCAGCAGTGTTGAATGCTCTGATGACTAAGGATGCAGAAAAGGAATTTCTGTAATGGAATTCCTAACACTAGCATGTATTCAAGGCCATCAAAGATCTTGTCCTGTCTGTAGATTGCCTTACAGTCATTAATCACCAAAATCTGAGTAATAACAAGATTTTCCTATACACTAACACCTCAGATTTGTGCTTGGGTACAGTCTTGTCCTTTGGAAAAACCCTAGAGACAGCCTGCCCAGTAGTGTATGACATTACACCTTTCAAAGCTGTCAAACTCAATTACCTAGTACACAAGAAAGAACTCCTCACAATTGTTTAGACACTTAAGAAATTCTGTACAGACCTTTTAGGAACTACATTCACTGTATTTACAGACCACAAGACCCTCACATCATTTCTGTCTCAAAAAGACCTTTCTTACAGACAAGCATAATGGCAAGAATTCTTATTACAATATATCTTTAATGTTTAATACATTCCTAGCAAAGCTAATACTGTAGCTGATACTCTGTCTTAAATGCCTCAAAGTATTGAAGCACAATCTTCCTCTCTAGTAGCCTCCTGTCTTGCCATCACTTCCAACACTGCTATTCTTAATAAGATCTGCTCTGGCTACAAGGATAATACCTTTTGTGCTAAACTTTTGTCTCAGCCTCAGGAATTGCTAGGCATCAAATTAGAAAATGGTCTTCTTTTTCTAGGAGAATGTCTTGTTATCCCTCATTTTTAACAAGTGTAGCAGGAGTGCCCCAAGTACTCTCTCTTATTGAGACATCAAGCAAGTATCTACCTTATATACTATATAGTGAAGTCTGATAATCTGAGACATTCCAAGAGCAGTAATTCTACATAAAGGCAATTAGGGATTTCCTAATCCAGAGCACAATCTAATACTCCCCTTCAAGCATTAATTAAGAACTAAGACTGTATGCCTAATAGTTTGTTTAGATGCTTGATCTGCAGGACGTGGAGAGCCTTTGTAAGGATGTCTGCTAATTGGTTCTGTGATTGAACATAGCATACATTAATGTATTCGTTTTGAATGTAACATTGTACAAAGTCTTTTTGTAAATCAAGATGTTTAGTGTGAGCATTGTATGTTATTTTGTCAGACTTTACAGTCTTTATTACACCTTGATTATCACAATAAATTGTAATGGGTGCTGATTCAGTCTGCAGTACTTCTTCAGTGAATCGTTTGAGCCAAATGGCTTCTTGAGTAGTATACACTAGTGCTTGCAACTCTGCTTTGTAAACAGATAGTAGTACCAGGTTTTACTGTTTGCTTGACCAAGATATGGTTGATTTAGCTAATTGAAAGATGTAACTGTTTATTGCTTTATGTCCTTCCATCATTCGTCTGTCTGCATCACAATAGCCTCATAGTTTTAAGGCGTTTGTGCTTCCAAGTTGAAGCTAACAATTTGTTGTATATTTTAAATATGCAAAGCAATGTTTCACTACTTTGTAGTGATGTGTTTGGGGCTTTTGTAAGTAGCATACTAATTGCCCAGTAATATAAGATATGTCTGGCCGTGTGCAGTCTGCAACATATCTTAACAATCCTACCATATTCATGTATAGTATTGTTTCATTATTACTTTTGTTTGTATTGTATGTATTGTTTGTATTGTTAGATAGATCTATTCTAGGAGTAATAGGTGTTCATAGTGCCTTTTTGCTTTCAAAGTAGTAACGCTTGATTATACTTTCAATATAATGCTTTTGCTGTAAGCTAATCATTCGTTGTAGTCTATCTCAGCTTATTTCAATACCAAGTAGCTAATGTATTTTGTTACTATCAGTAAATGCAATGTGTTGTCTTAATGCATGTTTAAATGCCATTATTATAGCAATAGTTTTGCCAATAATTGTAATATCATTAATGTGCATAAATGTTACAAGAATTGTTTTATTATTTTGTTTCTTGTAAAATACAGTGTGATTGTAATTAGCTCGTTCTAATCTGATCTTAAGTAGTAGTTCAGTAATCTTCTTGTACCATTGTCTACCTGCTTGTTTCAATCTGTATAATACTTTATTTAAGTATAACACTTGTCCAGGTTTAATATCTGTAAGTAGCCTGCCTGGCAACAGTTTCATGTAGATGAGTTTGTCCTCATTTAATTCTCCATAAAGATATACAGATTTTACATCTATCTAATGTATTTCATAGTTCTTAGATGCTGCCCAAGATAACAATAATTGTACTGTTAATAGTTTTGTTACTAGAGCAAATAAGTTGTCAGAATAGAAGTCTATTCCATTCTTTTGAGCATATCCTTGTACTACAAATTGTGCTTTGTATTTGTCTATTCAGCCGTTAGCTAGTCTTTTGATTTTATAGACAAATTTTGTTCCAATTACATTTGTATTCATAGGGGGGATAGCATATATCCACACATTTTGTTATTGAAGTGACTGTATTTCATCCTTCATAGCTTTGATCCATTGATCTTTGTCTATATGTATTATAGCATTATAATACATTAATGGATTGTTATAGACTTCATTGAGGAATTTGTTAAATTCTGTTAGATACATAGCTAGGTTTATATCATCTTTGTAATTTAAACCTATAGTTTGTTTAACCAGTCTTTGCTCTTGTGTAGAGCATTGTATGACAGGTTCTTTATCTTTATTATTGTTATTAGGAAGAGTTTCATTGTTGTTTGATGTATCATCATTATGATTATTTTCCCCTTCAATCCTAGACATTGGTTTGTCTATGAATTGTATGTTGCACTCAACAGTAATTTTATTATCATAGCACACTAAGTGACCTTTACTGTCATTATCATAACCTAGCCATTGTGTGTGTTGGCCTCTAGGTTGTAGTTTATGTGTTCATTTGTTCTGTATGATACAATATGTACTGAATTCTCATATATTATCTATTTGATAATGTTCATTATACTGTTTGTAATATGGTGTTACAAAATTAATAGCAGCTCTCAGTGTTCTGTTATGAATAAACGTTTGATATTGTACCACATATACTCAGAATTTCATAGGTAATTTTGCTGATAACAGACACGTATGTACACTGTTAAAGATAGTCTTATGCATACATTCTGCAACTCTGTTCTGCTACAGTGTATTGTGTACTGTTAATCTACATATTGTTCCTTGACTTTCAATATACATAGTGAAGTCTTTACTTAGGAACACTGTATCATTATCACTTTGGAGAGTTTTTACTCTTATACTGTACTGTGTAAAGAGTTTCATTGTATACTTTACATATTCAGTGAAAGCATTACTTTTATACCACATAGGTAGCATAGTTACCCATTGTGTAGCATCATCTACAATGGTAAAAAGATATTCGTACTTACTGTAAGCTTGTACTGGGGCAGGTCCCTATATATCAATATGGAGATGATCTCCATAGGATTGTACAAGAGGTGTTGTTCGTATTTTTGGTATTTCATTACATTGTATGTTTGCTTTGATACAATCTGTACACTGCACATTTTTATTGTCTGTTATCCTTTGACTTATAATCTTAGAATACTCTTGTATGAGTTTGTGCAAGTAATCAAAATTAACATGACCCATTCGTCAATGTAAATCAACAATAGTGATTACATTAATAGATTGTTTGTTATGATGAGAAACTATCATATACAAGTTATTTTGTACATGTATTTCACCAATCTTTGTATAAGCAGGAGAATAAATAATACATTCATCATTTGTTTTTGTTAAAACATATCCTGCTTTACATAATAGTGCTTTACTAACAAGTGTGAAGTTCAGATTGGGATGATAGTATATGTTTTGTAGTGAAATTGTATTCACCTTTGTATGCTCATCAGCTTTGTTTTGTAGTTTTACATTAAATGTCATCACTCTACTTTTGCTAAGTAAGAATGACAATTTATTCACAATTGTAATGTTTATTAGGGTCGAGTTCCGAACGTTTGTAAGACAGAACAAGTATGGAGTAGTGTGTACATTTGCACTAGAGTCCAATATATCAATACAATGTATTAGTTCAGTATCATTACAACATATTGTATTGATACATATGTTTGGATTGTAACTGAACTCCTCAATGACTTCTTTTGTATTGTCAAATGAGTTCATGAAGTCGTCTACTTGCATAACACCATCCTCTTGTACTTCAAATGCTGAAAATACATCAGATTTAGTAGATAGAGTGGATTGAACAGGTAAGCTGCTAGAACTTGATACTGAGGCTTCTACAATTACAGACTCTAGCATTAGCATTTCATTAACGTCTTTAATGAATACTGTTTCATTATTGTCTCCAATAAATACTGCTACATTAAGTGTAGGTTGAGACAGTGTAGTAGCAGTAGTAGAAGTAGTAGCTGTTTGCTTATACTTTTTCTTTCAAGCTTCTGTTGTTTTGCTCGTTAGAGGATTTCATCAGTCTTTTGACATATGCCTGTACTTGTTATAGTTGTAGCATTTAACTTTATTGTAAGGCTTCGTTTTGCCTTTAGCTACACTTTTGCCTTTCGTTTGTAGACTGTCTTGTTCAGTATCTTGTTTCGTTTGAGAGTACTGAGAATGATACTCAGTATATGTGTTTTGTAATTCGTGTATCAGCTTAGCTGGTGTCAGAACATCTTTCTGAGCTGTTGTAACTGTTGGTAGTTGATTATAATGGGTAATCTGCCTGTCTAGCATTGTTGCTACCCATCTATACTCACAAGGAGTAGCAAGATTAATTGCTGAGATGTATGTATTGTTATTGAGGGCTTTATTATGTGTAGACAACTGCCTGTAGATTTGTTCAATGTTGTCTAACATCTTATCAAACTGTGATACATGCTCTTTTACTATAAACAATGTGGATATGTCTACAGTATGTGTCATTATTGTTTGAACATTGTATTGTTCAGAAAGCACCTTCATGAGACTTCTAACACTTGTATATGTTGTGAAGTTTGTATAAATTGCATCAGTTATTGTTTTCATTATACAATGATACAAAACATTACCTGTACGTATGCTAGCATCATTAGAGGAAGGGGGATCATGCTCTAGATGGTCTAAGAGCATCATAGTAGTGAGTGTACTGTGTATGCACAAGTGCCATATCTTGTATCCCTTTGCACCAGCCAACTTTTCTGTTCCCTTGAAGAACTTCATAATGTCAGAGTCCTTCATTGTAGTGTTAACAAAGGTATGTATTGTAGACAACATTGTAATGAGTTTAGGGGGAGAGGGAGGTCTTGGGCTTGGTGGTCTGGCAGGAGGTAAAGGCATTCTGTGAGAGCAAGTGTGTGGGGGCATTCAATGGGCACTAAGGCTCATAACCTTTTAACAAGCATAGCAGGAGTGCCCCAAGTACTCTCTCTTATTGAGACATCAAGCAAGTATCTACCTTATATACTACATAGTGAAGTCTGATAATCTGAGACATTCCAAGAGCAGTAATTCTACATAAAGGCAATTGGGGATTTCCTAATCCAGAGTGCAATCTAATACTCATACTAGTAATCTTTGTGAGACCTTCTTCAAACTTGCTCATGACTCTATAGGCCACTATAGTATTAACAAGTCCTATGCCTCTTTATGTTTGTTGTACTACTGGCCTAACATGAAGACCAATCTTGAAACATTGTACATTAAGTAATACAATGTGTGCTAACATAACAAATCTACAACAAAAAAACTAATGGGTCTGCTACATCCTCTCCCTATTACAGACCAACAAGGAGACACAATTTTCATTAACTTTGTAGGGCCTCTTCCACTTGACCAGGGCTACAATAGTATTGTAACAATTACTGACTAATTAGGATCTGACATTTGTCTCATTCTAGTCAAAATGTCTCAAACCCTAGAAGACTTTGTACAACTTTTCTTTGATGCTTAGTATTGTGAAAATGGACTTCCACTTCACATTATTTCTGATTAGGACCACCTTTTCACTTTAAAATTCTGGCATGCATTACATACTATGTCTGGAGTGAAACTTAAGATGTTTATAGTATATCATCCACAAATGGATAGCCTCTCCAAGCATACTAATAAGACTATCATCTAGGCCCTTTGCTTCTATGTAGATTGTTAGTAGAAGGGATGGGTCTGTGCCCTCCCTCAAGTCTGCTTCAAACTCATGAATTCAAAGAATGCCTCTACAGGGTACTCCCCCTTTCAGTTATACATACAGTGCATGTCAAAAGTATTGCAACACACTATGTGTTTTTCATTTTGCCTCTACACATCATTCCACACAACACTTATGCTCATATAAATTACATGTAAATTAAGTGTAATATACTGTGAATATATGTATGTAAAAAAGACTGCAAAATGTGCAGTAATTATACAAGACAGACAGATCTAAAAAAAACATACTGTTGTATTACATATGCATACAGCACATACACTTTAAAAAGGCTGCCCCAGTACTCATTATTTCAACACCTGTGCCTCCTTTTACACCCTAGGCTTTAGTATTACCTCTATTCTACTCTATACACTACACTACACTCACTTGTAAAGTGTGTCTATTAGACTACAAGCATGCTAGCATGTCTTACTCTGAGTGTGCCAAAAGGCTTAGCCTTTCTCATTCTACTGTCTCCTGATTGTACTACAAGCTCCTCCTTACTAGTGATCTGTACTTTGTTATGCCCAAGCCAGGTTGTCCCACCAAGCTTTCATCGCCTGACTGTTGTTCTGCTGCTAGAATGCTTGCATCTGGTTCAGCTCATAATGCTACCAATCTCAAACAAAACCACTTCCCTCATGTCAGCAAGAGTACCATACATTGTCACCTTTATAAACATAGTCTTAAAGCCTATGTTTGTTGCTGTAAGCCCTTTCTCAGCATCAAATTGAGGCAGGCTAGAAAAGAATGGGCTCACACGTTTGGAGATTGGACTACTCTAGACTGGCATTCTGTCATTTTCTCTGATGAGTCCAAATTCAATCTTTTTGGCTCTGATGGTTGTCAGTAGTGTTACAGGAGGTCTGGGCAGGAGTTTGATGATGTTTATGTGCAGAAGATAGTGAAGCATGGAGGTGGAAGTATTATGGTTTGGGGGTGTGTCACTTCTAAAGGTGTTGGGACTCTTCATAGGATTGAGGGTAAGATGGATACAGAGATGTACACACAAATCCTGCAGAGTTCACTTCTCTCTACCTTGAAGAAACTCAGAATCACTAAGAAGTATACTCATTTTGCTCAGGACAATGATCCTAAGCACAAGTCTAAACTTGCTACTACTTGGTTTGAGTCTCATCATGTTCATCTTCTTCCATGGGCTTCTAGTTCACCTGACATGAACATTATAGAGTATGTATGGGACTATGTAGATACTATGGTTCGTGCTAGAAAGGAGCAGCCAAAGAATAAGGAGGAATTTTGGAAGGTTTTGTAGGAGGAATGGTACAAAATCCCTCTTTCTTCTATTTCCAAACTTTATGATTCTATGCCCAGTAGAGTAGAAGCATTGAAGAAAGCAAGGGGTGGATACACTAAATACTAAATTTCAAGTCATTTGGAGGTAGTTCTGAATTTCTACAAGTCATAGAAGTAGAGTAGATACACTAGAGCATAAGTAATGTAACACCTTCCTTTTCTTAGATAGCCTCTCTTTTACACCACAACTCCTTATCATCATTTAATGGCCTTTTATTTAGTAGTATAGTAGTCCTTCTTTACTCTACAATTTACAGTACTTTAATTAATAAAGATTTGATTGAGTTATGAGCAAAAAAGTAAATTGTCATATAGTGTTACAATACTTTTGACACACACTGTAGGTTGATCCTCTTACATAATCCTACCACTCCTACCTCTCAAACCTAACATTGAAAGCTTGCCTGAAGATGTACAGGCTTGAGCCCTTTTCTAACAACTAGAGACTGATGTTACTAATGTAAGAGATGCCTTAGTATTAGCTAAGGTTAATCAAGTATC
>NW_006760401.1:358848-364628 GCF_000271605.1 Fomitiporia mediterranea MF3/22 | reverse complement strand
AGCTTCCTAAACACTGTCCCTAGGACTATACAATTGAATTGACCAAGGGTTTCCAACCTAAGGATTGCAAGGTCTACCTGCTCAACAGAGACAAGTAGGAGGTGCTCAACAAGTTCCTTTGGGAAAATCTTCAGAACAGTCAGATCCAACCCTTGAAATCCCCTATGGCCTCCCCTTTCTTCTTTGTCAAAAAGAAAGATGGGAAGCTCTGCCCAGTCTAGGATTATTGTTGTCTCAATGAGGGTACTGTCAAAAACAAGTACCTGCTCCCCCTGATTCAGGAGCTCATTGATAAGACACATACATCCAGGGTTTTCACTAAGTTGGACGTTTGATAGGGATACAATAATATTTGGATCTGAGACAGAGATGAGTGGAAGGCTGTGTTCTAAACCAATTACAGATTGTACAAACCAACTGTAATGTTCTTCAGACTAACCAACTTGCCTGCAACATTCCAGTCATTCATGAATCACATCCTTGCAGATCTGATTGACTCAGAGCATGTTAGTGTGTATCTGGACAACATTCTGATCTTCACCCAGACAGTTGAGCACTATTACTGACTGATCTGAGCAGTTCTACAACAGCTCCAAGATAATAAACTGTTCCTCTAAGAAGCAAAGTGCTCTTTTGCACAGGAGTCAGTGGATTATCTAGGCTTTGTGATTGGTGGAGGAGAGGTCTGTATGGATCCAGCAAAGGTGACTACAGTTTGGAACTGGCTGCAACCTTAGAACCTGAAACAGGTCCAAGTGTTCCTTGGGTTTGCAAACTACTACTAACACTTCATTCAAGGCTTCAGTACTATTGCCCAGCCCCTTCACAATCTCACCAGCAAGGATGTTCCTTGGTAATAGGATGATCAGCAGCAGTCTGTGTTTGAGTCCCTCAAGCAGGCCATCACCAGTGAGCCTGTATTAGCAGTTCCAACAGTTACAGACAAGTTCTGAGTTGAAGCCAACTCTTCTGACTTTGCAAATAGAGTAGTACTGTCCTAGTTTATTGACAGAAAGTAGTGTCTGATAGTGTTCCAATCAGAATCCCTCTCTGTAACAGAACAGAACTACCCTATCTATGACAAGGAACTCCTCACAATTGTCTGTTCCCTAGAGGAGTGGCATCAATATCTTCTCAGTGCTGTACAGAAGTTTGAGATTTGGAGTGATCACCTTAATCTCTAGTACTTCCAGGTGCCTCAGAAGCTCAACTGCTGCCAAGCCTGCTGGATGTTAGAACTGTAGGACTTTGACTTTGTGCTGACCCACAAACTCAGAACACAAATGACGAAAGCTGATTTACTCTCAAGACAAGCAGGTCATGAAAGGGGGGAGAATGATAACAAAAATCTTGTTCTCCTAGACAATTCCTGTTTTGTGTCTGAGACAATCTGAGAGATCTGACTCGAATCCAAGGATGTTGACTTCATCACTCACATACAGTGAGCTCCAAGACACACACAGGACTGGGTCATAGTGAAGCAACTGGAGAAACAGGCTAGGGATTGGGAGGAGGATGAGGATGGACAGGTTTACTAGGAAGGCTGACTGTACGTTCTGAAGGATTGGAAACTGTAGGAGGACATTGTCTGAGCTCATCACAACAATCTGACTGTAGGACATCCAGGCCAACACAAAACACAGGAACTCATTACTCAGAACTACTGGTGGCCTAGAATGTAGAGGGAAATCCTGAAGTATGTGACTGGTTACAATACGTGCCAACAGACTAAGGCCTACTGGACAAGGGTTCAGGCTCCCCTACATCTGTATTGGATCCTGAATCACCCTTAGGAAGAAGTCTTGGTGGACCTGATCAGTGAGCTACCTGAGTCTCAGGGTTACAATGCTATCTGTGTGATTGTTGACTGATTCTCCAAGCAAGTCCATACAGTTCCAACCCAAACAGAACTCACTTCCAAAGGCATAGCACACATTTATCAGGATCATGTCTTCTGGTTGCACAGACTCCCTTAGAAGCTCATTCATGATTGTAGACTGTAATTTGAGTCGAAATTCATACAGGACTTGTATACACTTCTCAGAATTTAAGGGAACCCTTCCACTACCTATCACCTGCAGACTGACAGTCAAACTGAGTGAGTCAATCAGGAGATTGAGCTCTACCTCTGGATGTTCATCAATCATTAGTAATTGGATTGGTCTGAATGGCTAGCTCTGGCAGAATTCATACACAATAACTAGCAACACTCTGTAACAGGACAGTCCCTGTTCTTCCTCAATCATAGGAGACATCCGTACTAGGGGACAGTTCCAAACCAGAACAGCAGTTCTGAATCTGTAACAGACTTTGCAGAACAGATGTACAGAACCAGGGAGGATGCACAAGCTCTTTTGGAAAAGGCAGTGTAGGTCATGAAGCAGAACTATGATTGGAAGAGGTCTGTGGCTGAGGATTACCAGCCTAGTGACAAAGTTATGCTGGAAGCTACTAACCTGACCACAGATTGCCCAATAAAGAAGTTGGACAACAAGCACTTCAGACCCTTTGTTATTGAAAAGAAGGTTAGTGCCTCTGCCTACAAACTCCAACTTCTGACAACATGGAAGCACATACACCCAGTGTTTAACAAGGTTCTACTGTCTTGATACTATGATCCAGGTTTTCCTTTGCAACAAAGACCCCCACCACCTCCACCAGAACTCATCAGTTCCAAACCAGAATACAAAGTAGAATACATAGCAGATGCCAAGCTGGTGTGCAGAAAGCTCAAGTTCCTTATTCACTGGAAGGGATACCTAGTTGAAGAACACACTTGGGAACCTGCTGAGAATCTCACCCATACTGCTAAGGCAATCTGAGACTTCTATCAACTTCATCTGAGTGCTCTGCATCAACTCTGCCTCACAGATTTCCAAACCCTACTGTTCCAACCTATGCCTGAGCTGCTGACCAAGCCCAATGCTCACCAATTGGGACGATTGGTTTTAGAGGGGGGGTGATGTTACAGTTCTCTGCTCTCATACCTTCAGTTCCAAGGGTTCTGCACCCTTCCATACTAGAACTCAGGACTTCCATCCCTCAGGGGTACTGTCTATGAACTATATGCATGCTGACTCTTGCCACTACCCTTCCTTACTTCATCATTCCATTCCTTTGACCACCCCTTCATTCTTTGTATCATTCTATAGTCTCTTACCCTTTATCCATCCCTTCATTCTTTGTACCTTTATCTTTGACACTCCTTTCTTTCATTCTTTGTGGCTCATCATTCTTAGTGGCTCATACTCCCTGAGTGCTCTTGTGTAGTTTAGTATATATAGGCATACAAGATCAGACTAGTCCTGTAGTCTTGATCTTGTCTACTCCAGGTAGTCCTGTACTCTTAGGCTCACTCTATATACCCTACTCTTGTCTCACTCTCTCTCTCTCTGCCTGTTCTGTGAGTTCCAACTACGTTCCAGTGCTTGTGTCCTGTATTTCTGTTGTGTAGGATAGTTGTAGCCTAGGTCCCCTTGCTGAGCCTTCAGGTCCCCTCTACACTGTTGCTGACAATAACCTGTAGATACCTAAGAGAGAACTTGAAGACTGTGTAGCTCTTGATTCTTAGGAAGAACATTTTCAATCCTGTGATACCCCTTAAAATATCCTTCCTCACCCCTGTTTCCTTTTACTTTCTTTTACATACTTATCTAACCTTATAAGGGCTCTCCTTTTTTCAAACTCTTTCCTTCTCCCCTGTATTTTTTCTTCAGAATATGGGAAAGTGTAACCTTACAGTTTCACCAGCCACTTGATTACGTAATACTCTCCTATTTAATGTCTTACATACTCCTTGTCTTGTCTTATCAATTCTATTCTGTTGACTGTTCTGTATCTTAGTATAGTATTGGCTTCACATTATCTACTCTAGCTCTACTTCCTACTACACTACTTTCTCAGTAGGGATCACTTAAATAGGACCTTAAATACATGGACTACAATATAAGATGGGAGAATAGGTAGGAATTTGATACTTGGCTAAAAGCTAAGGAGGATAGTAAATGTATTAAACTTAAAGTTGTTAGTATTACAATTCCTAATGTCTTCTGTCCTTACACCCTCTTTGTAACACTCTTCAGACCTTGGAACCTTTAGAAACCCTGGATAGGCTCTAGAATGACTCAGACTCTATGTCTCTCTTTTCTTATTAGTTCTTCCCTTTTTCTCCTTTACTCTCTTACCTTTTCTAAACTCTTACAGTTACTTACACTCCTTGTAAATCCCTTCAACCCTTTTCCTTAGTTTGTCCCTCACTATTCCTTTTATAGTATAGTTCTACCCTTCCTCTTACATATATATACTCTAAGAGATACTTATATGTACTCTAGTCTAGTTTCTAGTCTATACTAGTTTACCTCTCTCCTCCCTCTCTACTTATTATGTCTTAGTCTCCCTCCTCTAGTCTTAACTGTTACTAACATTAGGAACTAGACTCTCTTCTAACTACTATTGTCATACTCACACAACACATACATTCTGATACATTCCAATCAGAAGGGCTCAGTCACATTAAAGTCACATCATTCTCACATTAGCAATCCTTTGATTACATTATTATTGCCTACACAATAGTTGTGATTGCTCAATTCAGACTAGTTGGGTTCTAGACTCTAGTTCTGATTCACAAAGGTAAGACTCTGAGCCTTCAGACAGCTGGTCAATCAATACAAAGAGGACTCAGATCCAGAGTCCTGAATAGGTTGATACAAAGGAGACAGTAGTAGATTTGTTCACAAAGGACTAGTAGCTACAAAGGACTCATAATTTCTATAAATACTCTCATGTAATTTGTACTTTAGAGGAATCAAGTTACTCTCTACTGTAACTCTTAGTGTGTAGTTTGACAGTCTCCTTAGTAAACATTCCCTCTTGCCTTGTCTTGTCTTGTATTGCCTTGTTCTAAAGTGTGGCTTCATCATTCTACACTACTCTTGTCTTGTTAATTGTCACCTTCAGAACTTGTACATTCTGCTCAGATCTACCTATTCCTTCTCACTCTTGACCCCTCTCAGCATCTGTACCTTACAGACTCAACTAACCTCTTCTACCTCAACTAGTACTTGAGATCAACATTTTGGAGCCTACTGTAAGGAGAGTTTCTCAAGGTGTCTCAAGTAGGCTGAGCAGCTAACAGGTAGTAGTACTATTAAGAGTACACTAACTCAATCATAGAAGAATCAGATTCTGGACCTGAATTAGATTTGGTTAACTGTAACCTCTTACAACCTGTATCCTACATGCTCAGTCCTGTTTCTGAAAGGGTTTCTGTACAACCTCTTAAGCAATCTGGCTCAGCTTTACTATCTATGTTTCATAGTTTATTCCCTAGTTTGTTTCTATTAACCTTTACACACAACTCTACTTGTTCTGTGTCTCCTATTCTGTCTGTTTAAGAAAAGGACTATACAATCACTCTAGCATTTCCACCACTTCCAATTGTTCTAACAGTTCTGAGTATACAGAACAATCTGATAAGTTCCTAGTCTTAACAGATAAGCTTACAGAATAATCCAAGCAGCTCACCTACTATAGCTAGTACTCTGAGTAGCTAGTGTTAGCAACAGTGTAGAGGGGACCTGAAGGCTCAGTGAGGGGACCCAGGCTACAACTATCCTACACAACAGAAATACAGAACACAAGTACTAGAATGTAGTCAGAACTTGCAGAACAGGCAGAGAGAGAGAGTGGGACAAGAGTAGAGTATATAGAGTGAGCCTAAGAGTACAGGACTACCTGGAGTAGACAAGATCAAGACTACAGGACCAGTCTGATCTTGT
>NW_006760401.1:298554-358271 GCF_000271605.1 Fomitiporia mediterranea MF3/22 | reverse complement strand
GAAGTAAGGAAAGGTAGTAGCAAGAGTCAGCATGCATATAGTCTATAGACAGTGCCCCTGAGGGACAGAAGTCCTGAGTTCTGGTACAGAAGGGTGTGGAACCCTCAGAACTGAAGGTATGAGAGCAGAGAACTGTAACAGCTAGCTAACTACAACTAATGTTCTAAATGCTCTGTCAGTTACAATCCAAGGACAGACTAGCCTGCCCCTGTACTGAACAAGCTGTGATACTCCCTGTTATGACAGAACTAATGTGTAGGACCTGCCTCAGTTTCTTAAAGAAGTAGAAATAATTAGAGATAAGTTTCAACTTTCTAATCAACAGCTTATTTAGAGAGTAAAATATTATGCTAACTAATCTGATTCTAAGATCTGGGCCTTAATACCTAAAGCTGTAGATAGTGCCTCAGATTGGCAAGCTACTCAAGTAGTAATTCTTGAATTATACCTGTCCCTTAACTATAATTGCTACTATATAAAGAATGACCTCTGTATCCTAGTTCAACAATAGGCTGTCACTAGAATCCAGAACTGAGAGGAGTTTGTAGAGTATTAGTACAAATTCCAGAAGATAGTAAGCTTCCTAGTCTTAAAGAAAGAAATCATAGAAGAAGATTAGAATAAAGTGTTCCTTAATAGTATTACAGGTGCCTTTAAAGATCAGCTAACTCTCTGTTTGTTAGCCTGTAACCCTAACTACAACAGTTGTATAGCTTACACATACACTAAAGTTGTTAAGACTGTCAAGCTTATGTAGGGAGGTATGGCTTTGTAATACTTAGGAAAGACAGCTAATGTGTTTAGAACAACAAGTTCTAGAACTGTTCTAATAAAGAAAGAAGATACAAACATAGTCACTATCCTTAATTTGCTCTACTCATTCTAAAGCAAGTTAGACTCATTTGAATACAAGACCAGTTCCCTGTTTGTAGGAAACACAGGTATACAATCTGTATAATCTGTACAATCTGCTCATTCTGTAAGACTGTCCTACAACACAAACTGCTTCTTCTATAGAGAAGACAGACACTTCATTTACTTGTGTTCAAAGGTTAATGAGTTTATTCACAACAGAAAGTGTATCTGGAACACATTCAGAAAGGTTGTTCTCCCTAACAGATTGTTTGTTCTGTCAACAATCTAAGGCTAACTACTTATAAATTGTTTTGACCAGTATTATACAATCAACCCTAGAAAGTACACCCAAGTCTCCTAAGATGTACAGGACACACTACTACATATAGTGTCCCTCCTTGAAATTGTAAAACTAGTACTAGTATTCTAAACATTGTTTACTGTTCCAGTTATATATATTAAAGAAGTCTTAGAAGTAGAATACAAGGTTAAAAGACTCAAAGTCTTACTCAGAGAGGTAAAGAAGAAAGTTGCTACTAGTAAGAAGCTTAAGTTCTAAGGTGTAGAACAATAAGTATTCTGAAGAAGAAGGACAAGGAACCTAAGCTGGAACTAAAGCCTGTACTACCTGCTAAAGTAAGCCAGACTCTGAAGTATGACAGATTGAAGCACACTAACAAGCCTACTGCTAGACTACTACCAGAACCACATTAGTACTGTAATCTCTCTCTCATCAAAGACCCTGTCATTGTCTAGCAGATAGTCTCTTACATTCTAGACTCTAGTATCAGTCTCACCCTAAAGGAGCTATTGTCAATTACACCTAATGTCTAAAAGCAAGTCAAGGAACTGTCATCTGCTAGGCAAGTTCCAAATACTGCCACACACCTTGTCTTAACAGAACCCTTAGAACTAACAACTTCCAAAGATGTAATTATAGCTCAAGTCTTATAGTATACATAGAGCCCAGAGTTGGTTGTAGAACAGGCTATACTGTTATATACAGTTAAAGCCATCTTCAAAAATACTAAAGAAATCTACTGTATTCTAGACTAAGGAGTAATACTCTGTATCATTTGTAAGGATGTATAGAAATGTTTTAGAATCCATCTGTGTTCTGATCTTGCAATTATGCTTGAAACTACTGACTCTGGACAAGTACTGACACTCAGTACTGTTAAGAACATAAAGATCAATATTGCTAGAGTCAACATTACTCTCTAAGCTCAAGTCATTTGTCAAGCCCTGTTTGAGACACTCTTAGGCTAACTATTCTTTACTATCACAGAATGTAAAACAAAGGACTTCATTAACAGTGACTAATCTATAACACTATTGGATCCCTTAGATTGTCAACAGAAGTGTCAAGTTATAACTAGAACACAAACTGTTTTACAGAAACATAATAAACAAGGATTCATAGTAATCACTAATCTCTCAACTCTTATATTAGTCAATCAGCCCCTTAGTGTTCAGGACAAACAGTGTTCCAATTTGAGTTCTAATACTACTAAAACTGCAATTCCTAACATACACACACTATCCTACAATAGACACACACTAGTCTCTACTATAGTCAATCTGCTCCTTGGTTGTCCAGTCACCCTGTCAGCTACCCTAGGATTAGACCCCTTTGTTCTATACACACCTGACAGCCCTAGAGAAAATGTATTTGTATACAAGAAGGTAGTAAAGAAGGTTAGACTAGTTGCTAGAACTCTCTCAAAAGAGTTTCAGATTGTTTGACAGAAGCATCCTGATCTGTTGAAGAACATGCTAGAACTACTACTACACCTCAAGCTGTTTGTCCTAACACACTGTTTCATACAAGAATGTATGGAAGCTCTTAACATCAATCCATACAACTTCCTCTGGCCAGAAGAGTGCCAGCTTTTGATCAACCTGATTTCAATGTATGAGGATGCCTTTGCCTGGAACAAGCTTAAGAAAGGCACCCTGGACCCAGAATACTTTAATCCAATATTGATTCCAACTGTTCTGTATATTCCATAGGTACAAAGGAACATTCAGATTCTACAGGGAAACCTTGACACAGTTGTGAAAATTCTCAAAGACAAAATCACCACCAGAGTTTATGAGCTGTCAAACTCATCTTACTGTTCCTAATGGTTTACTATAGTAAAGAAAGACAGAAAGTCTCTACACCTAGTCTACAACCTCTAGGAACTCAACTGAGTTTCAATCCAAGACTCATCTGTACCTCTAATGATTGAACAGGTTGTTGAATCCTTCTCTAGAAGGGCCATTTACTCTGTGTTAGATCTCTTCATTACCTTCAACCAACACTCTCTCAATGAACACTCTCACAATCTTACAATGTTTCAGACACTACTCAGAATGTTCTGACTTACTGTTATTCTGATGGGTTATACTAATTCTTTTCAAATTATACACAGTAATATTACTTTTATTTTACAGGACAAAATTCTTAATACAGTACAACCCTACACTAATGATGTCTATGTCAAAGGCAGAACTACAAGATATGAACTTCTGGACAGAATGTACAAAACTGTTCCTAGAAACCCTAGTATCTGACAATTTGTATAGGAACACACTCACAACTTAAACTGTATCATACAGTAAGTTAAAGTAGTCTACAGAATGTTCTCCAGTCTGAAGCTGTGTGTGTTCTAACTGTACACAACCATCTTAGACTATAAGTGTACCTATGCTGGAAGGGAGCTAGATGATTCAAAAGTCTAGAAAATCTGTGACTGGCCTGTATGTCAATCTGTCTTCAAAGTTAGAGGATTCCTCAGAACTGCAGGTGTCCTCTGTATGTTTATTCGAAATTTTGCTCAGCTTGCTAGACCACTCACACATTTGACCAAGCACAATGTTCTGTTTGAGTTCTGTTTGGAACACATAGTAGTGATAGACAAACTCAAAGATACTGTTATTAATAGCCCTACCTTATGTGCTATTGACTATGAGTCAGACATAGAGGTTATTGTTACTGTAGACTCATCTATTATTAGTGTAGGATTCTATCTCAGACAAGAACACCTTGACAGTTGTTGTCAAATCAACTGATTCAGATTAATTAACTGGAACAAAGTGTAATCCTAATACTCTCAAGTCAAGATTGAACTCTTTAGATTGTTCTGTGTGCTCTGTGCCCTACAAATTCACCTTATTAGAGTAAGGAAGTTAGTAGTAGAAATGGATACTGTCTACATTAAAGGTATGATAAATAACCTGGACCTACAGCTGAATGCCACAATCAACAGATGGATTGCTAGAATCCTACTGTTTAACTTTAAGTTCTAACACATTCTGGCCCTACAGTTTGCTTGTACTAACAGACTGTCTCAATGTCTACACACTAAAGCCAACCCAGAAGAAGAAGATGACTTCAAGGAATGGATTAACCAAGCTTACACCTTCTGTTACAGTTCTGTGTTCACTGTTCCAAACAATACCAAACCTTCTAAAACATTTCTGACAACTGATTGTATACATGCTAGAGAATATTGTCTTAGACAAGTCAAGACCTTCCTGGAAACATGCCTCTAACTGTCTAGGATGGAAAATCACAAATTCACCACCTTTGTTTACTATACAACCACTTTCTTTGTTAAGACCAGCTGACTGTAGCAGAAAACCTGGAACAGTAACTACTAACTTGTAATAGAACCCAACTGACAATAGAATCTTGTTAAGACTGTGTATGACAATCTTAGACATAAAGGAGTCTACTCTGTCCAGGCTAGACTTCTTGACTGCTTCTGGTGGCCTAGCCTCAGACTCAACATTAAGTACTACATCTGCACCTGTCACAAATGCTAACTCTGTCAGACAACTCAAATCCTGATCCCTCCTAGTGTTCTAAAGATTGCCCCATTATTTGCCAAGGTATACATTGACACTAAGTTCATACTGAAAGCAGGAGGGTTCTGATACATTGTTCATACTTAATACACACTCTCTGGCTACCCTAAGTTCTGCTTACTCTGTTCTGAAACTGGACAAAGTATTGAACAATTCATTTTTGAAGATATTCTCTGTCAATTTAGTGTGTGCCTGGAACTTGTTACTGACAACAGAACCCTGTTTGTTGCTGCACTAGATTGGCTTTACAACCAATACCACATCAATCACATCTGTATTAGTACATACAACTCTCAAGCTAATAGTATTATTGAATACTGTTACTTTAACATATAAGAAGCCCTTATGAAGGCTGCTGAAGGGAATGAACTACAATAGTATGAACACACACATTCTGTCTTTTGGTTAGATTAGATTACAATCTGTTACACAACTAGTATGTCCCCTTATTTTATTGTCTATAGTGTTGAACCACTTCTCCCATTCAATATTATAGAAGTAATGTATCTTACCCTAGTACTAGACAAACTTATAACAATGACAGAACTCATTGTAACTTGAGCATGTCAACTACAGAAGCGTCCAGCCAACCTTTAAGCTATTATGGAATGTGTCTATACAGACTGGATTACTTTGCTCCAACAATTTGAAGAAACACACAAACACTCAATCAAAGATTTTAACTTCAAACCTGGTTAACTTGTTCTCATACACAACTCTAAATCACAAATGGATCTCAGACAAAAAACCAAGCCACACTATCTTAGACCATACATAGTAGTCTATCATACACAAGGAGGATCCTATATTGTAGCTAAACTTGATAGATTAGTCTCCTGTCTTTGTATTACAGTGTTCTGCTTGGTTCTGTACTTTGCCTACACTATACACTTGATTCCAGTCACACATCTTGTCAAAAACTTTAGTCCAGCTAATGAAATCAACAACACTAACAACCTACCACTGTTGGACAAGCCTTCCAAGGACTCTGACTCTGACTAAAGGCTAATTGTAGCTAACTACTATAGACTTATATGTTCTATACTTTCTTGAATTTGCCTTTTTCTATTAACTCCTTATAATATTCTAGACAATGTTCCAGTCCTGTTCTGCTCTAGCTTCTGTTTTTCTTTGATTTTGCTTTTAACTAATTGTAGATTATAGTTAGACTTACACTTTGAACCTACATGGTTTTCCCTGTAGTATGTTTTTTCCTACTAGGTTTTTCATACACAGGTTTTTGTCTAGCAGCCCTTAGACCACTTTTGCATTTCTTCAGTCACAACAGTCTTAAAGTCATGTATTGAGAGCTTTGTTCTATTCTGTTCTGTTCTGTTCTGTTCTTGTTCTGTTCTCACACTGTTCTTGTTCTATTTTTGTTCTGTTTTTGTTCTGTTTCTTTTTCAGTTTTGTTCTGTTCTTGTTCTGTTCTTGTTCTGTTCTTGTTCTGTTCTCATTCTGTTAGTTTGCCTTACTTTCAGTATACATATAGCCTTACCTCTGTTGTTTACCTATCAATACTGAGTCACTCTTATTACCTTACAATTATCACACTTGTACTTTAGTAACATTATACATTACTATGAACATACAGAAAATACTATTCAAAACTATAGAGGGGGATTATATTTGGCTGCTTCTACAGACAGCTTTTACATTGACTGTCTCACCTACACTGGTTCAGTTGGTCTGAACAGAACATCTAATTCTGTCCATCCTTCTGTCCATCCTTCTGTCTATCCTTCTAACACCTTGCCTTTGTACCCATCCTAGCCTGTAACTGCTCTACATCCTGTATTATTGTATCTAACATTATACAATAAGTAGCCACCTACTTTCTAAGGACACAAAGCTCATGTTTGAGCTCTAGATCCTCTCAGAACTTACTGTTGTCTAACAAGTGTTCTGAGAGTTTACCTAGAAGAATGTTGTCTTTAAAAGCTACTAGTATTAATCTTAGAACAACTTACCTAGATCCTCTAGATACACTCTTGACAGTCCAGTCACAGGGTACAGGTTTGTCACTATTGTCCTCCCCTGCCTCAACCTTGTATCCCTTACTACCTTACCAGTCTTTGTGAGAGAGTAACAGATCTTGCTCTTCTTACATACTAAGTATACAATTGTCTCACCATACTCTTGAATGTATACTATATACTGACAGACACAGTTACTACACCTCTGACTTGTTAAAGGTGTCAGGCTACTGTCTAGTACTGACTCTAGCACTAGAGAACTGTTCTGGAACCACAACTCAACCTGCCTGTTTTCAACCTCCTCTACTATCCAGTCTGTCTTGTAGAAGTCTGATTTGTACAACACAGAACACCTCCTACCTAAATATATATAATCTGTATCTAGATCAAGTGACTGGTAGTAGTCAGTCAAATCATTAATAAGTAAAGAAGGGACTACATACTGTTTGAGTTGTCCTCCTCATCATTCTGACAGCCTGGTAGCACTCCTTACTACTCACAAAGGAGTGTGTCCAACCTCTCATTATCCAGTGTTTGATCCTGCTTGTGTACTTAGTATGTAGACAACTCATACTCTAGCTCAGAACCCTGTAGAATGTCTGGTTCACCTATAGGAGTACTTGTCTCAGCATCCTAGACAGTATGCTTAACCATATTGAACAGTCTCAGAACTATAACCTCTACTACCTACTTTGTTAGAGGAGTAACACTTGGTTTGTCAACAGTCATAGTATCTTTATACCCTCAAAGTGGTTTGCTAATCAGAGCATTCTTGTAGCTACTGTACTCTGTATTGATTCACAACACTTATGTTTCAAGTTAAAGTATAAGCTACTATAGTACAGTAAGTACAAAGCTAGCCTACACACTTAATATAGTGAGTGTATCCTAATCAGCCTGTAGTGTCTTGTCAGAAGACTCAGAGACAATACAATGTCCAAGTACTTACCTACAACTGTACTAGTTCTGCCCTCTACTCTGTTACTACTAATAACCAATCTACTGTCCTTACACACTGTAGTAACTCCTATATCCTTTATGTAAGGGCCTACACTTGGTTGTAGACCTAATTCACTTCTTACAACAACAACATAGTTGAAGAAGAAGGACAAACTTAAAAAGAAGTAGAAGATTGAAACATAAAGTGTGCTAGTTTGCAAATTTACACTCTTAGGTGTGACTGGGGACAGTCACATTCTAAAACACCTGAGAGATGTCATACTTACACAACACATACATTCTGATACATTCTGATTGGAAGGGCTCAGTTGTATCAAAGTTGTATCATTCTCACATTAGCAATCCTTCAATTACATTATTATTACCTATACAATAGTTGTGGTTGCTCAATTCAGACTAGTTGGGTTCCAGACTCTAGTTCTAATTCACAAAGGCAAGACTCTGAGCCTTTAGACAGCTAGTTAATCAATATAAAGGGGACTCAGATCCAGAGTCCTAGATGGGTTGATACAAAGGAGACAGTAGTAGATTTGTTCACAAAGGACTAGTAACTATAAAGGACTCATAATTTCTATAAATACTCTCATATAATTTATACTTTGAAGGAATCAAGTTACTCTCTACTACAACTCTTAGTGTGTAGTTTGACAGTCTCCTTAGTAAACATTCCCTCTTACCTTGTCTTGTCTTGTATTGCCTTGTTCTGAAGTATAGCTTTGTTGTTCTACACTACTCTTGTCTTGTTAATTGTCACCTTTGGAACTTGTACATTCTGCTCAGATCTACCTATTCCTTCTCACTCTTGACCCCTCTCAGTGTCTGTATCTTACAGACTCAACTGACCTCTTCTACCTTAACTGGTACTTGAGATTGACACTATACAATAACTAAACACTACTATATTACTCTACTATTATACAAGCTTATAGTATACTATAGTAACTTTCCTGTTAGTAATAGTATAGAGAGGACTTAAAGGCTTAGTAAGGAGACTCAGACTACAACTATCTTACATAACAGAAATACAGAACACAAGTACTAGAATGTAGTCAAGTACTAGAATGTAGTCAGAACTTACAGAACAGATAGAGGGAAAGAGTAAGACAAGAGTAAAGTATATAGAGTAAGTCTAAGAGTATAAGACTACTTAGAGTAAACAAGATTAAAACTATAAGACTAGTCTGATCTTGTACACTTATATATACTAAACTATACAAGAGTACTCAGGGAATAGTAAGCTACTAAGAATGATAAGCTATAAAGAATGAAAGAAAGAAAGGTCAAAAATAAAGGTATAAAGAATAAAGGGATAAATAAAGGGTAAAAGACTATAGAATGAATAAAGAATAAAGGGGTAGACAAAGGAACAGAATAATAAAGTAAGGAGGGGTAGTAGTAAGAGTTATAAGGAGAGTTAGCTTACTTATAGTTTATAAACAGTGTTCCTGAGAGACAGAAGTTCTGAGTTCTAGTATAGAAGGAGGTAGAACCTATAGAACTAAAGGTGTAAGAGTAGAGAACTATAATATTACCCCTCCTCTAAAACTAATTATTCTAATTAGTAAACATTAGACTCAGTTAGTAGCTTAAACATAAGTTAGAATAGTAGGGTTTAGAAATCTATAAGGTAGAGTTTGTGTAGAGTACCTGGATAAAGTTAATAAAAGTCTTAAATTATCTTAGTAGTATAAGTAAGATTCTTAGCAGGTTCCTAAGTGTGTTCTTCAACTGAGTACCCTTTCTAGTAAACAAGGAACTTAAGCTTTCTGTGTACTAGCTTAGTATCTACTACATACTCTACTTTGTATTCTAATTTGAAACTAACAAGTTCTAGTAGAGGTAGTAAGAGTCTTTATTGTAAAGGAAAACTTGAGTTATAGTACTAAGACAACAGAACCTTGTTAAACACTGAGTGTATACACTTCTAGATTGTTAGAAGTTAGAGTTTGTAGACAGAGGTACTAACCTTCTTCTTAACAACAAAGGGTCTGAAGTACTTGTTGCCTAACTTCTTTATTAGACAATCTATAGTCAGATTAGTAACTTCTAGTATTACTTTGTTACTAGGCTAGTAATTCTTAGCTAAAGATGTCTTCTAATTATAGTTCTACTTTATAACTTATACTACCTTCTCTAAAAGAGCTTATGTGTCCTCTCTAGTCTTACACATCTGTTCTGTAAAGTCTGTTACAGATTCAGAACTACTGTTTTAGTTTAGAACTGTCTTCTAATACAGATATCTTCTATAGTTAAGGAAGAACAGAGACTGTCCTGTTACAGAGTGTTACTAGTTATTATACATGAATTCTGTTAGAGCTAACTATTCAGACTAATCTGACTACTAATAATTAATAAACATTCAGAGATAGAGTTTGATCTCCTAATTAACTTACTTAGTTTAACTATTAGTCTGTAAGTAATATATAGTAGAAGGGTTCTCTTGAATTCTGAGAAGTACATACAAGTCCTATATGAATTTCAACTCAAATTATAGTCTGTAATCATGAATAAGCTTCTGAGAGAGTCTGTGTAACTAGAAAACATGATTCTAATAAATACACACTATACTTTTAGAAGTAAGTTCTGTTTAGGTTAGAACTGTATAAACTTACTTAGAGAATCAGTTGACAATTACACAGATAGTGTTATAACTCTAAGACTTAGGTAGCTTACTAATCAGGTTTACTAAGACTTCTTCCTAAGAGTGATTTAGAATCTAATATAAATGTAAAGGAGTCTAAACTCTTGTCTAGTAGGCCTTAGTCTATTAGTATATATTGTAACTAGTTACATACTTTAGGATTTCCCTCTATATTCCTAACTACTAGTAGTTTCAAGTAATGAGTTCCTACATTTTGTGTTAGTCCAGATGTTCTGTAGTTAGATTGTTATAATTGTTACAGTTCTCTACTCTTGTACCTTTAGTTCTAAGAGTTCTACACCCTTCTATACTAGAACTCAGGACTTCTGTCTCTCAGGAGTACTGTTTATAAACTATATGTATACTGACTCTTACTACTTCCTTTCCTTACTTCATCATTCTATTCCTTTGACCACCCCTTCATTCTTTGTTCATTCTATAATCTCTTACCCTTTGTCTATCCCTTTATTCTTTGTACCTTTATCTTTGACCTTCCTTTCTTTCATTCTTTGTGGCTTGTTATTCTTAGTAGCTTATACTCTCTGAGTACTCTTGTGTAGTTTAGTATATATAAGTATACAAGATCAGACTAGTTCTATAGTCTTAATCTTGTCTACTCTAGATAGTCCTGTACTCTTAGACTCACTCTATATACTCTACTCTTGTCTCACTCTCACTCTCTACCTGTTTTACAAGTTCCAACTATGTTCTAGTACTTGTATTCTGTATTTCTGTTGTGTAAGATAGTTATAGCCTGAGTCACCTTACTAAGCCCTCAGGTCCCCTCTACACTATTACTAACATTAGATTAAGACTACCTATTACTACCTTATAACTCTCCTATGTTTCAAGTATTAGTACTCACTATTGTGTCAATCTCTTTTCTTTGTCCTAACCCTTTTACATTTTTAAATTTTAAACTTTCTAAACCCTTTTAAACTTTTACTACCCTTCTTCTATTTATTACCCCTTTTAGTTTAGTACTGATTCCTTTATAGTGTAAACATAAACCCTCCTACACTAACTACTACTCCTACTGTCCTGTCAGATTAGTAGTTACAAGTAGAACTAGCTTAATATGTGTAGATCTCTATCTAAGAGGCCTTTACCAACTACATACTCTCAACCCCTTTAGAACCTGTTCTAATTGTTCTAGAAGTTACAACCTGTTCTAGAAAGAAAGTACATATAGCTTACCCTTCTAACTTTAATAAGTAACACTTTAAGGACTTCTAACACTAAGTTGAACTATACATAGCTACTACTTTGACTAATCTATCCTTAGATCTTAATTGTGTCCTATTTTTCCTCTCCTTTATAAAGGAAGGTAATACAGCCACCTAGGCCTAGAACTAGATTAAAGACTATTAGATCAGAAGTCTGATCTGACTTTAAAACAATGAGTTGTATTCAGAATTCATAAGGTAGCTCTGTACTTTCTTCATTAATCTGAATAAGAAGTATAATGTATAGAACAAGCTTGTGTCTCTGTGACAGAGTAAACATTCTACTAATACCTTCTTTCAGGAGTTTAATATCCTGGCCTAGAAGGCAGGATTTATACTTAGGTTTGATAATGTTCTTATTAGAATACTTGAAAAAGCTCTTTACTCAGAACTAGTTAATAAGATTCTTAGAATAATACTAGAACTGATTACTTACACTAAGTAGAAGACACACACTATTTTCTTTAACTAAGCTACAGCTTGGATGTGTTAAGTCTGTGTAGAATACTTACACATACATTTGGCTCTAACAGTTCTGAACCCTCAGATTAATCTGTCTGTAATTTGTAATTAATCTGTTCTAATAAACATTAGAGAAGCCTAAAAGTAAGGAGTATATTTTACTTACAGAAAGTCAGAGCACTAGATTAAGGACTGTCTACAGAAGCAATAGTATATCTGTCAAGTCATTAGAGTAATAACAAGTGACAAGCAGGATTTGTAGTAAGAAGCCTTTTCTACAAATCTGGAAGTCACTTTAGAACTCTTAGACTCTAACTATATACTCTAGAATTTTGTAAAGGCCTAACAGTAAATATAATACTAAAGGACTATAACTTGGATTTTTTAATAGTTACTTTTGATTCAATAGACACTGTAGGATTAGAAGTAAATAAAGTAAGAAAAGTAGAAAAAGTAGAAAAAGTAGAAAAAGTAAATCAACAAAATTATTTATTAGAAAGAAAAAAGTTGAAAACAAAAGTAGATAGTTCTCTTATTTCTTCTGATTCTTTTGATTCTTCTCTTTACACTTTATCTGAGTCTAAATCTGTACAATCTAACCTACTACTTCTGTGTTCTAAGATCTCAGAATGTTTAGAATACTACTCAGCCCTGTTTACTACTCAGTAGTTTGTCTATAGTATCAAGTAAGGATAGTCTCAGCTGAGTTCACAACTAAGGACATGAGTCTGTCCTTGTTGAAAGAGAGAGGTTAATAAGGAAATGTTAGTACATATACTTACTCTCTTAGATGACAAGACTGTACAAGCTGTACATTCCTTTCAGAACAAGTAGTAGTTTATCTAAGAATGTTCTAGACACTAGCTCTAAGTCTTTATCCTCTTAGCTCCCTTTTCAGGATCCTCTCAGATCTGAACAATAACTCTAGTAGATAGTAGATGTACTAATTCATACATTAATAAGGCCTTTGTGTAGTGTCATGCTCACACAACACATACATTCTGATACGTTCTGATTAGAAGGGCTCAGTTGCATCAAAGTCACATCATCCTCACGTCAGCAATCCTTCGATTACGTCATCATTGCCCACACAATAGTCTTGGTTGCTCAACTTGGACTAGTTGGGTTCTAGACTCTAGTTCTGATTCACAAAGGCAAGACTCTAAGCCTTCAGACAGCTGGTTGATCAATACAAAGGGGACTCAGATCTGGAGTCCTGGATGGGTTGATACAAAGGAGACAGTAGTAGATTTGTTCACAAAGGACTAGTAGCTACAAAGGACTCATAATTTCTATAAATACTCTCATGTAATTTGTACTTTCCAGCAATCAAGTTACTCTCTACTGTGACTCTTAGTGTGTAGTTTGACAGTCTCCTCAGTTAACATTCTATCTTGCCTTGTCTCATCTTGTATTGCCTTGTTCTGAAGTACAGCTTTGTTGTTCTGTACTACTCTTGTCTTATTAATTGTCACCTTTGGAACTCATACATTCTGCTCAGATCTACCTATTCCTTCTCACTCTTGACCCCTCTTAGTGTCTGTACCTTGCAGACTCAACTGACCTCTTCTACCTCAACCAGTACTTGAGATTGACATTTTGGAGCCTACTGTGAGGAGGGTTTCTCAAGGTGTCTCAAGTAGGCCAAGCAGTCAACAGGTGGTAGTACTACTGAGAGTGTACCAACTTGATCACAGAAGAATCAGATTCTGGACCTGAATTAGATTTGGTTGACTACAACCTCTTACAACCTGTATCCTGTATGCTCAGTCCTGTTTCCAAAGGGGTTTCTGTACAACCTCTTAAGCAATCCAGCTCAGCTTCACCATCCATGTTTCATAGTTTGTTCCCTAGTTTGTTTCTATCAACCTCTATACACAACTCTACTTGTTCTGTGTCTCCTGTTCTGTCTGTTCAAGAAGAGGACCACACAATCACTCTAGTGTTTCTACCAATTCTGATTGTTCTGACAGTTCTGAGTACACAGAACAATCTGATAAGTTCCTAGTCTCAACAGATGAGCTTACAGAATAATCTGAGCAGCTTGCCTGCTACAGCCAGTACTCTAAGTGGTCAGCCAGCTACAACCAACATTCTGAATACCCTACCAGTTACAATCTGAGGACAGACTAGCCTGCCCCTACACCAAACAAGCTGTGATGCTCCCTATTATGATGGAACCAATGTGTAGGACCTGCCTCAGTTCCTTAAAGAAGTAGAAATAATTAGAGATGAGTTCCAACTTTCTAATCAACAGCTTATCTGGAGAGTAAAATATTATGCTAACTAATCTGATTCTGAGATCTGGGCCTCAATACTCAAAGCTGTAGACAGTGCCTCAGATTGGCAAGCTGTTTGAGTAGCAATTCTCAGATTATACCTGTCTCTTGACTGTAATTACTGCTATACAAAGAATGACCTCTGTATTCTAGTCTAACAATAGGCTGTCACCAGAATCCAGAACCAAGAGGAGTTTACAGAGTACCAGCACAAGTTCTAGAAGATAGCAAGCTTCCTAGTCTCAAAGAAAGAAATCACAGAAGAAGATTGGAACAAAGTATTCTTTGACAGTATTACAGGTGCCTTCAAAGATCAGCTAACTCTCTGTTTGCTAGCCTACAACTCTAACCACAACAGTCACATAGCTTACACATACACTAAAGTTGTTGAGGCTGCTAAGCTTATGTAGGAAGGTATGGCTTCACAATGCTTAGGAAAGACAGTCAATACAACCAGAACAACAAGTTCTAGAACTGTTCCAATAAAGAAAGAAGATGCAAACATGGCCACCATCCTTGATTTGCTCTACTCATTCTAAAGCAAGTTAGACTTGTTTGAACACAAGACTAGTTCCCTGTTTGTAGGAAACACAGGTACACAATCTGTACAATCTGCACAATCTGCTCATTCTGTAGGGCTACTCTGTAACACAAACTGCTCCTTCTACAGAGAAGACAGACACTTCATTTGCTTGTGTCTGAAGGTTAATGAGTTCATTTGTGACAGAAAGTGTATCCAGAACACATCTGGAAAGGTTGTTCTCCCTAACAGATTGTTTGTTCTGTCAACAATCTAAGACTAACTACTTATGGATTGTTTCAACCAGTATTATGCAACCAACCCTAGAAAGCATGCCCAAGTCTCCCAAGATGTACAGGACATGCTACTATATATAGTGTCCCTCCTCAAAATTGTAAAGCCAGCACCAGTATCCTAAATATTGTTTACTGTTCTAGCTACATATATTGAAGAAGTCTTAGAAGCAGAATACAAGGTTGAAAGACTCAAAGTCTTACTCAGAGAGGCAAAGAAGAAAGTTGCTACTAGTAAGAAGCTCAAGTTTGACAGAGTAGAGGTTCTGAGGCACAGAACAACAAGTGTTCTGAAGAAGAAGGACAAGGAACCTAAGCCAGAACCAAAGCCTACACTATCTGCCAAAGTAAGCCAGACCCTAAAGTATGATAGATTGAAGCATACTGACAAGCCTACTGTCAGACTACTACCAGAACCACATTAGTACTATAATCTCTCTCCTATCAAAGACCCTGTTATTGTCCAGCAGATAGTCTCTTACATTCTAGACTCTAGTATCAGCCTCACTCTGAAGGAGCTGTTATCAATTGCACCTGATGTCTAAAAGCAAGTCAAGGAACTGTCATCCACTAGGCAAGTTCTGAACACCCCCACACACCTTGTCTTGACAGAACCCTTAGAACCAACAACTTCCAAAGATGTAATTGTAGCTCAAGTCTCACAGTATGTGTGGAGCCCAGAGTCAGTTGTAGAACAGGCTATACTGTTATGTACAGTTAAAGCTATCTTCAAAGATACTGAAGAAATCCACTGTATTCTAGACCAAGGAGCAACACTCTGTATCATTTGTAAGGATGTATAGAAACGTCTTAGAATCCATCTGTGTTCTAATCTTGCAATTATACTTGAAACTGCCAACTCTAGACAAGTGCTGACACTCAGTACTGTTGAGAATGTAAAGATCAATATTACTAGAGTCAACATCACTCTCCAAGCTCAAGTTGTTTGTCAAGCCCTGTTTGAGGCACTCTTAGGCTGACCATTCTTCACTATCACAGAATGCAAAACAAAGGACTTTATTAACAGTGACCAATCCATAACACTATCAGATCCTTCAGATCATTAACAGAAGTGCTGAGTTATGACCAGAACATAATCTGTTCTACAGAAACACAACAAACAAGGATTTGCAGTAATCACTGATCTCTCAACTCCTATATTAGTCAATCAGCCCCTTAGTGTTCAGGACAAACAGTGTTCTGATTTGAGTTCTGATACTACTAAAGCTGTAATTCCTGACACACACACACTATCCTACAATAGACACACACTAGTCTCTGTCATAGTCAATCCACTCCTCAGTTGTCCAGTCACCCTGTCAGCTGCCCCAGGATTAGACCCCTTTGTTCTATACACACTTGACAGCCCTAGAGAAAACATATTTGTATACAAGAAGGTAGTAAAGAAGGTTAGACCAGTTGCTGGAACTCTCCCAGAAGAGTTTTGGATTGTTCAACAGAAGCATCCTAATCTGTTGAAGAACATGCTGGAACTACTGCTACACCCCAAGCTGTTTGTCCCAACACACTGTTTCACACAAGAACACATGGAAGCTCTAGACATCAATCCATGCAACTTCCTCTGGCCAGAAGAGTGCCAGCTTTTGATCAACCTGATTTCAATGTATGAGGACACCTTTGCCTGGAACAAGCTTGAGAAAGGCACCCTAGACTCAGAATACTTCAATCCTATTTTGATTCTGACTGTTCTACATATTCCATAGGTACAAAGGAACATCCAGATTCTACAGGGAAACCTCAACACAGTTGTGAAAATTCTCAAAGACAAAATTGCCACCAGAGTTTATGAGCCATCAAACTCATCTTACTGTTCCTAATAGTTTACCATAGTAAAGAAAGACAGAAAGTCTCTGTGCCTGGTCCACAACCTTCAGGAACTCAACCAAGTTTTAATCTGAGACTCATCCATACCTCTAATAATTGAACAGGTTGTTGAATCCTTCTCCAGAAGGGCCATTTACTCTGTGCTAGATCTCTTTGTTACCTTTAACCAATACTCTCTCAATAAACACTCTTACAATCTTACAACGTTTCAGACACTACTTGGAACGTTCTGACTTACTGTTATTCTAATAGGTTATACTAATTCTTTTCAAATTATACACAGTAATATTACTTTTATTTTACAGGACAAAATTCCTAATACAGTACAACCCTATACTGATGATGTCTATGTCAAAGGCAGAACTACAAGATATGAACTTCCAGACAGAATGTACAAAACTGTTCCTAGAAACCCTGGTATCCAACAATTTGTATGGGAACACACTCACAACCTAAACTGTGTCATACAGTAAGTCAAAGCAGTCCACAGAATGTTCTCCAGTCCAAAGCTGTGTGCATTCCAACTGTATGCAACTGTCTTAGGTCATAAGTGTACCTATGCTGGAAGGGAGCCAGATGATTCAAAAGTCCAGAAAATCTGTGACTGGCCTACATGTCAATCTGTCTCCAAAGTTAGAGGATTCCTTGGAACTGTAAGTGTCCTCTACATGTTTATTTGAAATTTTGCTCAGCTTGCTAGACCACTTATACATTTGACCAAGCACAATGTTCTGTTCGAGTTCTGTTTGGAACACATAGTAGTAATGGACAAACTCAAAGACACTGTTATTAATAGCCCTACCTTATGTGCCATTGACTATGAGTCAGACATAGAGGTTATTGTCACTGTAGACTCATCTATTATTGGTGTAGGATTCTATCTCAGACAAGAACACCTCAACAGTTGTTATTGAATCAACCAATTCAGATCAATTAACTGGAACAAAGCACAATCCCAATACTCTCAAGCCAAGATCAAACTCTTCAGATTGTTCTACACACTCCATGCCCTACAAATTCACCTTATCAGAGTAAGGAAGTTAGTAGTAGAAATGGATGCTGTCTATGTTAAGAGTATGATAAATAACCTAGACCTACAGCTGAATGCCACAATCAACAGATGGATTACCAGAATCCTACTGTTTGACTTTGAGTTCTAACACATTCCAGCCTTACAGTTTACTTGTACTGACAGACTGTCTCAATGTCTACACACTGAAGCCAACCCAGAAGAAGAAGATGACTTTGAGGAATGGATTGACCAAGCTTATGCCTTCTGTTACAGTTCTGTGTTCACTGTTCCAAACAATACCAAACCTTCCAAGACATTTCTGACAACCAATTGTACACATACTAGAGAATATTGTCTCAGACAAGTCAAGACCTTCCTAGAAACATGCCTCCAACTGCCCAGGATGGAAAATCATGAATTCACCACCTTTGTTTGCTATACAACCACTTTCTTTGTTAAGACCAGCTGACTGTGGCAGAAAACCCAGAACAGTAACCACTAACTCATAATAGAACCTGACTGACAATAGAATCTTGTCAAGACTGTGTATGACAATCTCAGACATAAAGGAGTCTACTCTGTCCAGGCTAGACTTCTTGACTGCTTCTGGTGGCCTAGCCTCAGACCTGACATCAAGTACTACATCTGCACCTGCTATGAATGCTAACTCTGTTAGACAACTCAAATCCTGATCCCTCCCAGTATTCTGAAGATTGCCCTGTTATTTGCCAAGGTACACATCAACACTAAGTTCATACTGAAAGCAGGAGGGTTCTGATACATTGTTCACACTCAATACACACTCTCCAGCTACCCTGAGTTCTGCTTACTCTGTTCCAAAACTGGACAAAGTATCAGACAATTCATTTTTGAAAATATTCTCTGTTGATTTGGTGTGTGCCCAGAACTTGTTACTGACAACAGAACCCTGTTTGTTACTGCACTAGATTGGCTTTACAACTGATACCACATTAATCACATCTGTATTAGTGTATACAACTCTCAAGCTAATAGTATTATTAAACACTACCACTTCAACATACAGGAAGCCCTTATGAAGGCTGCTGAAGGGAATGAACTACAATAGCATGAACACACACATTCTGTCTTTTGGTTGGATTGGATCACAATCTGTCACACAACTAGCATGTCCCCTTATTTTATTGTCCATAGTGTTGAACCACTTCTCCCATTCAATATTACAGAAGCAATGTATCTTGCTCTAGCACCAGACAAACTCATGATAATGACAGAACTCATTACAACTCAAGCATGTCAACTACAGAAATGTCTGGCCAACCTTCAAGCTATCACAGAATGTGTCCATACAGACTGGATTGCTTTGCTCTGACAATTTGAAGAAACACACAAACACTCAATCAAAGATTTTAACTTCAAACCTGGTTGACTTGTCCTCATACACAACTCCAAATCATGAATGGATCTCAGACAAAAAACCAAGCCACACTATCTCAGACTGTACATAGTAGTCTGTTGTACACAAGGAGGATCCTATATTGTAGCTGAACTCAATGGATTGGTCTCCTGTCTTTGTATCACAGTGTTCTGCTTGGTTCTGTACTTTGCCTGTGCTACACTCTTGATTCTGGTTACACGTCTTGTTGAAAACTTCAGTCTAGCTGATGAAATTGACAACACTGACAAACTGCCACTGTCAGACAAGCCTTCTGAGGACTCTGACTCTGACTAAAGGCCAATTGTGGCCAACCACCATAGACTTATACATTCCTTACTTTCTTGAATTTGCCTTTTTCTATTAACCCCTTATAATATTCTAGACAACATTCTGATCCTGTTCTGCTCTATCTTCTGTTTTTCTTTGATTTTGCTTTTAACTAATTGTAGATTATAGTTAGACTTACACTTTGAACCTGTATGGTTTTCCCTGTAGTATGTTTTTTCCCACTAGGTTTTTTGTACACAGGTTTTCATCTAGCAGCCCTTAGACCACTTTTGCATTTCTTCAGTCACAACAGCCTCAAAGTCATGTACTGAGAGCTTTGTTCTGTTCTGTTCTGTTCTGTTCTGTTCTTGTTCTGTTCTTACACTGTTCTTGTTCAATTTGGTTCTGTTTTTGTTCTGTTTCTTTTTCAGTTTTGTTCTGTGCTTGTTCCATTCTTGTTCTGTTCTTGTTCCATTAGTTTGCCTTACTTTCAGTATGCATATAGCCTTGCCTCTGTTGTTTACCTATCAATGCTGAGTCACTCTTATTACCTTACAATTATCACACTTGTGCTTTAGTAACATCACACATTACTATGAACATACAGAAAATACTATTCAAAACTATAGAGGGGGGATTATATTTGGCTGCTTCTACAGGCAGCTTTTATGTTGACTGTCTCACCTACACTGGTTCAGTTGTTCTGAACAGAATGTCTAATTCTGTCCATCCTTCTGTCCATCCTTCCAACACCTCACCTTTGCACCCATCCTAGCCTGTAGCTGCTCTACATCCTGTATCATTGTATCCAACATTGTACAATAGGTAGCCACCTGCCTTCTAAGGACACAAAGCTTGTGTTTGAGCTCCAGATCCTCTCAGAACTCACTGTTGTCCAACAAGTGTTGCAAGAGTTCACCTAGAAGAATGTTGTCTTCAAAAGCTATCAGTATTGATCTTAGAACAACTTACCCAGATCCTCCAGACACACTCTTGACAGCCTAGCCATAAGGTATAGGTTTGTCACTATTGTCCTCCCCCACCTTGACTGTACATCCCTTACTACCTTACCAGTCTTTGCAAGAGAGTAATGGATCTTGCTCTTCTTGCATGCTGAGCATACAATTGTCTCACTGTACTCTTGAATGCATGCTACATACTGACAGACACAGCTGCTACACCTCCAACTTGTCAAAGGTGTCAGGCTACTGTCTGACACTGACTCTGGCACTGGAGAACTGTTCCAGAACTGCAACTCAACCTGCCCAAATATATGTAATCTGTATCTAGATCAAGTGACTAGTAGTAGTTAGTCAAATCATTAATAAGTAAAGAAGGGACTATGTACTGCTCAAGTCATCCTCCTTATTATTCTGACAGCCTGGTTGCACTCCTTACTACTCATGAAGGAGCACATCCAACCTCTTGTTATCTGGTGTTTGATCCTACTTGTGTGCTCAGTACACAGACAACTCATACTCCAGCTCAGAACCTAGCAGAATGTCTGGTTCACCCATAGGAGCACCTGTCTCAGCATCCTAGACAGTACACCTAACCACATTGGACAGCCTCAGAACTATGACCTCTACTACCTACTTTGTTGGAGGAGTAACACTTGGTTTGTCAACAGTCATAGCATCTTCATACTCTTAAAGTGGTTTGCCAATTAGAGCATCCTTACAGCTACTGTACTCTGTATTGATTTACAATACCTATGTTTTGAGTTAAAGTATGAGCTACTACAGTGTAGCAAGCACAAAGCTGGCCTGTACACTTGATACAGTGAGTGTATCCTAATCTGACTGTACTGTCTTGTCAGAAGACCCAGAGACAATACAATGTCCAAGAACTTACCTGCAACTGCACCAGTTCTGCCCTCTACTCTGTTGCTGCCAATAGCTGATCCACTGTTCTTACATACTGTAGCAACTCTTGTATCCTTTAGACAAGGGCCCACACTCAGTTGTAGACCTGATTCACTTCTTACAACAATGACATGGTTGAAGAAGAAGGACAAACTCGAAAAGAAGCAGAAGATTGAAACATGAAGTACACTAGTTTGCAAATTTACACTCTCAGGTGTGACTAGGGACAGTCACATTCTAAAACACTCAGGAGATGTCATACTCACACAACACATATGTTCTGATACATTCTGATCAGAAGGGCTCAGTCACATCAAAGTCACATCATCCTCACATCAGCAATCCTTCGATTACGTCATCATTGCCCACACAATAGTCTTGGTTGCTCAACTCAGACTAGTTGGGTTCTAGACTCTAGTTCTGATTCACAAAGGCAAGACTCTAAGCCTTTGGATGGCTGGTTGATCAATACAAAGGGGACTCAGATCCAGAGTCCCAGATGGGTTGATACAAAGGAGACAGTAGTGGATTTGTTCACAAAGGACTAGTAGCTACAAAGGACTCATAATTTCTATAAATACCCTCATGTAATTTGTACTTTCCAGCAATCAAGTTACTCTCTACTGTGACTCTTAGTGTGTAGTTTGACAGTCTCCTCAGTTAACATTCCATCTTGCCTTGTCTTGTCTTGTATTGCCTTGTTCTGAAGTGCAGCTTTGTTGTTCTGCACTACTCTTGTCTTGTTAATTGTCACCTTTGGAACTTGTACATTCTGCTTGGATCTACCTATTCCTTCTCACTCTTGACCCCTCTCAGTGTCTGTACCTTGCAGACTCAACTGACCTCTTCTACCTCAACTGGTACTTGAGATCAACAGTAGGAACACTACCTCCCTACTTAATGTGTTCTACTTCCAATCCTAGTATATAATATAGACAGAACCCTAAACTAGAATAGTTAGATTACCAAGTTTGTCTAACTACAGATAACTATTTAGAATCATAAGGAAAGTATTAAGTTTAGAGTTACTAACCTTAGAAACACAGACATCTTTATTAGATTTGAATAGCTTAAAGCTTACAACCCTACTATTAACTAGTTAGAGTAGACACTTGTGTTTAATCAGTGTTTTAAGTCTTACAACTATTTTACACTACTGTTTTAAGTAGATACAAACACTTCTAATGTTACTAACAGTTCTAATAAAGGTGACTAGTTGTTCTTCTTTGACTAGGATAGATATGTGGACACATATTCTAGTTAAGGTGGAACAGAGTTAATTTAAAGAATATCTAAGACAGAACCAATTTAGAACCCTCTTAGAACAACTCTACTCTAGAATGTATATAGACCCAGCCTGTCAGATTTTGTCTAAGAGTTCTCTAAAGTCTTTAGTAAAGAGGAATTCAACTAGCTTCCTAAATACTATCTCTAGAACTATACAATTGAATTGACTAAGGGTTTCTAACCTAAGAATTACAAGGTCTACCTACTCAACAGAGGCAAGTAGGAGGCACTTAACAAGTTCCTTCAGGAAAATCTTTAGAACAGTTGGATCTGACCTTTAAAGTTCTCTATAGTCTCCCCTTTCTTCTTTATCAAAAAGAAAGATAGAAAGCTCTACTCAGTCTAGGATTATTATTGTCTTAATAAGAGTACTGTTAAAAACAAGTATTTACTCTCCCTAATTCAGAAGCTTATTAATAAGATACATACATTTAGGGTTTTTACTAAGTTGAATGTTTAATAAGAGTATAATAATATTTGGATCTAAGACAGTGTTAACAACAGTATAGAGAGGACTCAAAGGCTTAGTAAGAGGACCTAAGCTATAACTATCCTACATAACAGAAATACAGAACACAAGTACTAGAACATAGTCAAAACTTACAGAACAGACAGAGAGAGAGTGTAAGACAAGAGTAGAGTATATAGAGTAAGTCTAAGAGTCTAGAACTACCTAGAGTAGACAAGATCAAGACTACTCAACCAGTCTGATCTTGTACACCTATATATACTAAACTACATAAGAGTACTTAGAGAGTATGAGCTACTAAGAATAATAAGCTACAAAGAATGAAAGAAAGGAAAGGTTAAAGATAAAGGTATAAAGAATAAAGGGATGGACAAAGGGTAAGAGACTATAGAATGAACAAAGAATGAAGGGGTGGTTAAAGGAATAGAATAATAAAGTAAGGAAGGGTAGTAGTAAGAGTTAGTATGTATATAGTTTATAGATAGTACTCCTAAGGAATGGATGTTAGTAACAGTATAGAGGGGACCTGAAGGCTTAGTAAGGGGACCCAGACTACAACTATTCTACACAACAGAAATACAGAATGTAAACACTAGAACATAGTTAGAACTTGTAAAACAGGTAGAGAGAGAGAGTAAGACAAGAGTAGAGTATATAGAGTGAGTCTAAGAGTACAGGACTACCTAGAGTAGACAAGATCAAAACTACAGGACTAGTCTGATCTTATACACTTATATATACTAAACTATACAAGAGTACTTAGGGAGTATAAGCTACTAAGAATGATAAGCTACAAAGAATGAAAGAAAAAAAGGTTAAAGATAAAGGTACAAAGAATAAAGGGATGGACAAAGGGTAAGAGACTATAGAATGAACAAAGAATGAAGGGGTGGTCAAAGGAATGGAATGATAAAGTAAGGAAGAGTAGTAGTAAGAGTTAACACACATATAGTTTATAAACAGTACTCTTGAGGGATAAAAGTCCTAAGTTCTAGTACAGAAGAGTGTAGAACTCTTAGAACTAAAGGTATAAGAGTAGAGAACTGTAACATTACCCCCTCTCTAAAACTAATTATCCTGATTAGTAAACATTAGACTTAGTCAGCAGTTTGAGTATAAGTCAGAACAGTAGGGTTTGGAAATCTGTAAGGTAGAGTTAATGTAGAGTACTCAAATGAAGTTAATAGAAATCTCAGATTACCTTAACAGTATAAGTAAGATTCTTAGCAGGTTCCCAAGTACATTCTTCAACTAGGTATCCCTTCTAGTAGATAAGGAACTTGAGCTTCCTGTACACTAGCTTAGCATTTACTATGTACTCTACTTTGTATTCTAGTTTAAAACTAATAAGTTCTGGTAGAGATAGTAAGAGTCTTTATTGTAAAGGAAAACCTAGATTGTAGTACTAAGACAGTAGAACCTTGTTGAACACTGAGTGTATACACTTTCATATTGTTAGAAGTTAGAGTTTGTAGACAGAGGTACTGACCTTCTTTTTAATAACAAAGGGTCTGAAGCACTTGTTGTCTAACTTCTTTATTAAACAATATGTAGTCAGGTTAGTAGCTTCTAACATAACTTTGTCTCTAAGCTAGTAATCCTTGACTGTAGATCTCTTCTAATTGTAGTTCTACTTTATTACCTACACTACCTTCTCTAAAAGAGCTTGTGTGTCTTCCCTAGTCTTGTGTATCTGTTCTACAAAGTCTGTTACAGATTTGGAACTACTGTTCCAGTTCAGAACTGTCTCCTAGTACAAATGTCTCTTATAATTGAGGAAGAATGAGGACTGTTCTGTTGTAGAGTGTTGCTAGTTATTATGTATAAATTCTGTTAGGGCTAACTATTCAGACTAATCCAATTACTAATGATTAATAAACATTCAAAGGTAGAGCTTAATCTCCTGATTAACTCACTCAGTTTGACTGTCAGTCTGTAGGTAATATGTAGTAGAAGGGTTCCCTTGAATTCTGAGAAGTACATACAGGTTCTATATGAATTTCAACTTGAATTACAGTCTACAATTGTGAATAAGCTTCTGAGAGAGTCTGTACAACTAAAAGACATGATTCTGATAAATGTACACTATACCTTCAGAAGTGAGTTCTGTTTGAGTCAGAACTGTATAAACTTGCTTAGAGAATCAGTTGACAATTACACAGATAGTGTTGTAACTCTAAGACTCAGGTAACTCACTAATCAGGTCTACTAAGACTTCTTCCTAAGAGTGATCTAGAATCTAATACAGATGTAGGAGAGTCTAAACCCTTGTCTAGTAGGCCTTAGTCTGTTAGTATGTATTGTAACCAGTCACATACTTTAGGATTTCTTTCTACATTCCTGACTACTAGTAGTTCTAAGTAATAAGTTCCTGTGTTTTGTGTCAGCCTGAATGTCCTACAGTCAGATTGTTGTAATAAGCTCAGACAATGTCCTCCTACAGCTTCTAATCCTTTAGAACATATAGTCAGCCTTTCTAGTAAACCTGTCCATCCTTATTCTCCTCCTAATCCTTAGCCTACTTCTTTAACTACTTTACTACAACCTAGTCCTGTGTGTGTTTCAGAGCTTACTGTATACAGGTGACAAAGTCAACATTCTTGGATTTGAGTTGAATCTCTCAGATTGTCTTAGACACAAAATGGGAATTGTTTAGGAGAACAAGATTTTTGTTATTATTCTCCTCCCTTTTATAATCTACTTATTTTGAGAGTAAATCAGCTTTTGTCATTTGTGTTCTAGGTTTGTGAGTCAGTACAAAGTTGTAGTCCTACAGTTCTAACATCTAGCAGGCTTAGTAGTAGTTAAGCTTCTGAGGCACTTGGAAGTACTAGAGATTAAGGTGATTACTCTAAATCTTAAACTTCTATACAGTACTAAGAAGATATTGACACTACTCCTCTAAGGAACAGACAATTGTAAGGAGTTCTTTGTTATAGATAGAGTAGTTCTGTTCTGTTATAGATAGGGATTCTGATCAGAACACTATCAGATACTACTTTCTATTAATAAACTAGGACAGTACTACTCTATTTGTAAAGTTGGAAGAGTTAGCTTTGACTCAGAACTTGTCTACAATTGTTAGAACTGTTAATACAGACTTGCTAGTAATAGCCTACTTAAAAGACTCAAACACAGACTACTACTGATTATTCTATTACTAAGGAACATCTTTACTAGTAAGATTGTGAAAGGGCTAGACAATAGTACTGAAGCCTTAAATAAAGTGTTAGTAGTAGTTTACAAACTTAAGGAACACTTGGACCTGTTTTAGGTTCTAAGGTTGTAACCAGTTCTGAATTACAATTACTTTTGCTGGATCTATACAGACCTCTCCTCTACTGATTACAAAGCTCAGATAATCTACTAACCCCTGTGCAAAAGAGTACTTTACTTCTTAGAGAAACAGTTTATTATCTTAGAGCTGTTGTAAAACTACTTGGATTAGTTAGTAATAGTACTCAACTGTCTGGGTGAAGATCAGAATGTTGTTTAGATACACACTAACATACTCTGAGTCAATCAAATCTGTAAGAATGTGATTTATGAATGACTAGAATGTTACAAGCAAGTTAGTTAGTCTAAAGAACATTATAGTCAGTTTGTACAATCTACAATTAGTTTGAAACACAGCCTTCTACTCATCTCTGTCTTAGATCCAAATATTATTGTATTCCTATTAGACATCTAACTTAGTAAAAACCCTAGATGTATGTGTCTTATTAATGAGCTCCTGAATTAGGGGGAGTAGGTACTTGTTTTTAACAGTACCCTTATTAAGACAATAATAATCCTAGACTAGGTAGAGCTTCTTATCTTTCTTTTTGACAAAAAAGAAAGGGGAGGTTATAGAGGACTTTAAGGGTCAGATCCAGCTGTTCTGAAGATTTTCCTAAAGGAACTCATTAAGCACCTCCTACTTGTCTCTGTTGAGTAGGTAGACCTTATAATCCTTAAGTTAGAAACCCTTAGTCAATTCAATTACATAGTTCTAGAGACAGTGTTTAGGAAGCTAGTTGAATTCCTCTTTACTAAAGACTTTAGGAAACTCTCAGACAAAATCTGGCAGGCTGAGTCTATATGTGTTCTAGAGTAGAGTTGTTCTGAGAGGGTTCTAGACTGGTTCTGTCTTAGACATTCTTTAGATTGACTCTGTTCTGTCTTGACTAGAATATGTATCCACATATCTATTCTAGTTAAAGAAGAACAACCAGTCACCTTCATTAGAACTGTTAGTAACATTAGAAGTGTTTGTATTTACTCAGAACAGTAGTACAAGGTAGCTGTAAGACTTAGGACACTAATTAAACACAAGTGTCTACTCTAACTAGTTAATAGTAGGGTTGTAAGCTTTAAGCTATTCAAATCTAATAAAGATGTCTGTGTTTCTAAGGTTAGTAACTCTAAACTTAATACTTTCCTTGTAATTCTGAATAGTCATCTGTAGTTGGACAAACTCAGTAATCTGACTATTCTGGTTCAGAGTTCTGTCTACATTATATACTAGGATTAGAAGTGGAACACATTAAGTAGGGAGGTAGTGTTTCTACACAAAGACCTTATTAATGTACAAACTAGTGTATTTACTATCTACTAGAACTATTGTTCAGATCTAGGGGGATCCTGAGAAGAGAGCCAAGAGGATAGGGACTTAGAGCTAGTACTTAGAACATTCTTAGATAAACTACTACTTGTTCTGAAGGGAATGTACAGCTTGTACAGTCTTATTGTCTAAGAGGGTGAGTATATGTACTAACAATTCCTTATTAACCTCTCTCTTTCAACAAGGACAGACTCATGTCCTTAGTTGTGAACTCAGCTGAGACTATCCTTACTTGATACTATAGACAAACTACTGAGTAGTAAACAGGGCTGAGTAGTATTCTAAACATTCTGAGATCTTAGAACACAGAAGTAGTAGGTTAGATTGTACAGATTTAGACTCAGATAAAGTGTAAAGAGAAGAATCAAAAGAATCAGAAGAAATAAGAGAACTATCTACTTTTGTTTTTGACTTTTTTCTTTCTAATAAATAATTTTGTTAATTTATTTTTTCTACTTTTTCTACTTTTTCTACTTTTTCTACTTTTTCTACTTTTTCTACTTTTCTTACTTTATTTACTTCTAATCCTACAGTGTCTATTGAATCAAAAGTAGTTATTAAAAAATTCAAGTTATAGCCCTTCAGTATTACATTCACTATTAAGCCTTTACAAAATCCTAGAGTATATAGTTAGAGTCTAAGAGTTCTAAGGTGATTTCTAGATTTGTAAAAAAGGCTTCTTACTACAAATCCTACTTATTACTTGTTATTACTCTAATAACCTAACAGATATACTATTACTTCTGTTCCTTCAACCAAGCCACAGCTTGAATGTGTCAAGTCTATACAGAACACTTATACATGTGTTCAGCTACAACAGTTCTGAGCCTTTAGATTAATCTGCTTATAATTTGTAATTAATCTATTCTGATAAACATTAGAGAAGTCTAAAAGTAAGAAGCATACTTTGTCTGTAAAAAGTCAGAGTACTAGATTAAGGACTGTTTAATAGTGTGTATCTTCTACTCAGTGTAAGTAACTAGTTCTAGTATTATTCTAAGAATCTTATTAACCAGTTCTGAGTAGAGAGCTTTTTCAAGCATTCTAATAAGAACATTATTAAACCCAAACCCAAATCCTACCTTCTAGGCTAGAATATTAAACTCCTGAAAGAAAGTATTAGTAGAATGTTTACTCTGTTATAGAGATACAAGCTTGTTCTACACATTACACTTCTTATTCAGATTAATGAAGAAAGTACAGAGCTGCCTTATAAATTCTAAATATGACTCATTGTTCTAAAGTTGGATCAGACTTCTGATCTAATATCCTTTAATCCAGTTCTAGGCTCAGATGGTTGTGTTACCTTCCTTCATGAAGGAGAGGACAAATAGAATGTGATTAAGATCTGAGGATAGATTAGTTAAAGTAGTAGCTACATATAGTTCAACTTAGTACTAGAAGTCTTTAAAGTGCTACCTATTAAAGTCTAAAGGGTAAGCTATATACACTTTCTTTCTAAAACAGGTTACAACTTCCAGAATGATTAGAACAGGTTCTAAAGGGGTTAGGAGCACATAGTTAGTAAAGGCCTTTTAGATAGAGGTTTACACATATTAAGCTAGTTCTGCTTATAACTACTAATCTGGTAGAACAGTAAGGGTGACAGTTAGTGTAGGAGGGGTTATGTTTATACTATAAAGGAATCAGTACTAAACTAAAAGGGGTAATGAATAGAAGAAGGGTGGCAAAAGTTTAAAATTGGTTTAAAAAGTTTAAAATTTAAAAATGTAAAAGGGTTAGAACAAAGAAAAGAGATTAATATAATAGTAAGTACTAATACTTAAAATGTAAGAGAGTTGTAGGGTAGTAATAGATAGTCTTAATCTAATGTTAGTAATAGTATAGAGGGGACCTAAAGGCTTAGTAAGGGGACCCAGGCTACAACTATCCTACACAATAGAAATACAGAACACAAGTACTAGAATGTAGTCAGAACTTACAGAACAGGTAGAGAGAGAGAGTGAGACAAGAGTAGAGTATATAGAGTAAGCCTAAGAGTACAGAACTACTTAGAGTAAACAAGATTAAGACTATAAGACTAGTCTGATCTTGTATACCTATATATACTAAACTATACAAGAGTACTTAGAGAGTATAAGCTACTAAGAATGATAAGTCACAAAGAATGAAAGAAAGGAAGGTTAAAGATAAAGGTACAAAGAATAAAGGGATAGACAAAGGGTAAGAGACTATAGAATGAACAAAGAATAAAGGAGTAGTTAAAGGAATAGAATAATAAAGTAAGGAAGGGTAGTAGTAAGAGTCAGTATGTATATAGTCTATAAACAGTACTCCTAAGGGATGGAAGTCTTAAGTTCTGGTATAGAAGAGTGTAGAACCCTTAGAACTAAAAGTACAAGAGTAGAAAACTGTAACAATAGAAGTCCTGAGTTCTAGTACAGAAGAGTGTAGAACCCTTAGAACTGAAGGTACAAGAGTAGAGAACTATAACATTACTCCCTCTCTAAAACTAATTGTCCTGATTAGTAAACATTAGACTTAGTTAGTAGTTTGAGTATAGGTTAGAACAGTAGGGTTTAGAACTCTGTAAGACAGAGTTGACACAGAGTACTCAGATGAAGTTAATAGAAATCTCAGATTGCTTTAGTAGTATGAGTAAGATTCTTAGCAGGTTCCTAAGTATGTTCTTCAACTAAGTATCCTTTCTAGTAGATAAGGAACTTAAGCTTCCTACACACTAGCTTAACATTCACTACATACTCTACTTTGTATTCTGGTTCAGAACTGATAAGTTCTAGTAGAGGTAGTAAGGGTTTTTATTGTGAAGGAAAACTAGGATTGTAGTACTAAGACAGTAGAACCTTGTTAAACACTAGGTGTATGTACTTCTATATTGCTAGAAGTTAGAGTTTGTAGACAGAAACACTAACCTTCTTTTTAATAACAAAGGGTCTGAAGCACTTGTTGTCTAACTTCTTTATTAGACAATTCATAGTCAGGTTAATAGCTTCTAGTATTACTTTGTCCCTAGACTGGTAATTCTTAGCTGTAGATCTCTTCCAATCATAGTTCTACTTTATTACCTATACTACCTTCTCTAAAAGAGCTTGTACATCTTCCCTAGTCTTATGTATCTGTTCTACAAAGTCTGTTACAGATTCAGAACTATTGTTCTAGTTCAGAACTGTTCCCTAGTACAAATGTCTCTCATAATTGAGGAAGAACAGGGATTGTCCTGTTATAGAGTGTTACTAGTTATTATGTACAAATTCTGCTAGAGCTAACTATTCAGACTAATCCAATTGTTAATAATTAATAAACATTCAGAGGTAGAGCTTGATCTCCTAATTAACTTACTCAGTTTAACTGTCAGTCTACAAGTAATATGTAGTAGAAGGGTTCCCTTAAATTCTAAGAAGTACATACAAGTCCTATATGAATTTTAACTTGAATTACAGTCTATAATCATGAATGAGCTTTTAAAGGAGTCTGTACAACCAGAAGATGTAATCCTAATAAATACATACTATACCTTTAGAAGTGAGTTCTGTTTGAGTCAGAACTGTATAGACTTACTTAGAGAATTAGTTAACAATCATACAGATAGTGTTGTAACTCTAAGACTCAGGTAGCTTACTAATCAGGTCTACTGAGACTTCTTTCTAAGAGTGATTCAGGATCCAATATGAATGTAGGAGAGTCTAAACTCTAGTCTAGTGAGCCTTAGTCTGTTAGTATGTATTGTAACTAGTTACATACTTTAGGATTTCCCTTTATATTCCTAGCTACTAGTAGTTCCAAGTAATAAGTTTCTGTGTTTTGTGTTAGTCTAAATGTCCTATAGTCAGATTATTATAATGAGCTCAGACAATGTCCTCCTACAGCTTTTAATCCTTTAGAATGTACAGTTGGCCTTCCTAGTAAACCTGTCCATCCTTATCCTCCTCCTAATCCCTAGCCTACTTCTCTAGCTACTTTACTACAACCTAGTCCTGTGTGTGTCTTAAAGCTTACTATATGTAAGTAGTAAAGTCAACATTCTTAGATTTGAGTCAGATCTCTTGGATTGTCTCAGACACAAAATAGGAATTGTCTAGAAGAATGAGATTTTTGTTATTATTCTCCCCCCTTTTATAACCTACTTGTCTTAAGAGTAAATTAGTTTTTGTTATTTGTGTTCTAGGTTTGTAGGTTAGTACAAAGTTATAGTCTTACAGTTCTAACATTTAGTAGGCTTGACAGTAGTTGAGCTTCTGAGACACTCAGAAGTATTAGAGATTAAGGTGATCACTCTAAATCTTAAACTTCTGTACAGTACTAAGAAGATATTAACACTACTCCTCTAAGGAACAGACAATTGTAAAGAGTTCCTTATTATAGATAAGGTAGTTCTGTTCTGTTGTAAAGAGGGATTCTGATCAGAATACTATTAGACACTACTTTCTGTCAATGAACTAGGACAGTACTACTCTATTTGTAAAGTTAGAAGAGTTGACTTCAACTCAGAACTTATCTAAAACTGTCAGAACTACTAATACAAGCTTACTAGTAATAGTCTACTTGAGAGACTCAAACACAGACTACTACTAATCATTCTATTACTAAGGAACATCTTTGCTAGTAAGATTGTGAAGGGGCTGGGCAATAGTACTAAAGCCTTAAATAAAGTGTTAGTAGTAGTTTACAAACCTAAGGAATACTTGAACCTGTTTCAGGTTCTAAGGTTGTAACCAGTTCTGAACTATAGTTACCTTTGCTAGATCCATACAGACCTCTCCTCTACCAATTACAAAGCTTAGATAATCTACTGACTCCTGTGTAAAAGAGTACTTTACTTCTTAGAGGAACAGTTTATTATCTCAGAGCTGTTGTAGAACTGTTTAGATTAGTCAGTAATAGTGCTCAACTGTTTGAGTAAAGATTAGAATGTTATCTAGATACACACTAACATACTCTAAGTTAATCAGATCTGTAAGGATGTGATTCATAAATGACTAGAATGTTGTAAGTAAGTTAGTTAGTCTGAAGAACATTACAGTCAGTTCATACAATCTGTAATTAGTTTAGAACACAGCCTTCTACTTATCTCTGTCTTAGATTCAAATATTATTGTATCCTTATCAAACATCCAACTTAGTGAAAACTCTGAATGTATGTGTCTTATTAATGAGCTCCTGAATTAGGAGGAGTAGGTACTTGTTTTTAATAGTATCCTTATTAAGACAATAATAATTCTAGACTAGGTAGAGCTTCCTATCTTTCTTTTTGACAAAGAAGAAAGGGGAGACTATAAGGGACTTTAAGGGTCAGATCTGACTGTTCTAAAGATTTTCCTGAAGGAACTCATTGAGTGCCTCCTACTTGTCTCTGTTAAGTAGGTAGACCTTACAATTCTTAGGTTAGAAACCCTTAGTCAAATCAATTATATAGTTCTAGAGACAGTGTTTAGGAAGCTAGTCAAATTCCTCTTTACTAAAGACTTTAGGGAACTCTTAGACAAAATTTAGTAGGCTGGATCTACATACATTCTAGAGTAAAGTTGTTCTAAGAGGGTTCTAGACTGGTTCTGTCTTAGACATCCTTTAGATTAACTCTGTTCTACCTTGACTAGAATAAGTGTTTATATATTTATTCTAGTTGAAGAAGAACAACTGGTCACCTTTATTAGAACTGTTAGTAACATTAGAAGTGTTTACATCTACTTAGAACAGTAGTACAAGATAGTTGTAAGACTTGAGACACTAATCAAACACAAGTGTCTACTCTAACTAGTTAATAGTAGGGTTGTAAGTTTTAAACTATTCAAATCTAATAAAGACATCTGTCTTCCTAAGGTTAGTGACTCTAAACTTAATACTTTCCTTATGATCCTGAATAGTCATCTATAGTTAGACAAACTTAGTAATCTGACTATTCCAGTTTAGGGTTCTGTCTATATTATATATTAGGATTAGAAGTAGAATGTATTAAGTAGAAAGGTAGTGTTCCTACACAAAGGCCTTATTAATACACAAACTAGTATATCTACTATCTACTAGAGCTATTATTCAGATCTGGGAGGATCCTGAGAAGGGAGCTAAGAGGACAAGGATTTAGAGTTAGTGTTTAGAACATTCTCTAATAAACTACTACTTGTTCTAAAGGGAATGTACAGCTTGTACAGTCTTGTTGTCTAAGAGGGTAAGTATATACACTAACATTTCCTTATTAACCTCTCTCTTTCAACAAGGACAGACCTATGTCCTTAACTGTAAGCTCAGCTAAGACTATCCCTACTTAATATTATAGACAAACTATTAAGTAGTAAACAGGGTTAAATAGTGTTTCAAATGTTCTAAGATTTTAGAATGTAGAAGTAGTAGGTTGGATTGTACAGATTTAGACTTGGATGAAGTACAAAGAGAAGAATCAAAAGAATCAGAAGAAATAGGAGAACTATCTACTTTTGTTTTCAACTTTTTTCTTTCTAAGAAATAATTTTGTTAATTTATTTTTTCTATTTTTTCTACTTTTTCTACTTTTTCTACTTTTTCTACTTTTTCTACTTTTTCTACTTTTTCTACTTTTTCTACTTTTCTTACTTTATTTACTTCTAATCCTACAGTGTCTATTGAATCAAAAGTAGTTATTAAAAAATCCAAGTCATAGCCCTTTAGTACTATATTTACTGTTAAGCCTTTATAAAATTCTAGAGTATGTAGTTAGAGTCTAAGAGTTTTAAAGTAATTTCTAGATTTGTAGAAAAGGCTTCTTACTACAAATCCTACTTGTCACTTGTCATTACTCTAATAACCTGACAGATATACTATTACTTCTATAGGCAGTCCTTAATCTAGTGTCCTGACTTTCTATAAGTAAAGTATACTCTTTACTTTCAGACTTCTCTAATGTCTATCAGAACAGATTGATTGTGAATTACAAGTAGATTAATCTGAGGGCTTAGAACTGTTAGAGCCAGACACATGTGTAGGTATTCTATACAGACTTAACACATCTGAGTTACAGCTTAGTTAAAGGAAATAGTGTGTGTCTTCTACTTAGTGTAAGTGACTAGTTCTAACATTATTCTAAGAATCTTATTAACTAGTTCTAGGTAAAGAGCTTTTTCAAGCATTCTAATAAGGACATTATTAAAATTAAGCACAAATCCTATCTTTTAGGCTAGAATATTGAACTCCTGAAAGAAAGTATTAGTAGAATGTTTGCCCTGTTACAGAGATACAAGCTTGTTCTGTATATTATACTTCTCATTTAGATTAATGAAGGAAGTACAGAGCTACCTTATAACTTCTAAATACAACTTATTGTTTTAAAGTTGGATCAGGCTTCTGATTCAATGTCCTTCAATCCAGTTCTGAGCCTAGGTGGCTGTGTTGCCTTCCTTTATGAAGGAGAGGACAAATAGGACACAATCAAGATCTGAGGATAGATTAGTTAAAGTAGTAGCTATATATAGTTTGACTTAGTGCTAGAAGTCCTTAAAGTACTGTTTATTAAAGTCTAAAGGATAGGCTACATACACTTTCTTTCTAGAACAGGTTGTGACTTCTAGAACAATTAGAATAGGTTCTGAAGAGGTTAAAGGTATGTAGTTAATAAAGGCCTCTTAAATAGAGGTCTACACATATTAAGTTAGTTTTACTTGTAACTACTAATCTAGTAGAACAGTAGGGGTGACAGTCAGTGTAAGAGGGTCTATGTTTATACTATAAAAGAATTAGTACTAAACTAAAAGGGGTAATGAATAAAAGAAGGGTGGCAAAAGTTTAAAAGGGTTTAGAAAGTTTAAAATTTAAAAATGTAAAAGGGTTAGGACAAAGAAAAGAGATTAATGTAATAGTAAGTACTAATACTCAAAATGTAGGAGAGTTGTAAGGTAGTAATAAGGAGTCTTAATCTAATGTCAGTAACAGTATAGAGGGGACCTAAAGGCTTAGTAAGAGGACCTAGGCTACAACTATCCTACATAACAGAAATACAGAATACAAGTACTAGAATATAGTTAGAACTTGTAGAATAGGTAGAGAGTGAGAGTAAGACAAGAGTAGAGTATATAGAGTAAGTCTAAGAGTCTAAGACTACCTAGAGTAGACAAGATCAAGACTACTTGACTAGTCTGATTTTGTACACCTATATATACTAAACTATACAAGAGTACTTAGAGAGTATGAGCTACTAAGAATAATAAGCTATAAAAAATGAAAGAAAGGGAAGGTTAAAGATAAAGGTACAAAGAATGAAGGGATGGACAAAGGGTAAGAGACTATATAATAAACAAAGAATGAAGGGGTAGTTAAAGGAATGGAATAATAAAGTAAGGAAGGGTAGTAGTAAGAGTCAGTATATATATAGTTTATAGACAGTACTCTCAAGGGACAGAAGTCCTGAGTTCTGGTACAGAAGGGTGTAGAACCCTTAGAACTGAAGGTACAAGAGTAGAGAACTGTAACAGACAGAGATGAGTAGAAGACTGTATTCTAAACTAATTATAGATTATACAAACTGACTATAATGTTCTTCAGACTAACCAACTTGCTTACAACATTCTAGTCATTCATAAATCACATTCTTACAGATCTGATTGACTCAGAGTATGTTAGTGTGTATTTGGACAACATTCTGATCTTTACCTAAACAGTTGAGTACTATTATTAACTAATTTAAGTAGTTCTATAGTAGCTCTAAGATAATAAACTGTTTCTCTAAGAAGTAAAGTACTCTTTTGTACAAGAGTTAGTAGATTATCTAAGCTTTATAATTAGTGGAGGAGAGGTCTGTATGGATCTAGTAAAGGTAACTACAGTTTGAAACTAGTTACAACCTTAGAACCTAAAACAGGTCTAAGCATTCCTTAGGTTTGTAAACTATTACTAATACTTTATTTAAGACTTTAGTACTATCACCTGGCCCCTTTACAATCTTACTAGTAAAGATGTTCCTTAGTAATAGGATGATTAGTAGTAGTCTGTATTTGAGTTCCTCAAGTAGACTATTACTAGTAAGTCTGTATTAGTAGTTCTAACAGTTATAAACAAGTTCTGAGTTAAAGTCAACTCTTCTAACTTTACAAATAGAGTAGTACTGTCCTAGTTCATTAATAGAAAGTAGTATCTAATAGTGTTCTGATCAGAATCCCTCTCTGTAACAGAACAGAACTACTCTATCTATAATAAGGAACTTCTTACAATTGTCTGTTCCCTAGAGGAGTAGTGTTAATATCTCTTTAGTACTATATAGAAGTTTAAGATTTAGAGTGATCACCTTAATCTCTAGTACTTTTAAGTGTCTTAGAAGCTTAACTACTGTTAAGCCTGTTAGATGTTAGAACTGTAAGACTATAACTTTATACTAACCTACAAACCTAGAACACAAATAACAAAAGCTGATTTACTCTTAAGACAAGTAGGTTATGAAAGGAGAGAGAATAATAACAAAAACCTTGTTCTTCTAAACAATTCCTGTTTTGTGTCTGAGACAATCTAAGAGATCTGACTTGAATCCAAGAATGTTAACTTTGTCACCTATATACAGTAAGCTCTAAAACACACACAGGACTAGGTTATAGTAAAGTAGTTAGAGAAGCAGGCTAGGAATTAGAAGGAGGATAAGAATGGACAGGTTTACTAAGAAGGCCAACTGTACATTCTAAAGGATTAGAAGCTGTAGAAGGACATTGTTTGAGCTTATTATAATAATCTAACTATAGAACATTTGAACTAACACAAAACACAGGAACTTATTACTTAGAACTACTAGTAGTTAGGAATGTAGTGAGAAATCCTAAAGTATGTAACTAGTTATAATATATACTAACAGACTAAGGCCTACTAGACAAGGGTTTAGACTCTCTTACATTTGTATTAGATCTTAGATTACTCTTAGGAAGAAGTCTTAGTAGACCTGATTAGTAAGCTACCTAAGTCTTAGGGTTATAACACTATCTGTATAATTGTCAACTGATTCTCTAAGTAAGTCTATACAGTTCTAACCTAAACAGAACTCACTTCTAAAGGTATAGTGTACATTTATCAGAATCATGTCTTCTAGTTGTACAGACTCTCTCAGAAGCTCATTTACAATTATAGACTGTAATTCAAGTTGAAATTCATATAGGACTTGTATACACTTCTCAGAATTCAAGAGAACCCTTCTACTACATATTACTTACAGACTGACAGTCAAACTAAGTAAGTCAATCAGGAGATTAAGCTCTACATCTAAATGTTCATTAATCATTAGTAATCAGATTAGTCTGAATAGTTAGCTCTGACAGAATTTGTACACAATAACTAGTAACAATTTATAACAGGACAGTCTCTATTCTTCCTCAATTATAAAAGACATTTGTACTAAGAGACAGTTCTAAACTAGAACAGTAGTTCTGAATCTATAACAGACTTTGTAGAACAGATGTATAAGACTAGGGAGGATACACAAACTCTTTTAGAGAAGGTAGTACAGGTTATAAAGTAGAACTATAATTGGAAGAGGTTTATAGCTAAGGATTACTAGTCTAGTAACAAGATTATACTAGAAGCTACTAGTCTAACCTTAGATTGTCTAATGAAGAAGTTGGACAACAAGCACTTTGAACCCTTCATTATTAAAAAGAAGGTTAGTGTCTCTATCTACAAACTCTAACTTCTAGTAACATAAAAGTACATACACTTAGTGTTTAATAAGGTTCTATTGTCTTAGTACTACAATCCTAGTTTTCCTTTATAATAAAGACCCTTACTACCTCTACTAGAACTTATCAGCTCTAAACTAGAATACAAAGTAGAGTACATAGTAAATACTAAGCTACTATATAGAAAACTCAAATTCCTTGTTTACTAGAAAGGGTACCTAGTTGAGGAGTGTACTTGAGAACCTGCTAAGAACCTTACTTATACTCTTAAAACAATCTGAGATTTCTATTAGCTTCATTCTAGTACTCTGTACAAACTCAGTCTTACAGATTTCTAAGCCCTACTATTCTGACCTATATCTGAGCTACTAACTAAGTCTAATGTTTACTAATCAGAATGATTGGTTTTAGAGAGAGAGTAATGTTACAGTTCTCTACTCTTGTACCTTTAGTTCTAAGAGTTCTGTACCCTTCTATACTAGAACTCAGAACTTCTGTCTCTTAAAGGTACTGTTTATAAACTATATACATACTGACTCTTACTACTTCCTTTCCTTACTTTATTATTCTATTCCTTTGACTACTCCTTCATTCTTTGTTTATTCTATAATCTCTTACCCTTTGTCTATCCCTTTATTCTTTATACCTTTATCTTTAACCTTCCTTTCTTTCATTCTTTGTAGCTTGTCATTCTTAGTAGTTTATACTCTCTGAGTACTCTTATATAGTTTAGTATATATAAGTGTACAAGATCAGACTAGTCCTATAGTCTTAATCTTGTTTACTCTAAATAGTCCTGTACTCTTAGACTCACTCTATATACTCTACTCTTGTCTCACTCTCTCTCTCTCTACCTGTTCTGTAAGTTCTGACTATGTTCTAGTACTTGTGTTCTGTATTTCTGTTGTATAGGATAGTTGTAGCCTGAGTCCCCTTACTAAGCCCTTAAGTCCCCTCTACACTGTTACTAACAATAATAAGCTTAGACAATGTCCTCTTACAGTTTCTAATCCTTTAGAATGTATAGTTAGCCTTTCTAGTAAATCTGTCTATCCTTATCCTCCTTCTAGTCCCTAGCCTACTTCTCTAACTACTTTACTACAATCTAGTCCTACATGTGTTTTAAAGCTTACTATATGTAAGTAACAAAGTTAACATTCTTAGATTTGAGTCAGATCTCTTAGATTATCTTAGATGTAAAATGAGAATTGTTTAAGAGAACAAGATTTTTGTTATCATTCTCCTCCCTTTTATAACCTACTCATCTTAAGAGTAAATCAGCTTTTATTATTTGTGTTCTAGGTTTGTAAGTTAGTATAAAGTTATAGTTCTACAGTTTTAATATCTAACAGGCCTAACAGTAGTTAAGCTTCTGAGACACTTAGAAGTATTAGAGATTAAGGTGATTACTCTAAATCTCAAACTTTTGTACAGTACTAAAGAGAAATTAACACTACTCCTTAAGGGAACAGACAATTGTAAGGAGTTCCTTATTATAAATAGAGTAGTTCTGTTCTGTTACAGAGAGGGATTCTAATTAGAACACTATTAGACACTACTTTCTGTTAATAAACTAAAACAGTACTACTCTATTTGTAAAGTCAGAAGAGTTAGCTTTGACTCAGAACTTGTCTGTAACTATTAGAACTACTAATACAGGCTTACTAGTAATAGTCTACTTAAGAGACTCAAACACAGACTACTCCTAATTATCCTATTACTAAGGAACATTTTTACTAGTAAGATTGTGAAGGGGCTAGATAATAGTACTAAAGTCTTGAATAAAGTGTTAGTAGTAGTTTGTAAACTTAAGAAACACTTAGACTTGTTTCAGGTTCTAAGATTGTAACCAGTTTTAAACTGTAAATACCTTTACTAGATTTATATAGACCTCTCCTCTACTAATTATAAAGTCTAGATAATCAACTGACTCTTATGTAAAAGAACACTTTACTTCTTAGAGGAACAGTTTATTATTCTAAATCTACTGTAAAACTACTTGAATCAGTCAGTAATAGTGTTCAACTGTCTAGGTAAAGATTAAAATGTTGTTAAGATACACACTAACATACTCTGAGTTAATCAAATCTGTAAGAATATAATTCATGAATGACTAGAACATTGTAGACAAGTTAGTTAGTCTGAAGAATATTATAGTCAGTTTGTACAGTCTGTAATTAGTTTAGAATACAGCTTTCTACTTATCTCTGTCTTAGATCTAAATGTTATTATATCCTTATTAAACATTTAACTTAGTAAAGACTCAGAATGTATGTATCTTATTAATAAGCTCTTAAATCAGAGGGAGCAGGTACTTGTTTTTAACAGTACTCTTATTAAGGTAATAATAATCTTAAACTAGGTAGAGCTTCCTATCTTTCTTTTTGACAAAAAAGAAAGGAGAGACTATAGAGGACTTTAAGAGTTAGATCTAACTGTTCTGAAGATTTTCCTGAAGGAACTTGTCAAGTGCTTCCTACTCATCTCTATTGAGTAGATAAACCTTACAATCCTTAGGTTGGAAACTCTTAGTCAACTCAATTGTATAGTCCTAAAGGTAACATTCAGAAAACTAGTCAAATTCCTCTTTACTAAAGACTTTAGAGAACTCTTAGACAAAATCTAGTAGGTTAGGTCTACATACATTCTAGAGTTGAGTTGTTCTGAGTAGGTTCTAGACTGGTTCTGTTATAGAAATCCTTTAGATTAACTCTGTTCTACCTTAACTAGAATATGTGTTCACATATCTATCCTAGTTAAAGAAGAACAACTAGTCACCTTTATTAGAACTGTTAGTAACATTAGAAGTGTTTACATCTACTTAGAACAGTAGTGTAAGGTAACTGTAAGACTCAGAACACTGATTAAACACAAGTGTTTACTCTAACTAGTTAATAGTAGGGTTGTGAGTCTTGAGCCATTTGAATCTAATAAAGATGTCTGTTTTTCTAAGATTAGTAACTCTGAACTTAATACTTTCCTTATAATCCTGAATAGTCATCTGTAGTGAGACAAACTTAGTAATCTAACTATTCTAGTTTAGGGTTCTGTCTATATTGTATACTAGGATTAGAAGTAGAATGTATTAAGTAGAGAGGTAGTGTTTCTACACAAAGACCTTATTAATACACAAACTAGTGTATCTACTATTTATTAGAGCTATTGTTCAGATCTGAGAGGATTCTGAGAAGGGAGCTAAGAGGATAGAGACTTAGAGCTAGTACTTAGAATGTTCTCTAATAAATTGCTACTTGTTCTGAAAGGAACATACAGCTTGTACAGTCTTGTTATTTAAGAGGGTAAGTATATATACTAACATTTCCTCATTAATCTCTCTCTTTCAACAAGGACAGACTTATATCCTTAACTGTAAACTCAGCTGAGACTATCTCTGCTTAATACTATAAACAAACTACTAAGTAGTAAACAGGGCTAGATAATGTTCTGAATGTTCTAAGTTCTTAGAACACAGAGGTAGTAGGTCAGATTGTATAGATTTAGACTTGGATAAAGTGTGAAGAGAAGAATCAAAAGAATCAGAAGAAATAAGAGAACTATCTACTTTTGTTTTTAACTTTTTTCCTTTTTAATAAATAATTTTCTTGATTTGCTTTTTCTACTTTTTCTACTTTTCTTACTTTATTTACTTCTAATCCTACAGTGTCTATTGAATCAAAAGTGGCTGTTAAAAAATCCAAGTTATAGTCCTTTAGTACTATATTTACTATTAGGCCTTTACAAAATTCTAGAGTATATAGTTAGAGTCTAAGAGTTCTAAGGTGACTTCTAGATTTATAGAAAAGGCTTCTTACTACAAATCCTGCTTGTCACTTGTTATCACTCTAATAACCTAACAGATATACTGTTACTTCTACAGACAGTCCTTAATTTGGTGCCCTAACTTTCTGTAAGTAAAGTATACTTCTTACTTTCAGGCTTCTCTAATGTTTATTAGAACAGATTGATTGTAAATTACAGGCAGATTAATCTGAGGGCTCAGAACTGTCAGAGTTGAATGTATGTGTAAACATTCTATATAGACTTAACACATTCAAGTTATAGCTTAGTTAAAGGAAATGGTACAAGTCTTCCAGTTAGTATAAGTAATTAGTTCTAGTATTATTCTAAGAATCTTATTAACTAATTCTGAGTGAAGAACTTTTTCAAGTATTCTAATAAGGACATTATCAAACCTGAGTACAAATCCTGCCTTCTAGGCCAGGATATTAAACTCCTGAAAGAAGGTATTAGTAGAATGTTTACTCTGTTATAAAGACACAAGCTTGCTCTACACATTATACTTCTTATTTGAATCAATAAAGAAAGTATAGAGCTACCTTATAAAATCTGAATACAACTTATTGTTCTGAAGTCAGATCATACTTCTGATTTAATGTCCTTCAATCCAGTTCTGAGCCTAGGTGGCTACATTACCTTCCTTTATAAAGGAGAGGACAAATAAGACACAATCAAGGTCTAAGGATAGATTAGTCAAAGTAGTAGTTACATATAGTTTGACTTAGTACTAAAAGTCCTCAAAGTACTGTCTATTAAAGTCTAAAGAGTAAGCTATGTGTACTTTCTTTCCAGAACAGGTTGTAACTTTCAAAACAATTAGAACAGGTTGTAGCTAGACTATAAACACATAGTTAGTAAAAGCCTCTTAGATAAAGGTCTATACATATTAAGTTAGATCTACTTGTAACTACTAATCTGGCAGGACAGTAGAGGTAGCAGTCAGCTTAGAAGGGTCTATGTTTATACTACAAAGGAATCAACACTAAACTAAAAGGGGTAATAAATAGAAGAAGAGTAGTAAAAGTTTAAAAGGGTTTAGAAAGTTTAAAATTTAAAAATGTAAAAGGGTCAGAACAAAGAAAAGAGATTGACACAATAGTGAGTACTAATGCCTGGAATGTAAGAGAGTTGTAGAGTAGTAATGAGTAGTCTTGATCTGATGTTAGTAACAGTATAGAGGGGACCTAAAGGCTTAGTAAGAGGACCCAGGCTACAACTATTCTACACAACAGAAATATAGAATACAAGTACTAGAATGTAGTCAGAACTTGTAGAACAGACAGAGAGAGAGAGTGAGACAAGTGTAAGGTATATAGAGTGAGCTTAAGAGTACAGGACTATCTAGAGTAGACAAGATCAAGACTATAGGACTAGTCTGATCTTATACACCTATATATACTAAACTACACAAGAGTACTTAAGGAATGGTAAACTACTAAGAATGATGAGCCATGAAGAATGAAAGAAAGGAAGGTCAAAGATAAAGGAACAAAGAATAAAGGGATAGACAAAGGGTAAAAGACTATAGAATGAACAAAGAATGAAGGGGTAGACAAAGGAACAGAATAATAAAGTAAGGAAGGGTAGTAGTAAGAGTCATAGAGAGAGTCAGCCTGTATATAGTCTATAAACAGTGTTTCTGAGGGACAGAAGTCCTGAGTTCTAGTACAGAAGGGTGTGGAACCTGTAGAACCAAAGGTGTGAGAGTAGAGAACTGTAACAATAATAACATTGACAGTACATTTTACAGAGTTTCATTGTAAAAGTAAAAGTAGAAAAAGCTACTAGTAACACAATTCAAATGTGTAATAATACAAATTAACAATGAACAAGTTAATAACACACACATTGTTATTAAATATAGTATTAACTATACAAACAAAACAATACAAACAAATTACAATAATAATTACACATTGAGTGTAAGAATATAAAACAAACTACATACATAATAATACAAATATGAACAGAACAAATAACAGAACAACTGTAGAACAACACAGTATGATAAAATAAACATACTATAATACAAAATAAACAATATGACATGAAAAACAAATGAAACAAAGTTATATCATATTATATTATATTACAAACAAGAAAAATACTATCATACAAATGATAAAACATTATAGTGACAACTATAATAGTAATAATAATAAAACTATGAACAAACAAATGCTAAAGAGATCCTACAGCTCTCTTGACTATAAAAAAATTGAACTTACAATTGATTTATTATATCAAACATAATAATAATACAGTAGACAAACATAACACTTACAGTGGACTTAATATACAAAGCAAATGAAACATTTACATTTACAATGTAAATAATATTAGTAAAAACAACAGACAAACACTTATTAAACATTATATTAGTCTGATCAACTAGTATAAGTTTGAAGGGGAGTGTTAACATTTATTTTGGATAAATGTATCATATGTCTTAAAGCATGCAAATGTCTTGCAAATATACACTATTGTAGAGACATGTCTTCTGAGACATACATTCAAAACATACAATATTAGATAGTATATATATTACTTCAATCTAAGGACAATAAAGCTTATATAACACATTACAAACTACACAGTTGACTTGTATCAACACTTACACACTATAAGCAGAGCCTACTGAACCCTTACTTGTGTAACATACTCTTAGGGAAACATTACAACCTTAAAACACTAACAGAAACAATACAAGATAACATTAATTATGACAAAAAGAGAAGTCAACACAACTACACAATTAAACTTTAACAAATCAAATAAATGATTATATACTGTGAAGCAAATACACATACTTAGCAAACTAAACAAGTATAATTATAAAACTATTATAATGAAGTTTAATATGAAATTAAACAATAAATAGACAAATAACATGTTATTTAACAAGATAATTCATTAATTCATACTATATATAATAAATAAAATGATGAATAATAAGAATAATACTTTGAAACATATATAAAAGGATAAAGAACATATCCACATAATAATACAAACATTATTCAAACATAATTTGTATATTAAACTAAACAAGACAGTAAGAATAGTATACAAAGAACTATAACATTAATATTATTGATTCTACACAACTATATAATTAATTACCATGTGAACAATTTATTTGCTATTATTATAATGATGAATATAAATGCAAACAGTATTAGAATTACAAATGTGACAAAAAGATATTAAACAGTATATTAGTTAACATAATATAAAGATAAAGAGATACAAAGTACTCTAACTTAACTTATTAAAGTAACAAGAAACAATACTGAACAAATACTATAACTGTACAAAGTATTATATTAACTAAACAAAGTTATAAAACAATAGTGTTGATCTCAAGTACTAGTTGAGGTAGAAGAGGTCAGTTGAGTCTGTAAGGTACAGATGCTAAGAGGGGTCAAGAGTGAGAAGGAATAGGTAGATCTGAGCAGAACATACAAGTTCCAAAGGTGATAATTAACAAGACAAGAGTAGTACAGAACAACAAAGCTGCACTTCAGAATAAGACAATATGAGACAAGACAAGGTGAGAGGGAATGTTTACTAATGAGACTGTCAAATTACACACTAAGAGTTGTAATAGAGAGTAACTTGATTGTTAGAAAGTATGAATTACATAAGAGTATTTATAGAAAATATGAGTCCTTTATAGCTACTAGTCCTTTATGAACAAATCCACTACTGTCTCCTTTGTATCAACCTATCTGGGACTCTGGATCTGAGACTCTTTGTATTAATCAACTAACTGTCTAAAGGCTTAGAGTCTTACCTTTGTGAATCAGAACTGTAGTCCAGAACCTAACTAGTCTGAATTGAGCAACCAAGACTATTGTGTAGACAATGATGACGTAATCAAAGGATTGCTGACGTGAGGATGATGCAACTTTTGATACAACTGAGCCCTTCTAATCAGAACATATTAGAATGTACATGTTGTATGAGTATAACAATAGTTACAAACTATATGAATGTATTACAATTGTAAAAATCCATGATTAACATTACTATAGTGATAAATGATGTAACAAATAAAATACCTTATTGTTAGGACTGTAAGGAAATGAGTACTCATTTTACAACACAGCTAATCTATTTCTCACCTAATATAGTAACTTGTGCCTCTTTTGTATAATAACCTCTTAGCCTATATTCTCTAATGTGTAATGCTCTGTTAATTCTTCCTGGCCTCTGATATGCCTGTTGGCTTTACAATATTTGTTCTTATTATTTCTTTAATCTTATTCTCAAGTTTCATTCCTTACTTTACTCTTGTTATTTAGTTATTATAAAAAGCAGTCTGTAGATACAGTAGTTTCTTAGTTTTTTGACTCTTCTTGTATTCCTACTTGTTCTCCTAGCATAAATCCTAGCTGGTAGCTTTAGGAATATAGTTAGTTTAAGGGCTGCAGGTCTACATTTACAGTTTGAGAGTGCTATTAACCTAGAGAACACATCTTCTCTAATATAAGAGTCAAAAAACTTATCTCTACCTTAATATTACTCTTAGTCTGAGCTACTACTCAATCAATATCCTTCTAGTCTGAGCTACTGTTTGACTATCCTCTTTATCCAATCCTACTCTCCTTTGAGTCTGAACTACTGTTTGATTCATTTCCTATATATAGTTAGAGCTACTACTCAACTTTCCCTGACTCAAGCTACTACTTAGTTACTCCTCCTACACAATCTGCTCAATCTGCCAAATCTGCCAAATCTGCCAAATCTGCCCAATCCAAGCTACTGCTCAATTAGTTTACTTAAACTGAGCTACTACTTGTTTAAGTATTCCTTACTCTCTTTATAAACATACCTTTACTTTCTTAAAGAACTATTAAACTGATTTACTATCCTATTAACTCTATATTGTCCCTCACTCATTTGTTACTTTATTTTCTATTATTTTATACTCTACTCTTAAGGTTGTATTACTGTCATCCTTTACTCTCTTTCACTCTTTTGAGTTTGTGTGTTGTCTTTGTAATTTACATAGTTACACTCTTTCCTAAATACTTTTTGACCTACTACTTGTAAAGCTCAATCCCTAACCTTTGTTTACTAGTTAACTAGAGCCTCTCTCAAGTAGTAATACCTTTAGAGACCTTACAGTCTGAAAGTCCAGCATTGTCTTACAGTTATTTAGTGTTATTAGATAAGAGTCACTAGATTGTGCTTAGAACAAAGTACATATAAGTAGCTTAAGAGTTTAAAACTAAAAGATCAAAGTCACCTAAACAGTAAACTAGTTGAAGGAACTGTTCCTAAGACTTAGACATTGTTCATAATCATTCACACTAGCCTCTAACAAAGACCTAAACGTTTTGGAGCTTACTTAAGTATTTGAAAGAGTATTCAGTACTTTAGAAGTTGATTCATTAGAGCTAGCCTTAGAAACTATATCAAATTCCTTAGGAAACTCTCCTACACTCCTCTACAAGCCTGTACAGCCCTATTAAAGTGTATATATGTACTTAGACATGAATTTGGTCTCTCAATTGATTATAGAGACTACTAGTCAAGCTGTTACTATAGTAATACACTATACTCTTACTAGAAACTCTGGAAAGATTGTTACTACTCCTAGAGAGTACAAAGGAGGCAAGGATTATTAGGACTTTAAAAGAGAATGTCTACTGTATATCCTTACTAATAAAAGAGCCTTCTATAACAGTAAAAAGAAGATACTCTTTGTACTTTCTTATTTAAAGGAAGGGATAGTTACTGTATAGGTAGAAAATTAGGTTACCCAAAACACAGATGTTGAGGGCAAAATTCTTTACACACAATTGTTCTAAGAGTTCATAGAGCAACTAAGGCAGTCATTTGATGACTCTAGTAAGAAAGAAACTGTTATTCAGAAGCTTAGACAACTCAAGTAAGGAAACTACTCTACAAATGTCTTTTTCCAACAGTTTGAGATTCTTAAGACTGAAGCTAGACTGAGTAGTAAAGTATATGACTCTATATTAATTGATTTACTTTAGTATACTCTTAATTCTAAAGTACTTTATTAGTTAATGTGTTTATTACTAGTCCTAAGTACTTATAATAAATGGAAAAAGTATATAATTCAGATTAACAATAATAAAACTTGACTCAGAGAAACTCTTACACACAGAGGACTCTTTAGTAGTCAATCTGACAACTGTCTGTACTTTAATCTTCCTAACAAGGCTTACAACTCTCCTCAATCCAATCCTACTGTGTATTTTAAAGCTCTAAATGTACAGACAAATTCTTAACCAACCTCACATCCTTTCAGGTTGACTCCTAATAGAAAAACATTCTTAGGAGCTAGAGAACTAATAGACATCTCAATTAACAATACTAAGAAAAATCAAGCTTGTTACATTTGTAGAGAGATTGGTCACTTTGTTAGAGTTTGTCCTTCTTAGTATTAAAGAGTTAGAATGATTCTCAGAGCTATAAGACTTAAGAAAAGGTTTGCTTTTGTAGAGGCAATACAGGAATTGAAGGAAGAGGACTTTATAGATAAAGAATCAGATGAGGAACAGATTGAGGAAGAGGAGTCTTTTGTTAATCCTTAGGTATAAATACTGTATTGTCTGAGGAAGAGTTAGAACAGAGTTATTATTATGTAAATAATTAATACTAGACATCTGAATCAAATATAGACAATTATTGTTTGTATTATAACACTCTGAACAGTGAAGACTCTTATTTCTTTAATGAACCTATTGATTCTGAAGTCTGTAAAGAGGTAGAAAGTGTAGTAACAGTTTTAAATATTCCTTATAGACTTGTAGGCTTAGTTTCTCCTAGGGAAGCTTTATACATTTGCTCTAGCACTGGAAGGCAACTGGATATGTTCTTGACAATTAAAACAGATTATAGACTCATTAATATGTATACTCTAATTAATTCAGAGTGTACTAGATTATACATAGACACAGGTTTTGTTAAGAACAACAAGTTAACAACATATCCTTTTAAGAATCCCTTCCTAGTCTTTAATACTAATAGTACAAGCAATAATAGAGGTCTCCTAAAGGACTATGTTAAAGTGGAACTCTCTGTTAAAGTACATACAGAGACAATTTGTTTGACAGTCACTATACTAGTATCAAGTAATATCTTTCTAGGATATGATTGGTTAAACAAGTATAATCCAGAGATTAATTAGGGACAAGGTATTGTGTCCTTTACTAGATGTCTAGACAGTTGTTCTATGTCCTTGAAAGAACCAGAGATGTATCCAGATGTCTCAGAGTACTTAAGAAGAACTAATAATAATCCCACCCTGGTTTTTACAATCCCTTATTATCTTAAAGTATACAAGAATGTATTTAGTAAAGAACCCTTTAAGCAATTACAAGAGTATTAATCTTAGAACCATACTATTAATCTAAAGCCAGATTTTAAGGCTACAGATTGTAAAGTGTACCCTCTAGCTTCTAGAGAACAAGATACACTCAAGGATTTTATTTCTAAGAATCTGGCTTTAGAAAGGATTCAATATTCAAAGTCCCTCATAGTATTACCTTTCTTCTTTATTAAGAAGGAGGATGGATCTTTGAGACTAATCTAAGATTACAGAAAGCTTAATAAAGGTACTATTAAGAACAAGTACCCTCTACTTTTAATTCAAGAGCTTCTGAATAAGGTCAAAGATTCTAAGTACTTTATAAAGCTTAATGTACACTAGGAATACTATAATATTTGAATCAGAGAGGGTAATGAGTAGAAGGTAGCTTTTAGGACAAATCTAGAATTGTTTGAGTCTACAGTCATGTTCTTTAGTCTCACAAATGCCCCTGCTACATTCTAGAGCTTTGTAAATAATATCTTCAGTGAATTAATTAATGAAGGGTTAGTTGTTATCTATCTAGACAATATCCTCATCTATTTTAAAGATATTAAAGAGTATAGATACTTAGTTTAAAGGGTTTTTACAATTCTATAAGAGAATCACTTGTTTCTTAAGCCCTAGAAGTGTGAATTCGAAAGATCTACTACTAAGTATCTTGGACACATTATTAGGAACAATAAGATTAAAATACACCTGAAAAAAGTAAAGCCTATTAATGAATGGTCAGAACTAAAGAACTTGAAGCAATTACAACAGTTTACTAGTTTCTGTAACTGGTATCAGAGATTCATTAAGGACTATAGTAAAATAGCTTGTCTACTTACTAAACTAACTAGGAAGGTTCTATTTACTTAGGGAAATGAGTAAAGAGAGGTTATAGAAGAGCTTAAGAGACAATTGAGCTTACAGTCTGTCCTTACAATTCTAAATAAGTATAATCTCTTTAGAGTAGAAGCTGATTCATCTAATTACACACTTGGAGCAGTCCTTTCTCAAAAGCAAAATAGTGTATAGTATCCTGTAGTATTCAGATCTTAGTCTCTAAACTCTACAGAGTGAAATTATAAGATTTATAATAAAGAAATGCTTGCTATTATTAAAGCCATTAAGAACTAGTACTAGTACTTGTTAGGAGCAAGACAAACCTTTAAAGTATAGTCTGACTATACTAATTTGACATACTTTAAGGCTCCCTACAAGTTAAACTACAGACAGGCTTGCTAGAGAACAGAACTGACAGACTATAACTTTATTTTAATACATAAACCTGGAAAAACACTTGCAAAAGCAGATACACTGTTTAGAAGTCCTTAATTTAATAAGAGAGAGTATAATAACAAAGATGTTACCTTTATTAAAGACTCCTAGTTAAGAGGAATAGTGTATACAGGTAGTAAAGTCATTCTACAAAAGATCCAGAATGCTTAGTAAGAATTATTAGATAAAGGAGAGGAGTACCTAGCTAGTATACTTATTAGAAATGACTATATGTGTAGGAATTCAAAGATATATGTTTTATTAGACCTTGTACTAATGGTTCTGAAGGAATATTATGATTCCCTACTTGTAGAACATTTAGAGTATAGGAAGATGCTTGAAATGATCTAGAGAGAGTTCTGGTAGCTACAGATGAGGACAAACACTAAGAAGTATGTTCAAGACTGTAATAAATGCTAAAGAACAAAATCCCTACACACTACAAGACAAAAGGTATTACATTCTTATAATACACCTGCTAGACTTTAGTAGGTAATATCTGTTGATTTAATTAGTGAATTGTCTGAGTCTAAGGGATTTAACACTATTTGTGTCATTGTAAATTGTTTCTCTAAGCAAATACATACTCTTCCTACTACTACAAAGGTTACAGCTGAGGGAATGGTTAGACTGTACAGGGATCAAGTCTTTAGACTCTATAGATTACTCAGGAAGATTATACATGACAGAGGACTGTAATTCAATACTAAATTTATGAGAGAACTTTACAAAGCTCTTCATATTGAAGGGAATCCCTTTATAGTATATTATTCTCAAACTGATAGTCAAACTGAGCATATTAATCAAGAGATAGAACAGTATCTCTACTTGTATATTAACTATAAGTAGTCAGACTGGGTAGAATAGATTTCTATAGCTGAGTTTGTATATAACAATTGAGAACACTCTACTATAAAGTTCTCTCTATTCTATGTCAACTCTAGAAGACACTCTGTAGGCTTTAGATTGGTTTTGACTGAGACTAGTACATATTCAGTTGAACAATAAACTAAGTATATTAAAGATGTTTAGAAACTTGTAAAGAAAAGCCTAGACTAAGCTACTAAATCTATAAAGAAGTACTATAATCATTATTCAGACCCCTCTATATAGTACAAGCTAGGAGATATAGTGTGTTTGGACTCAAGAAACATAAAGACTACCAGACCTACTAAAAAGTTTGATGACAAGTAGTTTAGTCCCTTTAAGGTTAACTCAAAAGTTGGAGCTAGTACATATAAGCTCAAACTACCTTAGGGATAGTCAATTCACCTAGTGTTTAATAAGATTCTGCTCAAACCATATGTTCCTCAAGTCTTTAATATTCAGAAAACTCCTCCTCCTTCTTCCTCAGAACTTGTAAATAATAAGATTGAATACAAAGTCAAAACTATCCTTAACTCTTAACTCTATAAGGGAAAGCTTTAGTTTCTTGTCAAATGGGTAGGATACTAGGAAGCAACTTGGTAGCCTGAAAATGACCTTACTCATGCTCAGGATACTGTTAGGGATTTCTACAAAGCTTATTCTAGTACTCTAAGATAACTGAACATTCTAAAAGGAACCTTTAGAGACTTTAACACTTTACTTAAGTAAAATAGCCCTTAAATTCAGTTGTCCAGGATGTACAACCTAAGAAGGGAGGTAATGTTAGGACTGTAAGGAAATGAGTACTCATTTTACAATACAGCCAATCCATTTCTTACCTAATATAGTAACTCACACCTCTTTTGTGTAATAGCCTCTTAGCCTATATTCTCTGATACACAACACTCTGTTAATTCTTCCTAGACTCTAATACACCTGTTAGCTTTACAATATTTGTTCTTATTATTTCTTTAATCTTATTCTCAAGTTTCATTCCTTACTTTACTCTTATTATTTAGTTATTATAAAAAGCAGCCTGTAGATACAGTAGTTCCTTAGTTTTTTGACTCTTCTCATATTTCTACTTGTTCTCCTAGTATAAATCATAGCTGGTAGCTTTGGGAATATAGTTGGTTTAAGGGCTGCAGGTCTACATTTACAGTTTGAGAGTACTATCAACCTAGAGAACACATCTCCCCTAACACTTATAACCTCAGAGTAAAGCAATCTAACAATTACAGATTAAGCAATACAAAGCTTCAATCCTATAGTATAATATTAGTTTATTACTGAGTACACATAGTACATACATGACAATGTATATAGTACACATGACAATGTACAAATACAAACTGTAATAATGTATAAAAGGTATTATAGTGAACAAATACAATTCACTAGTATGAACTATTGATTTCATTATAAAGAGTAAAAGCAAAACAGAATTCTATCATACTAAATAATATTATACAAGTAACAAACAATGTAATCAATGTAATCAAGTAACATATCATCCAATCAAATAGTAATCAATATTACTAGATAGATAAGTATTACAATTGAGAGAACATTGAATAACTATTAAATGAAATGGTCAACACAAACAATCTCTTAATGTTAAAGAGAGAAACTAAACAAAAAATTGTAATAGTAATTGTTGTATACATATTAATATAAATGCAAACAGCTGAAGAGATTCCTGTAGGTCTCCTAAGTAAAGTAAACATATGATTTATTTATTAATTAATTGAACATTATAACCAGACAAACAAAACACAAACAGTGGACATGTAAAAGGGTTAGGACAAAGGAAAGAGATCAACACAATGGTAAGTACTGATGCCTAAAACATAGGGGAGTTGTAGGGTGGTAATGAGTAGTCTTGATCTAATGTCAGCAACAGTGTAGAGGGGACCCAAAGGCTCAGTAAGGGGACCCAGGCTACAACTATTCTACACAACAGAAATACAGAACACAAGCACTAGAACATAGTTGGAACTTGCAGAACAGGCAGATTGAGAGAGTGAGACAAGAGTAGAGTATATAGAGTGAGCCTAAGAGTACAGGACTACCTGGAGTAGACAAGATCAAGACTACAGGACTAGTCTGATCTTGTACACTTATATATACTAAACTACACAAGAGTACTCAGGGAGCATGAGCCACTAAGAATGATAAGCCACAAAGAATGAAAGAAAGGAATGTCAAAGATAAAGGTACAAAGAATGAAGGGATGGACAAAGGGTAAGAGACCATAGAATGATACAAAGAATGAAGGGGTGGTCAAAGGAATGGAATGATGAAGTAAGGAAGGGTAGTGGCAAGAGTCAGCACACATATAGTCCATAGACAGCACCCCTGAGGGACAGAAGTCCCGAGTTCTGGTACAGAAGGGTGCAGAACCCTTGGAACTGAAGGTATGAGAGCAGAGAACCATAACATTGATCAGACTAATATAATGTTTGATACTAGTTTGTCTGTTGTGTTAAACACTTGCATTCATATTCACAATATAAATGTTTTGTTTAATGTGTTCATTAATTTTAAATTTTAAACTTTCTAAACCCTTTTAAACTTTTGCTACCCTTCTTCTATTCATTACCCCTTTTAGTTTAGTGTCAATTCCTTTGTAGTGTAAACATGGACCCTACTACACCAACCACCACCCCTACTGTCCTGCCAGATCAGCAGTTACAAGCAGAGCTAGCTTAATATGTGTAGACCTCCATTCAAGAGGCCTTTGCTAACCATGTGCCCCCAGCCCCTTTAGAACCTGTTCCAATCGTTCTGGAAGTCACAACCTGTTCTGGAAAGAAAGTGCATGTAGCCTACCCTTCAGACTTTAATAGACAGCACTTCAAGGACTTCCAGCACTAAGTTGAACTATACATGGCTACTACTTTGACCAATCTATCCTCAGATCTTAATTGTGTCCTATTTGTCCTCTCCTTTATAAAGGAAGGCAACACAGCCACCTGGGCCCAGAACTGGATTAAAGGCTATTGGATTGGAAGCCTGATCCAACTTTGGAACAATGAGTCATACTCAGAATTCATGAGACAGCTCTGTACTTCCTTCATTAATCTGAATAAGAAGTACAATGTGTAGAACAAGCTTGCATCTCTGTAACAGGGCAAATGTTCTGCTAATACCTTCTTTCAGGAGTTCAATATCCTGGCCCAGAAGGCAGGATTCATGCTCAGGTTTGATAATGTCCTCATTAGAATGCTTGAAAAAGCTCTTCACCTAGAACTGGTTGATAAGATTCTCAGAATGATGCTAGAACTAGTCACCTACACTGAGTGGAAGATACACACCATCTCCTTCAACCAAGCCACAGCTTGGATGTGTCAAGTCTGTACAGAACACTCACACATGTGTCTGGCTCTGACAGTTCTGAGCCCTCAGATTGATCTGCCTATAATTTGTAATCAATCTGTTCTAATGAACATTAGAGAAGCCTAAAAGTAAGGAGCATACTTTGCCTACAGAAAGTCAGGGCACCAAATTAAGGACTACCTATAGAAGTAACAGTATATCTGTTAGGTCATTAGAGTAATGATGAGTAACAAGCAGGATTTGTAGTAAGAAGCCTTTTCTACAAATCTGGAAGTCACCTCAGAACTCCCAGACCCTGACTATGTACTCTAGGATTTTGTAGAGACCCAACAGTAAATACAGTACTGAAGGACTATGACTCAGATTTTTTAATGGCCACTTTTGATTCAATGGACACTGTAGGATTAGAAGTAAATAAAGTAAGAAAAGTAGAAAAAGTAGAAAAAGTAGAAAAAATAAATCAACAAAATTATTTATTAGATAAAAAAAAATCAAAAACAAAAGTAGATAGTTCTCCTATTTCTTCTGATTCTTTTGATTCTTCTCTTTACACTTCATCTGAGTCTAAATCTGTACAATCCAACCTGCTACTTCTGTGTTCTAAGATCTTAGAACATTCAGAATGTTACCCAGCCCTGTTCACTACTTAGTAGTTTGTCCATAGTATCAAGCAGGGATAGTCTTAGCTGAGTTCACAGCTGAGGACATAGGTCTGTCCTTGTTGAAAGAGAGAGGTTAATAAGGAAATGTTAGTGTATATACTTACCCTCTTAGACAATAAGACTGTACAAGCTGTATGTTCCCTTCAGAACAAGTAGCAGTTCATCTAAGGACATTCTAGACACTAGCTCCAGGTCTCTGTCCTCTTGGCTCCCTTCTTAGGATCCCCCCAGATCCAAACAACAGCTCTAGTAGACAGTAGATACACTAGTTTGTGTATTAATAAGGCCTTTGTGTAGGAACACTACCTTCCTACTTAATGCCTTCCACTTCCAATCCTAGTATACAATACAGACAGAACCCTGAACTGGAATGGTTGGATCACCAAGTTTGTCCAACTATAGATGACCATTCAGGATCATGAGGAAAGTATTGAGTTCAGAGTTACTAACCTTAGAAAGACAGACATCTTTATTGGATTTGAATGGCTCAAGGCTTACAACCCTACTATTGACTGGTTAGAGTAGACACTTGTGTTTGATCAGTGTTCTGAGTCTTACAGCTACCTTACACTACTGTTCTGAGTGGATACAGATGCTTCTAATGTTACTAACAGTTCTAATAAAGGTGACTAGTTGTTCTTCTTCAACTAGGATAAATATGTAGATACATATTCTAGTTAAGGTGGAATAGAGTCAATCTGAAGAATGTCTAAGACAGAACCAGTCTAGAACCCTCTCAGAACAACTCTACTCTAGAACACACACAGACCCAGCCTACCAGATTTTGTCTGAGAGTTCCCTAAAGTCTTTAGTGAAGAGGAATTTAACCAGCTTCCTGAATACTGTCCCTAGGACTATATAATTGAATTGACTAAGGGTTTCCAACCTAAGGATTACAAGGTCTACCTGCTCAACAGAGACAAGCAGGAGGCACTTGATGAGTTCCTTTAGGAAAATCTTCAGAACAGTCAGATCCAACCCTTAAAGTCCTCTATAGCCTCCCCTTTCTTCTTTGTCAAAAAGAAAGATAGGAAGCTCTACCTAGTCCAGGATTATCATTGTCTTAATAAGGGTACTGTTAAAAACAAGTACTTGCTCCCCCTGATTCAGGAGCTCATTAATAAGATGCATACATTCAGGGTTTTCACTAAGTTGAACATTTGATAAGGATACAATAATATTCAGATCCAAGACAGAGATGAGTGGAAGGCTGTATTCTGAACCAATTACAGATTGTACAAACTGACTATAATGTTCTTCAGACTAACCAACTTGCCTGTAACATTCCAGTCATTCATGAATCACATCCTTGTGGATCTGATTGACTTGGGGCACATTAGTGTGTATCTAGACAACATTCTGATCTTCACCTAGACAGTTGAGCACTATTACTGACTGATCTGAGCAGTTCTACAACAGCTCTAAGATAATAAACTGTTCCTCTAAGAAGCAAAGTACTCTTTTGTACAAGAGTCAGTAGATTATCTGGGCTTTGTGATTAGTGGAGGAGAGGTCTGTATGGATCTGGCAAAGGTGACTACAGTTCAGAACTGGCCACAACCTTAGAACCTGAAACAGGTCCAAGCATTCCTTAGGTTTGCAAACTACTACTAACACTTTATTCAAGGCTTTAGTACTATTGTCCAGCCCCTTCACAATCTCACTAGCAAGGATGTTCCTTAGTAATAGGATGATTAGTAGCAGTCCACATTTGAGTCCCTCAAGCAGGCTATTACTAGTAAGCCTGTATTAGCAGTTCTGACAGTTGTAGACAAGTTCTGAGTCAAAGCTAATTCTTCTGACTTTGTAAATAGAGTAGTACTGTCCCAGTTTATTGACAGAAAGTAGTGTCTGATAGTGTTCCAATCAGAATCCCTCTCTGTAACAGAACAGAACTACCCTATCTATAACAAGGAACTCCTTACAATTGTCTGTTCCCTAGAAGAGTAGTGTTAATATCTCCTCAGTACTATACAGAAGTTTGAGATTTGGAGTGATCACCTTAATCTCTAGTACTTCTGAGCACCCTAGAAGCTCAACTGCTGTCAAGCCTGCTGGATGTTAGAACTGTAAGACTTTGACTTTGTGCTGACTCACAAACCCAGAATGCAAATGATGAAAGCCAATTTACTCTTGAGACAAGTAGGTTATAAAAGGGGGGAGAATGATAACAAAAATCTTGTTCTCCTAGACAATTCCTGTTTTGTGTCTGAGACAATCCAAGAGATCTGACTTGAATTCAAGGATGTCAACTTTGTCACCTACATACAGTAAGCTCTGAGACACACACAGGACTAGGTTGTAGTAAAGTAACTAGAGAAGCAGGCTAGGGATTGGGAGGAGGATGAGGATGGACAGGTTTACTAGGAAGGCTGACTGTACATTCTGAAGGATCAGAAACTGTAGGAGGACATTGTCTGAGCTCATCATAACAATCTGACTGTAGAACATCTAGGCTAACACAAAATGCAGGAACTCATCACTTGGAACTACTGGTGGCCCAGAATGTAGAGGGAAATTCTAAAGTATGTAACTGGTTGTAATATGTGCTAACAGACTAAGGCCTACCAGACAAGGGTTCAGGCTCCCCTACATCTGTATTAGATCCTAGATCACTCTTAGGAAGAAGTCTTAGTAGACCTGATTGGTAAGCTACCCAAGTCTCAGGGTTACAACACTATCTGTGTGATTGTTGACTGATTCTCTAAGCAAGTCCACATAGTTCCAACCTGAACAGAACTCACTTCTGAAGGTATGGTACACATTTATCAGGATCACATCTTCCAGTTATACAGACTCCCTCAGAAGCTCATTCATAATTACAGACTGTAATTTGAGTCAAAATTCATACAGGACTTGTATGTGCTTCTCAGAATTTAAGGGAACCCTTCTACTGTCTATTACCTGTAGACTGACAGTCAAACTGAGCAAGTCAATTAGGAGATTAAGCTCTACCTCTAGATGTTCATCAATCATCAGTAATTAGATTGGTCTGAATAGCTAGCTCTGACAGAATTTGTACACAATAACTAACAACACTCTACAACAGGACAGTCCCTGTTCTTCCTCAATCATAGGAGACATCTGTACTAGAGGACAGTTCTGAACCAGAATGACAGTTCTGAATCTGTAACAGACTTTGTAGAACAGATGCACAGAACCAGGGAGGATACACAAGCTCTTTTAGAAAAGGTAGTACAGGTTATGAAGCAGAACTATGATCAGAAGAGGTCTGTGGCCAAGGATTACCAGTCTGGTGACAAAGTTATGCTGGAAGCTACTAACCTGACCACAGATTGCTTAATGAAGAAGTTGGACAACAAGTGCTTCAGACCCTTTGTTATTAAAAAGAAGGTCAGTGCCTCTACTTACAAACTCTAACTTCTAACAATATGGAAGTGCATACACCCAGTGTTTAACAAGGTTCTACTGTCTCAATACTATGATCCAGGTTTTCCTTTACAACAAAGACCCTTACTACCTCCACCAGAACTCATCAGTTTCAAACTAGAATACAAAGTAGAGTATGTAGTAGATGCCAAGCTAGTGTACAGAAAGCTCAAGTTCCTTATCCACTAGAAGGGATACCTAGTTGAAGAACACACTTAGGAACCTGCTAAGAATCTCACCCATACTACTAAGGCAATCCAAGACTTCTATCAACTTCACTCAGGTGCTCTGTATCAACTCTGCCTTACAGATTTCTAAACCCTACCATTCTGACCTATACCTAAGCTGCTAACCAAGCCCAATACTCACCAATCAGGATGATTGGTTTTAGAGGGGGGGTGATGTTACAGTTCTCTACTCTTGTACCTTTAGTTCTAAGGGTTCTACACCCTTCTGTACTAGAACTCAGGACTTCTGTCCCTCAGGAGTACTGTCTATAGACTATATGTGTGCTGACTCTTGCTACTACCCTTCCTTACTTCATCATTCCATTCCTTTGACCACCCCTTCATTCTTTGTATTATTCTATAGTCTCTTACCCTTTGTCCATCCCTTCATTCTTTG
>NW_006760401.1:275925-289997 GCF_000271605.1 Fomitiporia mediterranea MF3/22 | reverse complement strand
ATGTTCATCAAGCTGGAAGTTTTCCCACCTGTTCGGGTTGTTTCCCGAGTCCTCTACACTAGGAGGTTGGATCTTTGAATCTTACGCCTGCCATCTACTAGGATCTGGCAATATTCAACAACGCTTGATCCCTATGCCTTTTAAATCCTGTACAGATACACATCATGTGTATGAAGCTCGATTACATGAAGACTCAGGAACACGGTTACTGAATCACATGAGAAATCAGGCCTCCGTCGCCTTCCCGGACGGAAAACTAGTGTTGGATAAGGCAGGCAATATCGAAGATTGTCTCTGGGTCCCAGCGCCTCGGAACCATCTGCTCTTTGATGCATTCTTTGTGGACTTGGACGTAACAGACTCTTCTGTTACTAGCACAATATGGATTGCTCAGATGTCTTTGTCTGCAACACACAGTGGCTCGTCAGCAGGATATGTACATGTCAAATCTATTGTACAGAATGTCCAGACACGGGCAGAAATGCTTCTCAAACCGGATGGGGTACTACAGAATAAAGATACTGTAAGTCAGCAGAAGATTTTGTGTACAGTTAAGTACCTCTATGTATGCCCTATGCCTGAACGACAGCGCACCTGGCGATTGCCTTCTAATGGCTGGATAAATACAGTACAAGGGGATGTGTTCTGCTTACATCTTAACTAGTTATTTACCTTCCTAATATAAATTATTTTGGAGAGTGTAGCTCAAATGCCTTTTGTCAATTTTAGACCAGCTTTAGTTACTTAAGTTGATCAGAAGAGTGGCCTTTAACCCAAAAGAAATGAATAGGAGTAAGATAGGTTTTACAGCTGTTTGCAAAAATATTGGCTGTAGTGTAGTTCATGTAATTTTTTGTTACAAAGTCACAAAATACAGAAAAAGTACTACAACTCACTCAAATCTTAATAGAATTACTTCAAATAAGTTGCAAAATTCATGTTTCTAATAGTAGAATATATTTATCAAATCAGTTTTTAATTGTCTCTTTTTCTTGTCTTGTGAAAACTAAAATACATAGATTTTAACTGTTTTTCCTTGCATAATTTTTCCTAGTCTCAAATCTGAACATATAGGCTTAGAAAACTGTTTATTCTAGTCAGATACATTAATAATTAATTTACATACTAAATTTACTATGAATAGATTGCTTATTCTGTTTTATTAAGAGGGGGCTAAAATGTGCAAAACTGACTATTTTACCCTAGTTCCCCCCACAGTTGATAAACTGTATTCCTAAGTTAAATATAAATGTATTAGAGTAGTTTACAGCAAAATTCAGGTAGATATGTTGAGAATTGGGCTCAGAACAAATAAAACAAGTAGAGTACTTATAGTAAAATCTCTCTATTTGTTCTGAACTCAATTTTGAACATATTTACATAAAAGTTGTTGTAAACTACTCTAATATATTTATATTTAATTTAGGAATACAGTTTGAGGCTGAGAATAATTTATTAACTGTGAGGGGAACTAGGGTAAAATAGTCAGTTTTACACATTTTAGCCCCCTCTCAATAAAACAGAATAAGCAATCCATTTGTAGTAAATTTAGTATGTAAATTAATTATTAATGTATCTGACTAGAATAAACAGTTTTCTAAGCCTATATATTCAGATTTGAGACTAGGAAAAATTATACAAGGAAAAACAGCTAAAATCTATGTATTTTAGTTTTCACAAGACAAGAAAAAGAGATAATTAAAAACTAGTTTGTTAAATATATTCTACTATTAGAAACATGAAGTTAGCAACTTATTTGAAGTAATTCTATCAAGATTTGAGTAAGTTGTAGTACTTTTTCTGTATTTTGCAACTTTATAACAAAAAATCATATAAACTATGTTACAGTCAATATTTTTACAAACAGCTGTAATTCTAATGTCTGTACTACTCAGCTGATCCATCATTGTTACTATTCTGTTACATCTACTGTCTTCTGACAGTAGTCTAACAAAGTTGATTGTAATACTCTTAAAACATGTGTTTAAGACTAATAGTAAATATAACAGACTAACAGGTTTTGTAGTTAGGTTTTTGTTCTGTTAGCACACATTATAGTCAGGAATGTAGTTCTGTTCCAGGTCCTAACACATGTTAGACTAATAGTACAAGTTGTATAAGGAAAGGTAAGTTTTGTCTGTATTAAAATGTTCTAATTTATTATATACAAAGTAGTACAAGGTTTTGTAAACATTCTTAAAGCTTAAGTTTACTAACTAGTTGTCTAAGTATAGTAACTTATAAATTCTACAAGCTTCTACTATACTTTCAAGATTGGATCATAGTTTGTAGTAGAATTCATTTGTGTTATAACTGTTCCTAATTATTATAAGAAGATTAGGATTTGTAAAGATTTAGGAGAGTGTATTAATAACTGTGTTCTCTTCTCTCTTAATATAGTATAACTTGTAGTTATACTAAGAGAGAGATCCTCTATTTATTAAGCTTGTCTCTAAGAAAGGTTATACTGTGTATTTAAGTATTTGAGAGTATAGTAATCTGTGTACATATAGAAATGTACTCTTAAAAAGTAAACTTACTATCTCTTAAGTGTACAAACAATTGTAAAGAGTTTCTACTTATGTATCAAGTAGTTATATTCTACACTATTATATTACTTAAATGTTACAATCTGCTACTTTTACACTCTTAGTTCTGTCAGTTCTGTCACCTTCTGTCCTGGAACTTAAGACTTCTGTTCCTCAAGTATACAGTATATAGACTATATACAGACTAATTCCCTTAGTAACTCCTACTACTACCCTTTTCTACCTTGTTACTCTTTTCCTTTGTCTACCCCTTCATTCTTTATTCATTCTAAGGTCTCTTACTCTTTACTCTTTCATTCCTTCATTCTTTATAGCTCATCCTTCCCTAAGTACTCTTGTGTAGTGTTAGTGTTTTAAGATTATAAGGCTATTAAGAGTAAGTCACACAAGTAGGGGTTTAGTAGACTCTACTCTTAGTACATAAGTGTTAATACAAGTTGACTATGTAGTTTGAATACTATATTTGATAAGCTTCATTATTGTTAGGAATTGTAAAATACAGTAACTAAGTTTAGAAAGCCTAACTCAAGACTTAGAACTAAGTAGTTTATAAACAAAACTCTATTAGTTACAAGTCTAAAGATTGGCCAGATCCCTAGACTACCTTTGTTGTCCTACTTAGTAAGAACTCTAGCTCAGTATTATAAACCTCTAATTATTACTAATAGGTGATCAATCCATTAGTAGAGAGAGTTGACAGGAAGGAGTAAGTACTAAGTTAGTTAGGAAAAGGTAACAAAACCTGTAGACAAGGTCTTTATCTCTCTAAGGTTAAATACATACTCTAGTACTATATTACTTAATAACCTTAACTAAAGACAAGTCATTTGTATGCTTGTATAGAGAGGGGATCCAGAAAGAGTATAGTGTTTAAAGTAAGGAGAATGGTAGAGAAAGACTAGGAGAAAACCTGAAGAGATAAAAGAAAATATTATACTTACTTATAAGAGAAACTATATAGCTAGCTAGAAACTCTTTATACAAAGACAAAGGACTATTAGAGCTAGTAAAGAGCTAGAGCCAGTACTCTAAAGCTCTATACTTGAGGAGGACTAGTATTAGTATAAGGGAAAGGAACTAAGAGCTCTGAGGAGAGACTATAGGAAAGTAGTCTCTTATATACACTTTGTCTATACAGATAGGAAAATAATAAAGTCATAAACATAAGGACTATATAAAGACAATATAAGGAATACATGAGACAATCTAGAACTTTGGTTGTAAGTTCTATAATTGAATACAGAAGTATAAAGATAAGGTTAGAAGTTAATAAGGATAATTGTCTCCTAAACTAAGTCAATTAAAGAAGACTTAAAGAAAGATTTAGAACATTAGTTGTCAGTTCTAGAGTGTACATAAAGCAGTCTAGAACTTTGGTTGTAAGTTCTAGAGACAGTACAGAAGTACAGCCTTTTATATTACAGAAGTTATAAGAAGTTATTAGAAGTTATAATACTCTACCTTATAAGAAAGTATATTACAAACTAGTGTACAGAAAGTACAGGTTGAGTCAGACAGAGTTATAAGAAGACTACAGAACAATAGAAAGCTCTACTTTATAAGAAAAGTATTATACAGCTTAGAAAGTATAACTAGTTAGGAGGACTTATAACAAGTTATTAGAAGCTTGAGAGAAAGTATAGAAGACATAATACAGTAAAGGAGTCATTAGAAAATTAATCTAAGATATAAGAAGACACAAACTAGTGTTAGAAGATTAATAGAAGACACAAACTAGTGTAGTATATAGTCTAAAGAATTAGCTAGCTCTACTTTATAGGAACAATAGTAAAGAGAGTTATTAAAGTTACTAGAGTAACATTACTCTAGCAAAAGGTATATAAGGAGGCTAGTTTGGCCCTCAAAAGATAGTTTTATTAACTTAAGTTACCTAGTACTTGAAAGTACTCTACTACTAACCTACTAGTCTATACTTGTAGCTTGACTAAAGTAGGACTCCTCTATCCTCTCACTCTACAAGTCTACAAGTCTTACCCTTTATACTCTATTCTGTTACTATTCTTAAGAATCAGAACTAGTAAAGTGAGTATATCTTACATCTAGTAGACAAGAAACTTAAGCTTTCTATATACTAACTTAGTGTTAGCTACATAATCTACTTTATATTCTAGTTCAGAACTAATGAGTTGTAGTAGAGACAGTAGGAGTCTTTGTTATAATAGAAAACCTAGATTATAGTACTAAGATAATAGAACCTTATTAAACACTAGGTGTATATACTTCTAAGTTACTAAGAGTTAGAGTTTGTAAATAGAGGTACTAACCTTCTTCTTAATAATAAAGAGTCTGAAGTACTTGTTGTCTAGCTTCTTTATTAGACAATCTATAATCAAATTAGTAGCTTCTAGTATTACTTTATTACTAGGCTAGTAATCCTTAACTGTAGATCTCTTCTAATTATAGTTCTACTTTATAACTTGTGTTACCTTCTCTAAAAGAGCTTGTGTATCCTCTCTAGTCTTACATATCTGTTCTATAAAGTCTATTACAGATTCAGAACTACTGTTCTGACTCAGAACTGTCTCCTAATACAAATGCCTCTTATAATTGAGAAAGAACAGAGATTGTTCTATAATAGAGTACTACTAGTTATTGTACACAAATTCTGTCAGAGCTAACTATTCAGACTAGTCTAACTACTAATAATTAATAAATATTCAGAGGTAGAGTTTAATCTCCTAATTGACCTACTTAGTTTAACTATTAGTCTGTAAGTAATATACAGTAGAGAGGTTCCCTTAGATCCTAAGAAGTGTGTACAAGTTCTAAATAAATTTTAACTTAAATTACAGTCTATAATTATAAATAAGCTTCTAAGAGAGTCTGTATAACTAGAAGACATAGTTCTAATAAATGTGTACTATACTTTTAGAAGTAAGTTCTGTTTAGGTTAAAACTGTATAAACTTGCTTAGAGAACTGATTAACAATTACACAGATAGTGTTGTAACTCTAAGACTCAGATAGCTTACTAATCAGGTCTACTAAGACTTCTTCCTAAGAGTGATCCAGAATCTAATATAAATGTAAAGGAGTCTAAACCCTTATCTAGTAAGTCTTAGTCTGTTAGCACATATTATAACTACTTACATACTTTAGAATTTCCCTCTACATTCCTGACTACTAGTAGTTCTAAGTAATGAGTTTCTACATTTTGTGTCTGCCTGAATGTTCTACTATTAGATTATTGTAATAAGCTTAAATAATGTCCTCCTACAGTTTCTAATCCTTTAGAATGTATAGTCAGCCTTCTTAGTAAACCTATTTATTCTTATCCTCCTTCTAGTCTCTAGCCTACTTCTCTAACTACTTTACTATAACCTAGTCCTATATGTGTTTTAGAGCTTACTATATATAAGTGACAAAGTCAATATTCTTAGACTTGAGTCAGATCTCTTAGATTGTCTTAGACACAAAACAGGAATTGTTAAGGAGAATAAGATTTTTATTATTATTCTCCTCCCTTTTATAACTTACTTGTCTTAAGAGTAGATTAGCTTTTATCATTTGTATTTTAGGTTTGTAAGTTAGTACAAAGTTATAGTTCTACAGTTCTAGCATCTAACAGTTCTAGTAGTAGTTGAGCTTCTGAGGTGCCTGAAAGTATTAGAGATTAAGATGATTACTCTAAATCTTAAACTTTTGTACAGTACTAAAGAGATATTAACACTACTCCTCTAGGAAACAGACAATTGTAAGGAGTTCCTTATTATAAATAGAGTAGTTCTGTTTAGTTATAGAAAGGGATTCTGATCAGAACACTATTAGATATTACTTTCTGTTAATAAACTAAGACAGTACTACTCTATTTGTAAAGTTGGAAGAGTTGGCTTTAACTCAAAACTTGTTTATAACTATTAGAACTACTAACACAGGCTTACTAGTAATAACCTACTTGAGGGACTTAAAAGTAGACTGTTCCTGAATGTCTTATTACTATAGAACATCTTTGCTAGTAAGATTGTAAAGAGGCCAAGTAATAGTACTAAAGTCTTAAATAAAGTACTAGTAGTAGTTTATAAACTTAAGAAACACTTAGACCTGTTTCAGGTTTTAAGGTTATAACTAGTTCTAAACTATAGTTACCTTTGCTGGATCTATACAGACCTCTCCTCCTCTAATTACAAAGCCTAAATAATCTACTGACTCTTGTGTAAAAGAGTACTTTACTTCTTAGAGGAACAGTTTATTATTTTAGAGCTACTATAGAACTACTTAGATTAGTCAGTAGTAGTGCTTGACTATCTGGGTAAAGATTAGAATGTTGTTTAGATACATACTAACATACTCTAAGTTAATCAAATCTGCTAGAATGTGATTCATGAATGACTAGAACATTGTAGACAAGTTAGTTGGTTTAAAGAACATTATAGTTAGTTTATATAGTCTATAATTAGTTTAGAATACAGTCTTCTACTCATCTCTGTCTTAGATCTGAATATTATTGTATCTTTTAACAAGTATAGTAGGAGTGTGTTAGGAATTGTAAAATACAGTAACTAAGTTTGGAAAAGCTTAACTCAAGACTTGGAACCAAGTAGTTTATATACAAAACTCTATTAGTTACAAGTCTAGAGATTGGCCAGATCAACTAGGCTACCTTTATTGTCCTGCTTAGTAAGAACTCTAGCTCAGTATTATTAACCTCTAATTATTACTAATGAGTAATCAATCTATTAGTAGAGAGAGAGGACAGGAAGGAGTAAGTACTAAGTCAGTTAGAAAAAGGTAACAAAACCTGTAGACAAGGTCTTTATCTCTCTAAGGTTAAACACATACTCTAGTACAGTATTACTTAATAACCTCAACCAAAGACAAGTCATTTAGAATGCTTGTATAGAGAGGGGATCTGAAAAGAGTATAGTGTCTAGAGTAAGAAGTATAAAGGAAAAGACTAAAAGAAAACCTGAAGAGATAAAAGGAAAATATTATACTTACTTGAGGAGAAACTATATAGCTAGCTAGAAACACTTTGTACAAAGACAAAGGACTATTAAAGCTAGTAAAGAGCTAGAGCTAATACTCTGAAACTCTATACTTGAGGAGGACTAGTACTAGTGAAGGAAAAGGAACTGAGAGCTCTAAGGAGAGACTATAGGAAAGTAGTCTCCTTTATACACTTTACTCATACAGATAGGAAAGTAATAAAGTTATAAACATAAGGACTATATGAGAACAATATGAGGAATACATGAGACAATCTAGAACTTTGGTTGTAAGTTCTATGATTGAATACAGAAGTACAAAGATAAGGCTAGAAGTTAATAAGGATAATTGTCTCCTAAACTAAGTCAATTAAAGAAGACTTAGGGAAAGATCTAGAACATTAGTTGTTAGTTCTAGAGTGTACACAAGACAGTCTAGAACTTTGATTGTAAGTTCTAGAGGTAGTACAGAAGTACAGCCTTTTATATTACAGAAGTCATAAGGAGTCATTAGAAGTCATAATACTCTACCTTATAAGAAAGTATATTACAAACTAGTGTACAGGAAGTACAGGTTGAGTCAGACAGAGTTATAAGAACAATAGAGAGCTCTACTTTATAGGAAAAGTATTATACAGCTTACACAGTATAACTAGTCAGGAGGACTCATAAGGAGTCATTAGAAGCATGAGAGGAAGTATAGAAGATATAATAATACAGTAAAGGAGTCATTAGAAGATTAATCTAGAATACAAGAAGACACAAACTAGTGTTAGCAGATTAATAGAAGACACAAACCAGTGTAGTATACAGTCTAAAGGATTAGCTAGCTCTACTTCATAGGAACAACAGTGAAGAGAGTTACTAAAGTTACTAGAGTAACATTACTCTAGCAAAAGGTATATAAGGAGGCTAGTTTGGCCCTCAAAAGATAGTTTTATTAACTTAAGTTACTTAGTACTTGGAAGTACTCTACTACTAACCTACTAGGCTACACTTGTAGCTTGACTAAAGTAGGACTCCTCTACCCTCTCACTTTACAAGTCTACAAGTCTTACCCTCTATACTCTATTTAGTTACTATTCTTAAGAATTAGGACTAGTAAAGTGAGTATATCTTACACTTTAATAAAACTCCAACTTAGTTACAAATCTTTACTATTCTAGTAAAGCTCTAGTCTACTAAGGGGAACTCAAACCTGGAGCTAGCACACAGGTATATAAACTCTAATACTTACTTTATAATATTAACTAACTTTAATAATTAGTATTCAAAGTAGGTAGACAAGTTACTCTACTACTTGGAACAGTTGTTAAGGCAAGTAACTTTCTTTTGTAGTAAGAAAAGAAAGGTTAATTAAGAAGTACTACTAGTTCTTAATTACTTAGTAGTCTACACACAGGAACAAGTGTTAATACTAGGAGGTATTAAAGGAATACCATTTTGGATACAGGGGGAAATTCCTCTAAACTCTTTTAAGTAAGGAAGAGTAGTATCAATTGTTGTCTATACAACAGGCACTCCTATTAACCAACAAATTTGGATTAAACAAATCTAAGAATACTCAGACTATCTATACATATTATAACAACATTATAATCTGTTACACAGTGTATTACTTGTACTAGAACAAGGATATCCAGATATTGTAAAAGTAAGTAACTTTTGTAATATTATACTAAACAAAGTTAACAAGCTATAAAAAGTGGCTTTGTATCAGATCAAGGAAAGGATTAGAACATTACACATACAATAACTAGTACTAGGCACAGGCAGAAGCCTATTATTATACAGTCCTTTATTATCAAATCCCTCAACCATTCTTATATTCCTACTACTTGTAGGAACACTCTTTGTTATACATACTTAGAGTAGGAGGAAGAGTCAATTAGGGAACAGTACAAGATTGGCTCAAAGAAGAGGTTCACACTCTAGCTACTCCTATTCAAACAAACTGGGGACCTATTATAGCCTTTGGGTTACAAGGACAAAGGCTTGGATACAACAATGTTTAGGTCTTAACAGAATAATTAGGTCTACTCAAAGTCAAGACCTACATTATAGAACTATACAAGGGGAAATTACATACTTGTATAGTCTTATACAATCAGAATAATAAGGAGAAAAACTGGAAGGGATATAATCAGATCTGAACACACAAAGTCTAAATATCTTTAATATTCATACAAAGCTACAGGAGATCTTGGACAAAATACAGGACCTTACTAATAGAGTACAGGAAGTACAAGTTGAATCAGGAATAGTACAAGTATTCCTAAACAGGTTGGTACAGTCACAATTCAACCTAACTATTATATTACAAAATATTAGTAGAGAGGAATAACAAAGTGACAGGAGAGAAGAAAGTACTTCTAATACTTAATACCCTTAGAGACAAGAACATTTTACTAGGGAAGACACAGTCTAAGAAAATCAAGAAAGTGAACTATTAGGATCTTTAGCTGAAGAAGAAGAGCTTGTTAACACAATACAGAGAGGAATCCAAACATTTCAAGACTATAGTGGAATTGAAACACAACATCCAGATAGTCTACCAGGATCCTCTAAAAGCCTCTAAGGTTAGTCAGAAATTATTACTCAGGAAGGTTAGACAGCTAAAGAAATTGAACAGTCTATGTTACTAGATACCTTTATAGTAGAAGGAATACTAACATTAGATTATTATAGTTGGTTGTATTAGACCTATCAAAGTAGTACTAGTTCAGAGTCAAGTTCATTAGACTCTTATACACTAAATTCAGAATCTAGTTACTAGAAAGAGAGTAATATAGAGGGAACAAGGAAAATCAACCTGAAACTGTCAAAGTTTTCAGGACAAAAAGGGGAAGATCTAGAAGTGTTTAAAACAAACCTAGTAATATACTTTAGACATTACAACATTACAAATGGTTTGGATAAAGTAGAAACAGTAATCCTATACTTAAGAGGGAAAATAGTAAGTTACATGAATGGAAAGGCAATATTATTTGTGACAGAAGGAAAAAGCTTAGTTCCAGAAATCTGGAAAGATTATAATACATTTTTAACTGATCTGAGAGAAGCAAGTAGAAAATACTATAATTCTACAGAAACAGCTCAAACTCAAATGCACAATTTGAGACAAGGAAAACTAACAATTATAGAATACAATGAAACATTCAAGAGAATATTAGCCTACCTACCTAATAAGTATAAACTAGGAGCACTTAGAAAGAATCCTGTTACAATTCATTTATATAAAAATGGATTAAACCCTAGCAAATTACAACAATTGGTTACTATCCCTGGTTATACAGAATAAACATTCAAGGAATAGACAGATACAGCTCTTAGTCTAGAGAGAGGAATAGTACACACAAAAACATTTAGACAAGAATACAAGCCTCCTAGTGATTATTATAGAGTACTAATGGAAATTGACAGGATAACAAAAGGTAGGGAAATGGCATGCTTCAAATGTGGGCAGAAAGGACATATGGTCAGGAATTACACTAGAAGAAATCCTCAAGGTAAAAGGCTAAAGTATAAATCTAATAAAAGGTTCACAAAAAGGAACACAGTAATCCCTAAAGAACAGGAAGCTCACATTAATAAAGAGGAGGAAACAGAAGGATCAAGTAAAGAGGATTTTTGATCCAGAGTTTAAAGGTAGTAGAGTCTTTAAACTCAGGTGTAGAGAAAAAGGTAAAAGAAACTCTACAAGAAAAGCAACCAACAAAAATCTACCAAACAGTACAAGTAACACTCTATCCAACCTGTAAAGCAATTATATCATATAGAGGACAGTAAACAACAATTAAGACTATGTTTGATTCAGGTGCAGGACTAAGCACATTATTACTAAAGATAGCTAAAGCCCTCAAGTTAAAACTCATAAAGAATGACAAACCTAGGGTAATTGTCAGAAATGCTAATAGTACAATTAATAAAGGAGGATGGAAGTATAATGCTTGAGTATGGTTAAATACTGGAATTAGTAATGGATGGTTCAAATTTGCAATAATGGACACTTATAATAATAAGTGTTTATTAGGATCTGACTATTTAAACAAAGTAAACCCTTTATTTAATTACTAAACAGGAGAAGTCAGAAGTAGTACAGGTAAGATTAAACTACTAGGCAAAAGTTGGGAAAAGAAAAGGAACCAAAACAGAGAGAAAAATGTAAAAGAATACTCTCAAATTAGAAGTATGAAGAAAACCAAAACAAAGAAGTTATTCTACAAACTACCTATACTATTAGATTCAGAATCAGATAGTAGTAGATTAGAAAGTCTTTAGTTTCCAGAAATAGAAAGATATAGTAAAGAAAAAGCTTCTATGACTCCTATTACAGTATTAACACCTGTAACACCTATTAAAAGCTTAACAATACAGGAATTGTAACAGAGCCCTTCAGGAACTATACTAGACATACAACCAGAATCTAGTATAAGATTATATTCATCAGACAAAAATATAGATACAGATGAAGAAATAACTACTTTATTAGACAAGGTAACTATTTCTGAAGAACAGGTAATATTACTAAAAATACCTTAATATTAGGAACCCATTCTTTCTAGACATAAAGTAAGAATAGTTACTTTTAGAGTAGATAAGAAATTTGCAGACCTAGATATAATGTATAAAACAAGACTAGGAGAAGAGTAAATACAAACTGTAAAAAGGAAAATGTAAAACATTACATTGTATAATGAATATGTTAAAAGGAAAAGGGGAGAAAGTACAGGAAGTACACCTCTACTTATAAAGAAAAGAAGGTCAGGAACTCTAGAACTGTCTGTAAAGAGGATAAATCTAGTATCCTATTAGTTAACAGAAACTAATAAGTAAGAGGAGTTAGGAGTACTCTAACAAAAACTATCTTATCAAACTAGTAAAGAACAGAAGCTTAGAAAACAGTTAAACAAGGTCTCTAGTATAGTACAGAAAGCTTTACAGGAAAAAGCAAAAATACTAAACAGATCAGGAATAGGTTCAGAAAGAGATAAAAAGGAATTAGTACTAAAGGAATTATGAGATTACTTAGACAGGTTTGATAAAGACAAAGCAGATAGATTACTAAAGTATTCCAGATGGGACATGGATATTAAACTAAAGGAAGGAGTAGAATTACCTAAAATGTGTCCAGTATATCCTCTAACCCTTATAAAACAAGAAGCAATAGAGGAATTTATACAGGAAAACTTAAAGAAAGGATACATTAGAGAAAGTCATTCTAAAATTGTATCACTAGTATTCTTTGTAGGCAAAAAGGATTCAGGAGCAAGGATGGTTATAGACTATAGGAAATTAAATCAGATTGTAGAACCTGATCCATTTCCTATACTTATAATGTACATACTACTAGACTATTTAAAGGAAGTAAAATGGTTTACAACTCTTGACCTTAAAAGTAGATATAACAACATTAGGATAAGGTAAGGACAAGAATACTTACAAGCCTTTAGAACACATAAAGGATTGTATAAACTACTAGTAATACAGTTTGGAATAATGAATGTACTAGTAGTATTTCAGAGAGTTATGAATCAACTCTTTGAAGAATTAATAGGTAAAGGGATAGTAATATATTTAGATGATATTATTATCTATACTCAAACACAAAAGGAGCTATTAGAGCTAACTAAAAGGGTGCTACAATTATTAAGGAAAGCAGACTTTTATTGTAAACTAGAAAAGTGCTTCTTTAATAAACAGGAATTAGACTACTTAGGTTTTGTAGTCAATCAAGATAGACTAAAAGCAGATCCTTACAAGATAAAAGCTATATTAGAATGGCCTAGACCTCTAACAAAGAGAGACATTAGGAAAATACTAGGATTCTTTAATTTCTACAAGAAATTTGTAGAAAACTATTCTGAAAAAGTAAAACCATTATCAAGTTTATTATCACAGAAGAGAACCTTTATATAGAGAGACACTCAAGAAGCCTCTTTTAAAGCTATAAAAGAAGCATTTGCTAAAGTACTAGTATTAGTAAGACCAAACCATAAAAAGCAGTTTGTAGTAGAAACTGATGTATCAGACTTTACATACTTAGTAATACTATCACAAGAACAGGAAGATAAAGAATTACATTCTATAGCTTATTATTCTTCAACTTTTAGTAAACAGGAAAGAAATTATGTAGCACCAGATAAGGAACTATATACTATTATAAAAGTATTAGCAAACTGGAGACATTATTTGAAAGGAGCCAAGCATCAAATTAGAATAATAACTGACTAATCTAATTTGAAAACCTTTCAAAACAAAAAGTAATTAAACAGAAGACAAGTAAGATAGGCACTAGAACTAAGTAGATACAACTTCAAAATAGAATATAGAGCAGGCAAGAAAAATAGAGCAGATGTACTCTCTAGAAGACTGTTACAATTCTCTGCTCTCTTACCTTCAGTTCTGAGGGTTCTGCACCCTTCTGTACTAGAACTCAGGACTTCTGTCCCTCAGGGGCACTGTCTATGGACTATATGTATGCTGACTCTTACTACTACCCTTCCTTACTTTATCATTCCATTCCTTTGACCACTCCTTCATTCTCTGTTTATTCTATAGTCTCTTACCCTTTATCC
>NW_006760401.1:248498-271915 GCF_000271605.1 Fomitiporia mediterranea MF3/22 | reverse complement strand
CCAAGACATTTACAGTTGTGTGAGTAGAATATAGTAGTTCTATTATTGATTTGCTCAGCTCTACACTTTGCACCTAAGTAAAATAGTAAGGTATATGTGCTCATAATAATATAATGTAGAATATATGTGTATTTACCTTGGTTCAAAGCCATGTTCTTACAGTATACAAAGTCCTGGGACACTTGTATCATCTTAGTATATTGAATACAGTCTTAGAACAGTGGTAGTAGGCTCAGTCTTGTATGAGAAGGAATGTGGAAGTTATACAAGCATAATACAATGAGATAATACTCTAGGAGTTGTATAGTAAGGTTGAGGGAATTGTTGTGGATAGCCCTAGAGAAAGCTACAATCTCTTTGAGCTCCTCTTAATTGAAAACATAGTTAGTACTTGTACTGTAGTTGTGAGTAACCTAATCCTACATGATTGGTTGTACTTGAGGGCCAACTAAGAGTTGTAGAGGAGGATGAGGCATATTTGTGCCTTGTAGAAAAGTGGATGCAAATGTATGAGTAACAGATTCTTGAGTAGTAGACATGATATGTGTAGTAAAGTGACTATATACACAGTTTTTAAAGCCTTTGTATATGTCTACCTGTATGTTCATACTGTAGTATTGTGTTTGAAAGGTTGCCTCATGTTTTACTAGACTGATACTAACCTGAGGGTCATTAGTATTGAGTTTTCCCTTTCCTAGAGTTAGTGCATTAATAGAATTGATTCTAAGTATGTTTAAGTATTCCTTTAATGTCTTAAGGTGTGTAATTTTATTATAGGGTAGCTATGTGTGATCTCCAGACTTCTATAGTACTTTGAACAAAGTAGTAGTTCCTTGTCCTGTATGAGTTTCAATCGGATCTACTGTCTATTCCTTGTTCTCATTGTTTAATCCAGTAACTTGTCCTACTTCCCTTCTAGAGAATAATCTATCATTGTTTAGAACATGTATCCTAAGTAGTAATGAATGAAATACTGGGTGTATGTTATGATTCCTCATTTCCCTAGGTAGATCTAGTTCAAATGCCTTGTTTCCTACATTCCAGATTATTCTGTAAGGTCCTATGTACTTTAGTACTAGTTTCCTTACTTACTGTCTAGGTAGATTCATGTTCTTTGTAGAAACATACACTAGATTGTTTAATTTGAAGGAAGAGGGTTGTCTGTATCTATTAGTATGTCTAGTTTGCTTTACCCTTGCCTGAAGGATTGTATTGTGTGCCTGTAGTATTACATCCTTTACTTTCTGAGTGTAAGTCCTTACTCTAGAATATTCATCCTTCCTAGGGTTGTTCCATATCAAGTTCCTTAGCATCCAACTGTAATTTAGAAAGAATAGTGTATATCCTATAGTTTCTGACCTTACTGTATTAATAGTGTACTCAATCATAAGTAGTTTATGTATCCAATCTTTTTGTTTAGGAGAAATACACTGTCTGAGCATCTGAGTAATTGTTCTGTTCATTCTCTTAGTCAATCTATTAGTCTGTAGATAATATGTGCTTAATAGCTTTAATTTAATACTTATAAGTTTGTGTAATCTTCTCTAAAATGTTAGTGACAGTGTAGAGGGGACCTAAAGGCTCAGCAAGGGGACCTGAAGGCTCAGTAAGGGGACCCAGGCTACAACTATCCTACACAACAGAAATACAGAACACAAGCACTAGAACATAGTCAGAACTTGTAGAACAGGTGGAGAGAGAGAGTGAGATAGGAGTAAAGTATATAGAGTAAGCCTAAGAGTACAGGACTACCTAGAGTAGATAAGATCAAGACTATAGGACTAGTCTGATCTTGTACACCTATATATACTAAACTACACAAGAGTACTCAGAGAGTATGAGTTACTAAGAATGATGAGCTATGAAGAATGAAAGAAAGGAAGGTCAAAGATAAAGGTACAAAGAATGAAGGGATAGACAAAGGGTAAGAGACTATAGAATGAACAAAGAATGAAGGGGTGGTCAAAGGAATGGAATAATAAAGTAAGGAAGAGTGGTAGTAAGAGTCAGTACACATATAGTCTATAGATAGTGCTCCTGAGGGACAGAAGTCCTAAGTTCTAGTATAGAAGGGTACAGAACCCTTAGAACTGAAGGTATGAGAGTGAAGAATTGTAACATTATCCCTCCTCTAAAACCAATTGTCCTAATTGGTGAACATTAGGCTTGGTTAGCAGCTTGAGTATAAGTTAGAACAGTAGGGCTTAGAAATCTGTAAGGCTTAGTTTGTACAGAGCACTAGAATGAAGCTGATAGAAATCTCAGATTGCTTTAAGAGTATAAGTAAGGTTCTTGACAGGTTCCTAAGTACACTCTTCAACTAGGTACCCTTTCTAGTAAACAAGGAATTTGAGTTTTCTGTGTAGCAGCTTAGTATCTACTATATACTCTACTTTGTATTCTGGTTCAAAGCTGATGAGTTCTGGTGGAGGTAGTAGGGGTCTTTGTTGTGAAGGAAAACTAGGATTATAGTACTAAGACAACAGAACCTTGTTAAACACTAAGTGTATACACTTCCCTGTTACTAGAAGTTAAAGTTTGTAGACAGAGGTACTGACCTTCTTTTCAATAATGAAGAGTCTGAAGCACTTGTTGTCCAACTTCTTCATTAGGTAATCCAAGGTCAGATTAGTGGCTTCTAGTATTACTTTGTCACTAGGCTGGTAATCCTTGGCTACAGACCTCTTCTAATCATAGTTCTACTTTATAACCTATACTACCTTTTCTAAAAGAGCTTGTATGTCCTCCCTAGTCCTGTGTATCTGTTCTGTAAAGTCTGTTACAGATTCAGAACTGCTATTCTGGTTCAGAACTGTCCCCTGGTACAGATGTCTCTTATAATTGAGGAAGAACAGAGACTATCCTGTTATAGAGTGTTACTAGTTATTGTGTATGAATTCTGTCAGAGCTAACTATTCAGACCAATCTGATTGTTGATAATTGATAAACATTTAGAGGTAGAGCTCAATCTCCTGATTGACTTGCTCAGTTTGACTGTTAGTCTGTAAGTAATATGTAGTAGAAGGGTTTCCTTGAATTCTAAGAAGTACATACAAGTTCTGTATGAATTTTGACTTGAATTACAGTCTACAATTGTGAATGAGCTTCTAAGGGAGTCTATGTAACTAGAAGACATAATCCTAATAAATGTGTACTATACTTTCAGAAGTGAGTTCTGTTCAGGTTGGAACTGTGTAGACTTGCTTAGAGAATCAGTTAACAATTACACAGATAGTATTGTAACTCTAAGACTCAGGTAGCTTACTAATCAGGTCTACTAAGACTTCTTCCTAAGAGTGATCTAGGATCTGATACAGATGTAGGAGAGTCTGAACCCTTGTCTAGTAGGCCTTAGTCTGTTAGTATGTATTACAACTAGTCACATACTTTAGGATTTCCTTCTACATTCCTGGCCACTAGTAGTTCTAAGTAATGAGTTCCTGCATTTTGTGTCAGTCTAGATGTTCTATAGTCAGATTGTTGTAATAAGCTCAGACAATGTCCTCCTACAGCTTCTGATCCTTTAGAACATACAGTCAGCCTTCCTAGTAAACCTGTCCATCCTTATCCTCCTCCTAATCCTTAGCCTACTTCTCTAGCTACTTTACTATGACTCAGTCCTGTGTGTGTCTTAGAGCTTACTATATACAGGTGACAAAGTCAACATTCTTGGATTTGAGTCAGATCTCTTAGATTGTCTCAGACATGAAACAGGAATTGTCTAGAAGAACAAGGTTTTTGTTATTATTCTCCCCCCTTTCATAACCTACTTGTCTTGAGAGTAAATTAGCTTTCATTATTTGTGTTCTAGGTTTGTGGGTTAGTACAAAGTTATAGTTCTACAGTTCTAACATTTAGCAGGCTTGACAGTAGTTGAGCTTCTAAGGTGCCTAGAAGTACTAGAGATTAAGGTGATCACTCTAAATCTTAAACTTCTGTATAGTACTGAGGAGATATTAACACTACTCCTTCAGGGAACAGACAATTGTAAGGAGTTCCTTGTTATAGATAGAGTAATTCTGTTCTGTTACAGAGAGGGATTCTGATTAGAACACTATTAGATACTACTTTCTGTTAATGAACTAAGATAGTACTACTCTATTTGCAAAGTCAGAAGAGTCAGCTTTGACTTAGAACTTGTCTACAATTGTCAGAACTAAGGAACATCTTTACTAGTAAGATTGTAAAGGGGTTAGACAATAGTACTAAAGCCTTAAATAAAGTATTAGTAGTAGTTTGTAAACCTAAGGAATACTTAGACCTGTTTCAGGTTCTGAGGTTGTAGCCAGTTCCAAACTGTAGTTACCTTTACTGGATCTATACAAACCTCTCCTCCACCAATTACAAAGCCTAGATAATCTACTGACTCCTGTACAAAAGAGTACTTTATTTCTTAGAGGAATAGTTTATTATCTTAGAGCTGTTGTAGAACTGCTTAGATTAGTTAGTAATAGTGCTTGACTGTCTGGGTAAAGATCAGAATGTTATCTAGATATACACTAACATACTCTGAGTCAATCAGATCTGTAAGAATGTGATTCATGAATGACTAGAATGTTACAAGCAAGTTGGTTAGTCTAAAGAACATTACAGTCAGTTTGTACAATCTGTGATTAGTTCAGAACACAGCCTTCTACTCATCTCTGTCTTAGATCCAAATATTATTGTATCCTTATTAAACATCCAACTTAGTAAAAACTCTGAATGTATACATTTTATTAATGAGCTCCTGAATCAGGGGGAGTAGGTACTTGTTTTTGACAGTACTCTTATTAAGACAACAATAATTCTAGACTAGGTAGAGCTTCCTATCTTTCTTTTTGACAAAGAAGAAAGGAGAGGCTATAGAGGACTTTAAGGGTTAGATCTAGCTATTCTGAAGATTTTCCTGAAGAAACTTGTTGAGTGCCTCCTACTCATCTCTGTTGAGTAGGTAGACCTTGTAATTCTTAGGTTAGAAACCCTTAGTCAATTCAATTACATAGTCCTAGAGACAGTGTTCAGGGAGCTAGTCAAATTCCTCTTTACTAAAGACTTTAGGGAACTCTCAGACAAAATCTAGTAGGCTGGGTCTATGTGTGTTCTAGAGTAGAGTTGTTCCAAGAGGGTTCTAGACTAGTTCTGTCTCAGACATCCTTCAGATTGACTCTGTTCTGCCTTGACTAGAATATGTGTCCATATATCTATCCTAGTCAAAGAAGAACAACTAGTCACCTTCATCAGAACTGTTAGTAACATTAAAAGCATTTGTATCTACTCAGAACAGTAGTACAAGGTAGCTACAAGACTTAGAACACTAATTGAACACAAGTGTCTACTTTAACTAGTTAATAGTAGGGTTGTGAGCCTTAAGCTATTTGAATCTAATGAAGATATTTGTCTTTCTAAGGTTAGTAACTCTAAACTTAATACTTTCCTTATGATTCTAAATAGTCATCTGTAGTTGGACAAACTTAGTAATCTGACTATTCTGGTTCAGGGTTCTGTCCACATTGTATACTAGGATTGGAAGTAGAACATGTTAAGTAGGGAGGTAGTGTTCCTACACAAAGGCCTTATTAATGTATGAACTAGTGTATCTACTATTTACTAGAGCTATTGTTCAGATCTAGGGGGATCCTAAGAAGGGAGCTAAGAGGACAGGGACCTAGAGCTAGTACTTAGAATGTTCTCAGATGAACTACTACTTGTTCTGAAGGGAATGTACAGCTTGTACAGCCTTATTGTCTAAGAGAGTAAGTATATATGCTAACATTTCCTTATTAACCTCTCTCTTTCAACAAGGACAGACTCATGTTCTTAGCTGTGAACTTAGCTAAGACTATCCCTACTTAATACTATAGACAAAAACTACTGAGTAGTAAACAGGGCTAGGTAGTGTTCTAAACATTCTAAGATCTTAGAATACAGAAGTAGTAGGTTGGATTGTACAGATTTAGACTTGGATGAAGTGTGAAGAGAAGAATCAGAAGAAATAGGAGAACTATCTACTTTTGTTTTTGACTTTTTTCTTTCTAATAAATAATTTTGTTGATTTATTTTTTCTACTTTTTCTACTTTTTCTACTTTTCTTACTTTATTTACTTCTAATCCTACAGTGTTCATTGAATCAAAAGTAACTATTAAAAAATCCAAGTCATAGCCTTTCAGTACTACATTTACTGTTAGGCCTCTACAAAATCCTAGGGTACATAGTCAGGGTCTAGGAGTTCTGAGGTGACTTCCAGATTTGTAGAAAAGGCTTCTTACTACAAATCCTACTTGTCACTCATTATTACTCTAATGACCTGACAGATATACTATTACTTCTATAAGTAGTCCTTAATCTAGTACTCTGACTTTCTGTAGACAAAGTATACTCCTTACTTTCAGGCTTCTCTAATGTTTATCAGAACAGATTGATTACAAATTATAGGTAGATTGATCTAAGGGCTTAGAACTGTCAGAGCTAGACACATGTGTAAGCATTCTACACAGACTTGACACATCTGAGCCATAGCTTGGTTGAAGGAAATAGTGTATGTCTTCCACTCAGTGTATGTGACTAGTTCTAATATTATCCTAAGAATCTTATTAACTAGTTCTAAGTAATAAGCTTTTTCAAGTATTCTAATAAGGACATTATTAAACCTGAGTATGAATCCTGCCTTCTGGGCCAGGATATTGAACTCCTGAAAGAAGGTGTTAGTAGAATGTTTGCCCTGTTACAGAGACACAAGCTTGTTCTACACATTATACTTCTTATTCAGATTGATAAAGGAAGTACAGAGCTACCTCATGAATTCCAAATACAACTCATTGTTCTAAAGTCAGATCAGGCTTCCAATCTAGTAGCCTTCAATCCAGTTCTAGGCCCAGGTGGCTGTGTTGCCTTCCTTCATGAAGGAGAGAACAAATAGGACACAATCAAGATCTGAGGATAGATTAGTCAAAGTAGTAGTCACATATAGTTTGACTTAGTACTAAAAGTCCTCAAAGTGCTACCTATTAAAGTCTGAAGGGTGGACTATATACACTTTCTTTCTAGAACAGGTTGAAACTTCCAGAACAATTAGAACAGGTTCTAAAGGGGCTGAGGGTACATAGTTAGTAAAGGCCTCTTAGATAGAGGTCTGTATGTATTGAGCTAGTTCTGCTCATAACTGCTGATCTGGCAGGACAGTAAGGGTGGTAGTTAGTGTAGGAGGGTCCATGTTTACACTACAAAGGAATCAGTACTAAACTAAAAGGGGTAATGAATAGAAGAAGGGTGGCAAAAGTTTAAAAGGATTTAGAAAGTTTAAAATTTAAAAATGTAAAAGGGTTAGGACAAAGAAAAGAGATTAATACAATAGTGAGTACTAATGCTCAAAATGTAGGAGAGTTGTAGAGTAGTAATGAGTAGTCTTGATCTGATGTCAGTAACAGTATAGAGGGGACTCAAAGGCTTAGTAAGGGGACCTACAGGCTCAGTAAGGAGACTCAGGCTACAACTATCCTACACAACAGAAATACAGAACACAAGTACTAGAACATAGTTAGAACTTACAGAACAGACAGAGAGAGAGAGTAAGATAGGAGTAAAGTATATAGAGTGAGCCTAAGAGTACAGGACTATTTAGAGTAGACAAGATCAAGACTACAGGACTAGTCTGATCTTGTATGCCTATATATACTAAACTACACAAGAGCACTTAGAGAGCATGAGCTACTAAGAATGATGAGCTATGAAGAATGAAAGAAAGGAAGGTCAAAGATAAAGGTACAAAGAATAAAGGGATGAACAAAGGGTAAGAGACTATAGAATGAACAAAGAATGAAGAGGTGGTCAAAGGAATGGAATGATGAAGTAAGGAAGGGTGGTAGCAAGAGTCAGTATGCATATAGTCTATAGACAGTGCCTCTAAGGGACAGAAGTCCTGAGTTCCAGTACAGAAGGGTGTAGAACCCTTGGAACTGAAGGTACAAGAGTAGAGAATTGTAACACAAAACATACTAGTGAATAAAGAATCACAATTGCTAACAATGTAATTAGACAGTCTATACAGTTTATAGATGTTTTCAAATACTATCTCTATGATTTCTCTTGCTCTGTACGTTTGCCTAGTAGGAATAATGTGTACCATACTAGTTAATAAACAAATAACTATACAAATCATATTAAAAGGTCCTAAACAGTTCTTCAATTCAGGAAAAGGTCTAACAAAGTCCATTCCTATACCTTCCCAAGGCCTATTAGGTACTGAGAGTGGATGTAGTAAACCAAACGGTTTCTGATTGTTAGGTTTGCTGATCTTACATGTATGACACAAATTACAGTAGGAATTAATGTCTATAATTATATCCTTCCACCAAACTTGTTCTCTAAGGTATGAAAGTGTCTTTCACAGTCCTAGGTGTGCCAAAATAGAATGTGTATGCTCTATTACAATTTCCCTAGCATTTCTGTTGTGTATTAGAATTCTAAGTATGTAAAGTATGTACCTCTCACTCTCCTAGCAAAATATGAGTCTATTTTCAACATGAAAATTCTGGAAGTGCTTCAGACCTTGTAATATCTGATTGAAGAAGTTATCCTCATAATATCTGCCTTTGAGACATTCTGGGAATTGTAAATCCAGTGAAGATTGAGCCATTATATCAGGTAACTGTGGTTCAATCAAGTTCCAGAGTTGATCAGTAGTATTCTTTAGTACTGGGACGTTCTGATCATTAATTTCCAATCTAATATCATTGTCTGAATGTCTGTATCCTTGTGTATTACTTCTAGTGTCTGGTACATTTGTAGGTGAATTTATTTCATGCAAATCTGATTGTTTAGTGTCCTGAGACAGTGTTTCTAATACCTCACTGTGTGTGTCTGTTTCCTGATCTTGCTCTATGTTCTCTAGTATTGTAAACTGGCTTCTAGTCCTTGTAGTAGGCCTGCCCTCTGTTTAGAGGTCTGTCTGTGAGTTTCTAGCATGTCTGGTAATTAATCTAGTCTTTCTACTGTGTAGTCAACTTGTAATCAATCCTTAAGGTAAAGTTTTCCTTACTGCTGCTAGTCTAGCCTCAATATATACAGTATCCTGTATCTCTAACAGCTGTGAAATGTTATTCCTGACTTGATTAATCCTTGATAGATCATTGTTGTCAAGTTACAATGTATATTCTTGCTGAGATCAAGTTGTTCCTAGTAAATCTCCTAAGTATATGTATAATAACATGTCTGTAAGAATGTTTATAGTGCTTAGAATGTATTTTACAGTAAAACCGAAGTCTGATATCTTCTCTAACCATCTAGCTTGTCTTCCACTTAATACAGGTTGCCTTAGAATGTGTTCTAACACTCTGTGATTGGTATACTAAAAGAAATACATTCATTATAGTAGATTCTTGTGTCTTAGCATAGTTTCTACTCCTGCTAGTAATTCTACATTGTGTACTGGGTAATTCTGTTGTGTAGGGTTTAATTTTGCTGAGAAAAACACTGCTATCTTGGAATCTTTCTAATCATGACCTTAGCTGACTATTCCTCCAATTCCTAAAGCTGAAGTGTTTGTAACAATGTTAATAGGTGGTGCATTCTTACTATAGTCCAATACTATCCTGTGATTATGCTTGAAATCTGATACTAGCTTTACTATTTGATCAAACACTCACTGTTCAGTGAATGTCCATCTGAAAAATGCAGTTTCTCCTACAATCTTTAATAAAATACCTGTAGAAATGTGTAACTGAGGTATATTAGGTGCTAAATACCTTACTGATCCTAAGAAACCTTGTAACAAATCTTTATTAGTAGGTACTTTCCATTGTTGAATAGAATCAACTTTATGAGGGTCCATTCTAATGCCTTGATCATTGATAATGTAGCCTAGTATCTTCAGTTCTTTCTGGAACAATTGTATCTTATGTTCACTAAGGTAGAATTTTTCCTTGCACAATATATTAATGACAGTTCTGAGATGTTGTATATGATCCTTAATCGTGTCTGAATAAATCACTAAGTCATCTAGGTAGATATCCATCCAGTCACCCAAGTAAGGCTGGAAAATGTGGTTCATTAATACTTGATAGGTGGCTCTACTATTACAATCACCTAATTGTATTACTTCACTAACTATTGTTCCATCCAGAGTGTTGAATATCAATCTGTTTACATGCTCAGATATTATTCTAATCTGTTCATACACATCTTTGTCATTAATGAGCAATTTATACTTCTTGGAAGTAACTCTCCTCAATACTGATTCAATATCTAGTAAAGGAGATGATAGTTTCTTAGTATTCTTGTTGTGCTCTCTAAGATCAATGATGGTTCTCAATTGTATAGGGTCTTCCTTAGTCTTTCTAAGCTTTTGAAGTAGTAGTATAGGCATTGTGTTTGATCCTGTAACTACTTTCTATCTTCCTAATTGAATATAGTCCTTTCTCTTGTTTTGCTATTACTCTCTCAAAGGATCTGGACAAGTTGCCCTACAGAACTTGTATTTCTTATCCTCATCTATGAGTGGTATACTATGATTAATGGCTCTGAGAGGTGGTAGAGGCGTTTCTAAAGTGTCTTTAAACAAATCTACAGTATATTGCTTGATTTCTTGTCTGCATTTGTCAATTTCTTAATCATAAGTGTTAATAACCTTTGATAAAACAACTGTGACTTGTTCTCCTGTTATTGGTAGAGGTATTGTACTTTCAATCCATAGTCTGGACTCATTGAAACCAATAGAAATCCTGTGTTAGAAGAGGAACAGTATTTCTAGTATAATATTATAGTTATCCAAATTCATGATATCAAAGTACTGTATTGTGTTTATCTCTCCATATTGTATTCTAGCATCAGTACAATAGTTTACTTTCAATCTAGAGCCTTGTACTACTAATTGTATAGGTAGAGGTTTGGCTAAAGTAAGTTTCCTAACACTTATTTGATCTGCAAACTTGGTGGACATGAAATCTGCTAATGATCCTGAATCAATTAATGCTCTTACTAATTCTCTATTGATTTTGATTATAATAATGATAGGACATGGTATTAATCTCTTAAAGTCCTTAGTATAAGTAACACTTCTGAATTGAAGATTCCCCTTGTAAATGCTGAACTTAGAAAGAGAAATCAGAGGAGAATAAGATCAATCTACAGAAATGGCTATTTCTACAGTGAATACAATGATACAGTATGTTTTGGAATTACTAGATGTCTTATAGAAGGAATTCTGTACTGTTTTGACCAGAAATACAACAGGAGACTTTGGAATAAGTATCTACACAATTGATTCTATGTTTTCAGAAGTACAGATATACAGTTTACAATCATAGACAATTGGGAGAATGGAAATGAGTACACATTACCTGTTAAGATTGCTTCTCTGAACAGATTTGATGTTAGAGAATAGTATTCTCTACTCAGACAAGCTCAATATTCAGCCAAATACGTTTACAATCATTAGGAACTATTAGAGATAGAGGATATCTTTAATCCTGAATTGTTTGAGCCAATGTATTCAGTTGCAAGCATGGAAAACATTGACTTGCATCCCATATCTGGAAATAGAACATATATGTATGATTTACCTGTGCAAATCTACACTATGACTACTAACTTCAATGATTTTAATACAATTGAGTGTACTACAGGAAGAGGTTTGTAGCTTCAAATCTGATTGTTCTAGACCAAATACTTGTAAAATAGTATTGTAACCAGCTAATGAATCATAATTCTCATTCTTCTGAGTTGTAGATTCATAAATATCGTCTGGATAATGTATCTGAATAGCTATAGATTGTATTTGTAATGTAGAAAATGATGGATCCATTGTATTGTCTGCTATAAGATCCAAATCCAAGTAATTATTGTCTTCCAAAGTATTAGTTAACTTATCTAGAGTGGAATAATTGATATTAACACTCTTAGACAATGTATTTGTATTGGAAACACTGTTCAGCTTTACTGTACTATGTGTAGGACAATCTTTAGCTAAATGTGTAGTCTGTTTACAGATAAAACATTGTCCTTTAGCTCTCATATTGTCTAGTTCAGCTTATGAATACCTTTTTACACTTGTAGAATAAGTTTTCATACTGTTCTCTTACTTATTCTGCCTAGTATCTTTGTACTTCAGTTTGTAGTCCTTAGATCAGTCTTTCTCTTTAGGACTTACACTGTTAGACTGTATGTGCTGCCTGTTACAATTATTACAATTATAATCATAATTCCTGTCCTTTAGTCAATTCTTATTGTTATTCCTATAGTTCCTCTAGTTGTTCTTCTTCCATCTGTCTTTTTGATGGTCTTCTTTGTTACTCTGAGGATAGAATCAATCTCTAGTATCTGTATACCATTTAATTCTAACAGCTTCATTTGCTTTTTCAATGTTCTCAAGCTTGTCTTTGAATTCTTCATATAAAACTGTGTCTAGATTCAAACAATCCAACTGTAATTGCCTTTGATACTTAGGATAAAGTCCATCCTATGCTCTCCTAGTTAAATCTCTATCAGAAATATTGTCTAGATTGATTGCTTTCATTTCTAGATCATACAAATATTCCTGTATGACTCTGTGTCCTTGTTTCATTGTATTAAACTCTTTCCTAAGCATTTCTACAAAGTTAGATAGGAAACAAATGTCTATTAGACCTTTAAAGAATTGTGATAAGGTCCATCAAGATTTGTTCATACCTATTTTCTGTTGATAGAAGTCTATAGCTTGTCCTTTAATGAAATTAGGTAGTACTCCCACTTGTTCTTTAGGGAAATAATGTAAACCTGATTGCTTCATGTACTGATTGACTTCCATGACAAACTTAGTGTATCTTTGAAGGTTAGGTTCACCTGAATAAACTGTAGGAATGATAGGTTTTGTGCTCTATATCTGTATCTTCAATTTCAGAAGTTCCTTGTTCTATTTCCTCTTAACAAGCTTTTTACACTTCTTAGTACTTTCAGAGTTGCTTGAATCAATGTCTGTAGGTTTGAATAATGTATCACTATCATTGCTATTGTCAGAACTTGAGTATCTGCTCGAATCTGAAGAATCTGAAGAGCTATTGCCTGGATCTAGGTTAGGATCCTGTCTTTTTATAATTTCTACTCTCTGTATTGTATGATTCACATAACTCTTTCTTGTAAGGTTGTCTGAGGGTCTTACTGATGCAAATATATTTGTCTACAGTGTATTCAAGCTTTGTGGCTCAGTAGTATCTTGTGTGGTTCTTTTTCTGTGGCCTTTACTATTCCTATCTGTACTACACTTGATAGGGGGTACAGAACTATGGTGGAAATTCTTTTCCTCACTCTCTTTGCCTTTTGCAGTTTCTGATTCGTCTTCACTATCATCAGAGGCATCTGGAACTGTAAGTTTCATGTCTGGGTTCAGTCTATTTATTTTAATATTGTGTTTTACACTGGGTGTATGTGTTGATTCTTGAACATTAGTATGATAGTACATATATACAAGTATTTTATTCTGCAATGTGTCTCCTTGCCCTGCTAGGGTGTTGTATCCATAGTATGTGTTCTTACCTTGATTTTCTATCTTAGGGTAATACATTTCTTGCTTGAAACAAACCAGTAATTCCTGAGGAGTTCTGAGAGCCTTACTATAGCTTTCATTTCTGAAATTCTATTGTCCTGATTCTGCATTTTGTCTGTACTCTATCTCCTGAAAATACATTCTTTGTACATCAGAATCTGCTTTGCTAGAACTGTCTAGTTCTACCTGACTGTAATTACAAATGTCTGGAGCTTTTCCTTTATTTGCTCTTACACTTTTCTTATTACTAGGTACAGGTTTACCTGTTACAATTCTCCACTCTCTTACCTTCAGTTCTGAGGGTTCCACACCCTTCTGTACTGGAACTCAGGACTTCCGTCCCTCAGAGGTACTGTCTATGGACTATATGTGTGCTGACTCTTACCACTACCCTTCCTTACTTTATCATTCCATTCCTTTGACCACTCCTTCATTCTCTGTTCCTTCTATAGTCTCTTACCCTTTATCCATCCCTTCATTCTTTGTACCTTTATCTTTGACATTCCTTTCTTTCATTCTTTGTGGCTTATCATTCTTAGTGGCTCATGCTTCCTGAGTACTCTTGTGTAGTTTAGTATATATAGGTGTACAAGATCAGGCTGGTCCTGTAGTCTTGATCTTGTCTACTCTAGGTAGTCCTGTACTCTTAGGCTCACTCTATATACTCTACTCTTGTCTCACTCTCTCTCTCTGCCTGTTCTGCAAGTTCTGACTATGTTCTAGTGCTTGCATTCTGTATTTCTGTTGTGTAGGACAGTTGTAGCCTGGGTCCCCTTACTGAGCCTTCAGGTCCCCTCTACACTGTTGCTGACATCAGATCAAGACTACCCATTACCACCCTACAACTCTCCTACATTTCAGGCATCAGTACTCACTGTTGCATTAATCTCTTTCCTTTGTCCTGACCCTTTTACATTTTTAAATTTTAAACTTTCTAAACCCTTTTAAACTTTTACCACCCTTCTTTTATTCATTACCCCTTTTAGTTTAGTGTCAACTCCTTTGTAGTGTAAACATGGACCCTACTATGCCAACTGCCACCCCTACTGTCCTACCAGATCAGCAGTTACAAGTAGAGCTAACTCAATACATGTAGACCTCCATCCAAGAGGCCTTTGCTAACCACATGCCCCTAGCCCCTTTGAAACCTGTTCTAATTGTTCTGGAAGTTGCAACCTGTTCTGGAAAGAAAGTGTATGTAGCCTGCCCTTTGGACTTTAATGGGTAGCACTTTGAGGACTTCCAGCACTAAGTCAAACTATACATGGCTACTACTTTGACCAATCTATCCTTAGATCTCAATTGTATCCTATTTGTCCTCTCCTTCATGAAGGAAGGCAACACAGCCACCTGGGCCCAGAACTGGATCAAAGGTCATTAGATTAGAAGCCTGATCCAACTTCAGAACAATGAGTTGTACTTGGAATTCATAGGGCAGCTCTGTACTTCCTTCATCAATCTGAATAAGAAGTACAATACACAGAACAAGCTTGTGTCTCTACAACAAGGCAAACGTTCTGCCAATACCTTCTTTCAGGAGTTTGATATCCTGGCCTGGAAGGCAGGATTCATACTCAGGTTTGATGATGTCCTTATCAGAATGCTTGAAAAAGCTCTTCACCCAGAACTGGTTGATAAGATTCTCAGAATAATACTAGAACTAGTCACTTACACTAAGTGGAAGACACACACCATCTCCTTCAACCAAGCTGTAGCTTGGATGTGTCAAGTCTGTGTAGAACACCTACACATGTGTCTAGCTCCAACAGTTCTGAGCCCTCAGATCAATCTACCTGTAATTTGTAATCAATCTGTTCTGATAGACATTAGAGAAGCCTGAAAGTAAGGAGTATGCTTTGCCTGCAGAAAGTCAGGGCACCAAATTAAGGACTGCCTACAGAAGCAACAGCACATCTGTCAGGTTATTAGAGCAATAATGAGTGACAAGCAGGATTTGTAGTAAGAAGCCTTTTCTACAAATCTAGAAGTCACCTCAGAACTCCTGGACCCTGACTACATACTCTAGGATTTTGTAGAGGCCCAACAGTGAATGCAGTACTGAAGGGCTATGACTCAGATTTTTTAATAGCCACTTTTGATTCAATGGACACTGTAGGATTAAAAGTAAATAAAGTAAGAAAAGTAGAAAAAGTAGAAAAAGTAGAAAAGATAAATCAACAAAATTATTTATTAGAAAGAAAAAAGTCGAAAACAAAAGTAGATAGTTCTCCTATTTCTTCTGATTCTTTTAATTCTTCTCTTTGTACTTCATCTGAGTCTAAATCTGTACAATCCAACCTGCCACTTCTATGTTCTAAGATCTCAGAATGTTCAGAACATTACCCAGCCCTGTTCACTACTCAGTAGTTTGTCTGTAGTATTAAGTAGGGATGGCCTCAGCTGAGTTCACAGCTGAGAACATAGGTCTGTCCTTGTTGAAAGAGAGAGGTTAATGAGGAAATGTTAGTACATATACTTACCCTCTTGGACAACAAGGCTGTACAAGCTGTATGTTCCCTTCAGAACAAGCAGCAGTTCATCTAAGGACATTCTGGGCACTAGCTCTAGGTCCCTATCCTCTTGGCTCCCTTCTCAGGATCCCCCCAGATCTGAACAACAGCTCTGGTAGACAGTAGATACACTGGTTCATACATTAATAAGGCCTTTGTGTAGGAACACCACCTTCCTACTCAACACGTTCCTCTTCCAATCCTAGTATACAATACAGATGGAACCCTGAACCAGAATGGTTGGATTACTGAGTTTGTCCAACTACAGATGACCATTCAGGATTATGAGGAAAGCATTGAGTTCAGAGTCACTAACCTTAGAAAGACAGACATCTTTATTAGATTTGAATGGCTTAAGGCTCACAACCCTACTATTGACTGGTTAGAGTAGACACTTGTGTTTGATTAGTGTCCTGAGTCTTGTAGCTACCTTACACTACTGTTCTGAGTGGATACAGACACTTCCAATATTACTAACAGTTCTGATAAAGATGACTAGTTGTTCTTCTTCAACTAGGATAAATATGTGGATACATATTCTAGTTAAGGTGGAATAGAGTCAATCTAAAGGATGTCTGAGACAGAACCAGTCTAGAACCCTCTTGGAACAACTCTACTCTAGAATGCACACAGACCCAGCCTCTCAGATTTTGTCTGAGAGTTCTCTAAAGTCTTTAGTGAAGAGGAATTCAACCAGCTTCCTGAATACTGTCCCTAGGACTATGTAATTGAATTGACTGAGGGTTTCCAACCTAAGGGTTGTAAGGTCTACCTGCTCAACAGAGACAAGTAGGAGGCACTCAACAAGTTCCTTCAGGAAAATCTTCAGAACAGCTGGATCTGACCCTCAAAGTCCTCTATGGCCTCCCCTTTCTTCTTTGTTAAAAAGAAAGATAGGAAGCTCTGCCCAGTCTAGGATTATTGTTGTCTCAATGAGAGTACTGTCAAAAACAAGTACCCACTCTCTCTGATTCAGGAGCTCATTAATAAGATGTATACATCCAGAGTTTTTACTAAGTTGGACATTTAATAGGGATACAATAATATTCAGATCTAAGACAGAGATGAGTAGAAGGCTGTATTCTGAACCAATTACAGATTGTACAAACCAACTGTAATGTTCTTCAGACTAACCAACTCACCTGTAACATTCCAGTCATTCATGAATCACATCCTTACAGATCTGATTGACTCAGGGCACATTGGTGTGTATCTGGACAACATTCTGATCTTCACTCAGACAGTCAAGCACTATTACTGACTAATCTGAGCAGTTCTACAATGGCTCTAAGATAATAAACTGTTCCTCTGAGAAGTAAAGTACTCTTTTGTGTAGGAGTCAGTAGATTATCTAGGCTTTGTGATTGGTGGAGGAGAGGTTCACATGGATCTAGCAAAGGTGACTACAGTTCAGAACTGGCCACAACCTTAGAACCTGAAACAGGTCTAAGTGTTCCTTAGGTTTACAAACTACTACTAACACTTCATTCAAGGCTTCAGTACCATTGTCTGGCCCCTTCACAATCTCACCAGTAAGGATGTTCCTTGGCAATAGGATGATTAGTAGCAATCTGTGTTTGAGTCCCTCAAGCAGGCTATTACTAGCAAGCCTGTATTAGCAGTTCTAACAGTTGTAGACAAGTTCTGAGTCAAAGCTGACTCTTCTGACTTTACAAATGGAGCAGTACTGTCCCAGTTCATTGTCAGAAAGTAGTGTCCAATAGTGTTCTGATCAGAATCCCTCTCCACAACAGAATGGAACTACCCTATCTATGACAAGGAACTCCTTACAATTGTCTGTTCCCTGAAAGAGTAGTGTCAATATCTCCTTAGTACAGTGTAGAAGTTTGAGATCTGGAGTAATCACCTTAATCTCTAGTACTTCTGATTGCCTCAGAAGCTCAACTGCTACTAGGCCTGCTAGATGTTAGAACTGTAGGACTACAACTTTGTACTAACCCACAAACCTGGAACACAAATGATGAAAGCCAATTTACTCTCAAGACAAGCAGGTCATGAAAGGGGGGAGAATAATAACAAAAATCTCAATCTCCTGATTGACTCACTCAGTTTGACTGTCAGTCTGTAAGTGATAGGTAGTAGAAGGGTTCCCTTGAATTCTGAGAAGCACATACAAGTCCTGTATGAATTTTGACTCAAATTGTGGTCTACAATCATGAATGAGCTTCTGAGAGAGTCTGTGTAACTAGAAGACATGATCCTAATAAATGCACACTATACCTTTAGAAGTGAGTTCTGTTTGGGTCAGAACCACATGGACTTGCTTAGAGAATCAGTCAACAATCATGTAGATAGTGTTGTAACCCTAAGACTTGGGTAGCTCACCAATCAGGTCTACTAAGACTTCTTCCCAAGAGTGATCTAGGATCCAATACAGATGTAAGGGAGCCCAAACCCTTGTCCAGTAAGCCTTAGTCTGTTAGCATGTATTGTAACCAGTCACATACTTCAGGATTTCCCTCTACATTCTGGGCCACTAGTAGTTCCAAGTGATGAGTTCCTACATTTTGTGTTAGCCTGGATGTCCTACAGTCAGATTGTTGTGATGAGCTCAGACAATGTCCTCCTACAGTTTCCAATTCTTCAGAATGTACAGTCAGCCTTCCTAGTAAACCTGTCCATCCTCATCCTCCTCCCAATCCCTAGCCTGCTTCTCTGGTTGCTTCACTACAACCTGGTCCTGTGTGTGTCTCAGAGCTTACTGTATGTAGGTGATAAAGTTGACATCCTTAGATTCAAGTCAGATCTCTCAGATTGTCTCAGACACAAAACAGGAATTGTCTAGAAGAACAAGATTTTTGTTATCATTCTTAGTAGACCTGATCAGCAAGCTACCTGAGTCTCAGGGTTACAACACTATCTGTGTGATCATTGACCAATTCTCCAAGCAAGTCCATACAGTTCTGACCTGAACAGAACTCACTTCTAAAGGCATAGTATACATTTATCAGAATCATGTCTTCCAGTTGTACAGACTCCCTTAGAAGCTCATTCATAATTACAGACTACAATTTGAGTCGAAATTCATGCAGGACTTGTATGTGCTTCTCAGAATTCAAGGGAACCCTTCTACTACCTATCACCTGCAGACTGACAGTCAAACTGAGTAAGTCAATCAGGAGATCAAGCTCTACCTCCAGATGTTCATTAATCATTAGTAATCAGATTGGTCTGAATGGCTAGCTCTAGCAGAATTTGTGCACAATAACCAACAACACTCTACAACAGGACAGTCCCTATTCTTCCTCAATCATAGGAGACATCTGTACCAGGGGACAGTTCTGAACTGGAAAGGTAGTTCTGAATCTGTAACAGACTTTGCAGAACAGATGCACAGAACCAGGGAGGACACATGAGCTCTTTTGGAAAAGGTAGTACAGGTCATGAAGCAGAACTATGATTGGAAGAGGTCCATAGTCAAGGATTACCAGCCTAGTAACAAAGTTATACTGGAAGCCACTAACCTGACCACAGATTGTCTAATGAAGAAGTTGGACAATAAGTGCTTTGGACCCTTCATTATTGAAAAGAAGGTTGGTGCCTCTGCCTACAAACTCTAACTTCTAGCAACATGGAAGCACATACACCTAGTGTTTAACAAGGTTCTACTGTCTTAGTACTATAATCCAGGTTTTCCTTCACAACAAAGACCCCTACTGCCTCTACTAGAACTCATTAGTTCTGAACCAGAATACAAAGTAGAGTACATAGCAGATGCTAAGCTACTGTACAGAAAACTCAAATTCCTTGTTCACTAGAAAGGGTACCTAGTTGAGGAGCATACTTGGGAACCTGCTGAGAACCTTACCCATACTCCTAAGGCAATTCAAGACTTCTATCAGCTTCATCCTGGTGCTCTACACAAACTCAGCCTTATGGATTTCCAAGCCTTACTATTCTGACCTATGCCTAAGCTACTGACCAAGCCTAATGTTCACCAATTAGGATGATTGGTTTTAGAGGGGGGGTGATGTTACAATTCTCTACTCTCTTACCTTTAGTTCTAAGGGTTCTGCACCCTTCTGTACCAGAACTCAGGACTTCTGTCCCTCAGAGGCACTGTCTATGAACTATATGCATGCTGACTCTTACTACTACCCTTCCTTACTTCATCATTCCATTCCTTTGACCACTCCTTCATTCTCTGTTCCTTCTATAGTCTCTTACCCTTTGTCCATCCCTTCATTCTTTGTACCTTTATCTTTGACATTCCTTTCTTTCATTCTTTATAGCTTATCATTCTTAGTGGCTCATACTCCCTGAGTGCTCTTGTGTAGTTTAGTATATATAGGTGTACAAGATCAGGCTGGTCCTGTAGTCTTGATCTTGTCTACTCCAGGTAGTCCTGTACTCTTAGACTCACTCTATATACTCTACTCTTGTCTCACTCTCTCTCTCTGCCTGTTCTGCAAGTTCTGACTACATTCTAGTGCTTGCATTCTGTATTTCTGTTGTGTAGGACAGTTGTAGCCTGGGTCCCCTTGCCGAGCCTTTGGGTCCCCTCTACACTGTCACTGACATTACCTAGATCTTTCTTCTAAGAATGTATACTTTCAAACAGTAGAGCATCTTCCAATTGTTTGGACATTCCTTTAGTAGCTTCTAAGTGTCAACAACATACTTTCTAATACATCCATTTAGCTAACTTGTTTCTAGTTAGTTTGGATAGATTAATTGTGTCCAAATCAATGTTTCCTTCATGTTCCTAATACATACTATCATACTTATGAGTTCTCTTGTTCAATTCCTTAATATCAATTCCTTAATTGAATGGACTGGCTAGCCTACTCATAGCTTTCAGTGTCTCTAGCCTAGGGACATTTCTGAATGTCTTTCTAACCTTCTAGAACATTTCCTACTGTAAGGAAAGTGTTGTTCCTTTACTAATACTCTTGTTCTTACTGACAGAATCCTTAATACTAGTTTCCTGAGCATTTACACTCTCTGTACCACTATTATCTACTTCTGTGAGCCTAGTAAGGTAAGTACTTGCTAGTGTTTACTCTACAGTACACATCAGTCTAACAATATGTACTAGTACAGGTACATGCTTTTGTTTTACATTACTTGTATGTAATAGTTTATTAGGGTGCCTCTAGCCTAGTATAGACAAGGACTTATCACCTAGCAAAGGGTCATCAGATTGCCTCCAGCCTATAATAGACAAGGACTTATTCTCTAACATGTTAATAGTAACTTCCAGACTTGGGGGCTCTTCTAGGATTGTCTGCTAAGGCTTGGTGGCCACATTGTGTTCAGTACTCAATGGATAATCTTGTTGTCCATTGTCTGTATACTCTGTTAATTCAAAATCTGTAGTACACACTGTTTCAAATCTCTCTACATTCAGAGAAAGCTACTCTTCAGCACTTCTGAATGATACTCACCTCTTGCAATTTTGACAAGGAGGTCTCTCTACATTGAGAGGAACAATCTGTTTGTATCCCTCAAGCATTCTGAGTATCTTAGTAGCTATAGTAAAAGTATATGTGTTTCTAATTTAGATTTGCAAACTACTCACTGATTTCTTTGAATTTGAAGGAGTACTAGACAATGTGAGGAATGTATTAGAGTAATCAAGCCCTCAGTTCCAGTTGTCAAAGCCTAGTAGGTTTATAGAAAGGTAGGTTCAGTCAAAAATGTGTAAGGATAAGTATACTAGCCTTATACAAAGATTCTCTCTTTACTAGCACACTCAACTACTGACTAGGATAACCTAGTAATTGAGTACTAAGAAGGAGAAAGAATCCTCTAACCCTTAGCTTGAAAACCCTTTATATATGTGTATACACATATAGTAAGATACAGGGTAGTCTAGTAAACAAAAAGGAAAACACTCACAAGCACCTACAACACATGTTGTGCAAATGTGTAGGTAGTACAATTGTTACACCTGAAGAGATAAAAGGAAAATATTATACTTACTTGAGGAGAAACTATATAGCTAGCTAGGAACTCTTTGTACAAAGACAAAGGACTATTAAAGCTAGTAAAGAGCCAGAGCTAATACTCTAAAGCTCTATACTTGAGGAGGACTAGTACTAGTGAAGGAAAGGGAACTGAGAGCTCTGAGGAGAGACTATAGGAAAGTAGTCTCCTTTATACACTTTGCCTATACAGATAGGAAAGTAACAAAGTCATAAACATAAGGACTATATGAGGACAATATAAGGAATACATGAGACAATCTAGAACTTTAGTTGTAAGTTCTATGATTGAATACAGAAGTACAAAGATAAGGCTAGAAGTTAATAAGGATAATTGTCTCCTAAACTAAGTCTATTAAAGAAGACTTAGGGAAAGATCTAGAACATTAGTTGTTAGTTTTAGAGTGTACACAAGACAGTCTAGAACTTTGGTTGTAAGTTCTAGAGGTAGTACAGAAGCACAGCCTTTTATATTACAGAAGTCATAAGGAGTCATTAGAAGTCATAATACTCTACCTTATAAGAAAGTATATTACAAACTAGTGTACAGGAAGTACAGGTTGAGTCAGACAGAGTTATAAGAACAATAGAGAGCTCTACTTCATGGGAAAAGCATTACACAGCTTACACAGTATAACTAGTCAGGAGGACTCATAAGGAGTCATTAGAAGTATGAGAGGAAGTATAGAAGACATAACAATACAGTAAAGGAGTCATTAGAAGATTAATCTAAAATACAAGAAGACACAAACTAGTGTTAGCAGATTAATAGAAGACACAAACCAGTGTAGCATACAGTCTAAAGGATTAGCCAGCTCCACTTTATAGGAACAACAGTGAAGGGAGTTACTAAAGTCACTAGAGTAACATTACTCTAGTAAAAGGTATATAAGGAGGCCAGTTTGGCCCTTAAAAGATAGTTTTATTAACTTAAGTTACTTAGTACTTGGAAGTACTCTACTACCAACCTACTAGGCTACACTTGCAGCTTAACTAAAGTAGGACTCCTCTACCCTCTCACCCTACAAGTCTACAAGTCTTACCCTCTATACTCTATTTGCTTACTATTCCTAAGAATTAGGACTAGTAAAGTAAGTATATCTTACAGAGTGCCTCTAAACTCTCTCTTATTAAGACATTAAGCAAGTGTCTGCCTTATATACTATATAGTAAAGTCTGATAGTCCAAGACATTCCAACTGTAGTAATGTTACATAAGGCAATTAGGGATTTCCTAATCTAGAGTGTAATCTAATACTCCCCTTTAAGCATTAATTAAGAACTAAGACTGTATGCCTAATAGTTTGATTAGATGCTTAATCTGTAGGATGTAGAGAGCTTTTGTAAGAATGTCTGCTAATTGGTTCTGTGATTAAACATAGTATACATTAATGTAATTGTTTTGAATGTAACATTACACAAAGTCTTTTTGTAAATCAAGGTGTTTAGTACAAGCATTATACA